>NC_086320.1:231861426-232203434 GCF_036172605.1 Pelobates fuscus
CTGACAAGCTAGTTCCTTTTATGAGACTGTCTTTCAGCTCCACTGATTCTAATGAAATTTAATTAAGTTGAATTGGCTACTTAAAGGAGTATCAGGATCTCCTGTGGAGTGTTCAAGCTTTTTGAAAAAGCCAAGACTGTGCCAGTGCATTTCAAAAACTAATTTATCCAGCATCACCTATTTAGAATGAATGGAAAACTGATAAATTGTGAGCCATTCAATGCAGGTCTTTTAAGCAGCATGTGGCATTGTTTACTGTTTAAAAACTGTGAATTAATTACATTATGGTGAACAAACAATGCAGAAACAAACTATAGAAACAAGTAAGAGATCTAGCACTCAACCAAAACATCTATGCACATTATATTTTATCCCAACCCAGCACTGCTGCCAAGTTATTACTGCTTGATCAGTGGTGTGGTTACATATTTGAACAATTTAGGCTTTAATAACTAAATCTAGTCAATAGTTATGACCCTCATTAATAATGATCATGAAGTCAGAAATATAGTTGACAGACACCTGTAGATCATTTCCACTGCCTGAGCAATCTAGAAAATTATTTTATTTCACAAGCATCTGTAGTGTCAATAGCAGTCATCACTGTCCTTCGAGTATTAGGCAAATTTATAATTTAGAAGCATCTTGCTAATGTCACAAAGGGTTAATTTGATTGTATGGAATGTCAGAAGGTTTATATAGCCTTAATTCTTTTTTAAACCTGGGACCCCCACAGAGGTCAGATGACAGTAGGGGTAATGCAAATTGCATAGGAATGTGAAAAGGGAAAGATGGTGATTAATCAAAGGCTCTGCAAGGTGTGAGATTCTACACTTGAAAAGCCTTAATGTATGGCTTTAGCCACATGGCCTGTACTTCATTGATGAGTCAATCTCTTTGATATGTTAATGGCCATCAGCCTTGTTCCAGTATCATATCCAAAAGAAAAACCATTAATATTTACCCACGGAATAATTATTAAGCCTCATTTTGTTATATTTGGAATGTGACAAGCGCCATGTTCTAAACAAGCCCAAACATGTTTGGCATAACTTAACCATAGGAGAAGGGATTGTGATGTCCACTATATTGGGTCGCAAGTAAGGAGTGTGACATATCTATAAAATGGGAAAATAATAAATTCGTAGATGCAATCATTATTTCTGTGGCAGGTCCATAATAGAAGATAGAACCAAATGTTTCCATTTGGATTGATGTGGGTCTGGACACAAGGGGGTGGTCACTTAATGTCTCTATAGATACACCTTAACTCCACCTCTGGGTGAGGCGTGGTAAACCACAGGGTATATCTCTAATGATACGGAAGTGTGCTTTGTACTTGCTTGGGGCCAAAATCTAATTTTGAGTAAGTTACCATCTTCCTTCCCGGAGACCACTTGGGCAGTGAGTAAGTGTTTAGGGCTTATGTTATCCCTTTTGTTTTTTATCTGTTGTTGGTATAAATAATTTGCTTGTCATCTATATTTTTGTATGCACTGTGACTTTTTTTGCTCATAATAAATATTCCTTTATTTAGTTCTGCCTTTGTCTGATAAAGAATCACGTTACCTGAAGAGACTAATTCATATTTCTGCAATTCCTTAAATATTGTGCTAAGTTGTATTTGATGGGTTTTTATTATTGATTTACCTGGGGGACCAAGGCACCCCATTTATAAATTGTCTTAGTGGTGGCAGCATTAAAATAGTAATATGTATATTATTATGCTTAAGTGTGGGTGGTGTTAAGGTGAATTTTGTCATTATTTCCGGTCTAGTGCAGACAAACAGTGAACTTCAACCCTTTCACAACCACAACTATGTCACACACACTCGTGAAGTAGGGTGCGTTCGTGATATACAGTGTTTTATATTTTATCCCTAGTAAAAACTGACTAGTGTTTTGTGTACATCAAAGGTAAGGGGAAAAGTAATCATACAAACTGTGTTCTTTCGATCATTCCTTAGTTTTGAATGTTCTAATATGCAGTATTCTCACTGTGAAACCTGATTGCGCAAAAGGTATAAGTCAATTCATAAAATGTCCAGTAACTGATCCATAGATACCTAAGTAAACTAGCTGGGGAATTGACATTTCAATGCAATTGTGGTTTTGTCATTTTCATGTTATTATCAGATACATGTTACTGAAACTAGATCAAGGCCTTTACTTGTATGGTGATGTCAGATTATATTTCACACATTTCTGTTATTTCACTTTAAATCATTTTGTAAGTTTATTATACTATGGATTATCTGTAAATGATAAAAAAGATGCATATATCTACCTAAATATGTTCAATTACAAAATAGCAATATTAATGACATATATGAAACTGTGCCCTACTAATGATCGTTGTGAAAACTCATATAAGCTTACATTTTAATTCAAATGTATTCATTATTAATGTGACTTTTATGTCTCAAAATATTTTATTTACTTTTTTTTTTTTTAAATATCCCTTAACTTTATTACCATTGTGATTAAACCATAGCCATGTATTTATTTTGGATTTAAGATTTATATAATGTTTCCTCACAGGTTGGGATATGGTATCAGGAATATTAGATTGTGCCTGCTTATCTTTAATCATTTGTATTGTATTATATATTATAGAGGCACGAAGATACAGATTCTTCTTTATGTGCAGTATAAAACTCTCAAGAAACAACTTATAAGTATAAATATCATTTGTTGCAACATACTAACCAACCAATCATGTAGCTTCTTTGGCATTATAGTTGAAGACTTAATTATATATACAGATATATAATGCCTTTGCTGATTTATAATTTGAAACTATTTACAAATGCCTATTTCCATGGTTAGAAAATAAAGGTAAGTGCACACTGGATTAGATATGCTAGATTTGGTAACTAATGAAATATTTTATGAATGTATATAGCATTTATTTAAAGGGAAAACTGTATGCCTCATATACATGTGTTTTTATATTTATGGGTACATGAAGATGTGGAATTCTTCAGGAAATATTCATCTGAGTTTAGGGGAATTTATATACATCCACTCGGTACATAACATAGATCATTAGGGCACAAATGGTGTCTGTGAAAGTTGACATTGCCCTGAATCTTGACTTATAGGTACTTTATAACCACTGCTGAAGCAGCAGCAGTATGTCCACCAATCAACAGATGTACTAAAGCCATGATAAAACATGTAGTTTAATACAAATAGGGACCACTGAATTCTATAAATAGTGTTGGGGCTCAAGAGACATCATTAATTTATATTTTAAAATAAGTGATTGAATATAAATGTTTACATATTAAAAAAAAGGGAGGTTACTATGTCCTATAGCAGGGGTAAACGTCTTTGGCACACCAGATGTTGTGGACTACATCTCCCCTGATCCTTTGCCAGCATTAATAATGTTAGAGCATTATGGGAGATGTAGTCCACAACATCTGGAGTGCCAAAGGTTTCCTACCCCAGTTCTATGGCATACTCCTCTAAAATGTCAGTATTGTCAGGTGATTGCAACCACTTTAAAGATAAAGGGGCTAGACAAAACATTTAAAAGAGGGATCTTTATTGCAATTCATACAACATTTCCTTAGAACTTGTTAGCCAGAATGGTGGCAATCAATATGATTGTGCAAGTGTAGCCCTACACTGGAAAGAGGTGGCTTTCAATAAAAGCTATCTCTGTTCATTATGGGAGATAGAGATTTATTTTGAAACCTGCCATTATATTATTATGTATAACTTCCAGAATAACCTTATCTTAGTTCTCTTATGCACATTAAATGTCTTTACAATGAAGTCCTTCAACTATACTTTCACATATTAATTTCACCAAGGAATGCTTTTTTATGAAAAACACGTTCACATAACTTGAAAGCTTGATTTTCTACAAGTGACTATTGATGTGACTTATCTTGAGTTGTTTTGCAGTATTATTCGCTTTATTGTAATATTCTGCAGCAGTATACAGCAGGCAAAACAATGTAAAAATAAAATTGAATATACACAGTTATAAAAGGTAAAGAATAACCTTCTTCTAGGAGTTATCTATAACTAACATTGATTGTGTCTATTGAAAACTCTTAAGGTTAGTTATAGTCAGCAGGCATTGCATTAAAGATCTAGAACAATTTAAATGTATTCTGTGAGGAAAATATATTCTGTGCAGGCTATTTCATGTTCTGCAGAGACTTTAGTACTTCATAATAACTCTTCATAACCTTGCAAAAAGTCAACCCGACTGGCATTTTTTCATGGATGACTGCATTCAAAGAGCACAGCATTACTGCCGCTGGCATTGCATAGTGAACAAAAAGCATATTTGCTTAGTTTTCAGGTTTTTATCACCACTTAATAAATCACACCCAATAGTTTACTTAGATACAGAAAACCATCTGGACTAAGCAACATGCTGAAACAACTGCAATGTGAGCGATTTTTTGAGATAAAGACAGGTGAAGTCGTTCTCTGCTTTAGTAATACAGTGGTGTCTCTTGACCGATGAACCATTACATTTGCATGTTTGTCCTTTGCTGTCACTTCATTATGTCTGCGTTTACAACATGTGGTTTGATATGCAGAAGTGTGACATTGTCTAAGATAAAGAACAAGCTTGTGCAAATTAAGATTAAATGCATGACATTGATAATGTGCCACTGAGCACTGTTGTATGGGAACTTGACACTAATGAGACTGAACACCAATTAAACCATGGTTGAGCTTTTAAACAAAATGCATATTAGATACAAAATATTCTATCTAGTTGATGTTGTGCTTATTTATGTCTACAAGAACACTTTATACTAGAATACATAAATGGATTTTTCTGGTTAACATTAACAAGTTGGCACACTAGGGTGTGAACTAGTAATACAAAGTGAATTTAAAATGTTTCACCGAAATAACTGAATTGAAAAACAGGTCACTTGGAAAATATTTTTAATGTGGTTATATTGTATTATTTAGTTTGTAATTCCCATTAAATTTACTTTGAAATATTGTCAATTCGCACTATAGTGAATAACCTTGACAGAAACACATTTAATAGTGAATTGGTGTGCAAACTAAATAAATAAATCCGAAATGAAAAATATATACTTATAACCAGCATAGATCATATAGTATTAACTTTAAAAAAAAAAAAAAAAACACATGAGGTAGTATACATTAAAAACAAAGAAATATAGCCACAGTGTAAATAACTTTAAAATCATCTACTTGGAGTTGAGTATACCTACTGACCAATATGGATGCGTTTCTTAGTTTTTGTTTTTAATGTATATCGATTTTTTATTGAGGTGTATGAGATGTACAGTTCAAGCATAATGGCAACTATTACACAAGTTCACATGAGTTCCATAGCTTGTCACATGCAATCAAGCAAAAATGTACATGAATATTTATGTATTATTTGTACATAATTAAGTGCTTTTATTAATTAAATATTGAGGGTCCTGCCTAACAACCCAGGCTGAAATTTCCAAACTCCATAACACCCATACAAGGGTGTTATTGTTGTACTCGTGAGACATTGCTCAACACAATTATGAGTGTTTAGAGCAGTAAAATGTATAGTGATGATTATATCATCAGTTAAAGTGCAGTTTTCACTGATATATGAACACTAACTCTGGCCTAGGTTTGTAAATAAGTGGCTATTAAAAAAGACTTGACATACCCCATTTTGAATAACCTGGGTTGTCTACTTTGCAAATGGTATACCATGATGGGGGTAATTTTCACTCCTGGACTGCCATACGGTCTCACCGGCAACATAGGCTCAGCAAACCAATCTGGCAAATTTCAATGTGTAAAAACTGAAATGGGCATGCTCTTTATTTGACCCTATAATTTTCCAGAGTACCATGAAACCTGTACATGGAGGGCATTGTTGTACTTGTGGGACATCAAAGCATACAAATGTGTGTATTTTACTGCAGTAAACACTAACAGTAACAGTTAAAATGCCATGCAGAACTTTGATAATAACATTTCTTAATTTCTCAAATTTTTTAGAGGTCAATAATGTCAAATTCTGCACCATATAAAAATATTTGATGTGAAATGAAAGCCCTATTTCTCCTGAACAATTATACACTGCTTAACAAAAATAAAGGGAACTCTTGGGGGGCGTGTCCGAGCAGCGCATGTGAGCGGACGTGCGGGACGAGAGCTCTCCCGAACAGCGGCCTTCACAGCCTGATTTAGCCACTAACGCAACCCAAAAACGAGCTGACCAACGAGGGGACACACCACATACCGACATGGCGTCGAGATCTACGAAGAAACTTAAACAACAAAAGCTAAACTCGCACTTTGGAGTGCAACATGCGCTGGAACACGGCGACCAAGATGGCGCCGACAGGCCTACCTCGCCGGCTCAAGATTCCGACATAGGGGACTATACAGCAGACCACGCTGAACTCTCCAACCCAGCAACAGACCTCTCGGTGAGAACCATAATGCAGGAACTAAAAGCCTCACTTAAAGCAGACATCCAGCAAATGACTGCAGAAATAAAGGCTGACATCAACAGCATTGGCGAAAGAACAGCAAAGCTGGAAGAACGCACTGATGAACTCATTGACGCCCACAACTCCATGGCTGAGGCCTACACATCGCTCAAGACAAAACTTCAATTACTAGAAGAGAGAGTTGCGGATCATGAGGATAGGAGCAGAAGAAACAATGTCCGCATTAGAGGTATCCCTGAATCAATCCAGAACTCTGATCTCACTAGGTATGTGCAAGACTTATTTAAAGCATTGATACCCTCCTTAAACAACCTAGACTTGATGCTGGATAGAACGCATAGACTCCCTAAACCTAAACACCTGCCCCCGGATACCACCAGAGACGTGATCACGAGAATCCATTTTTACACAGTGAAAGATAAGATCATGCAAGCTTCCAGGAGCTTGTCACAATGGCCGGAATCCTACCAACACATCAAAATATTCACGGACTTATCTGCCGCTACTATGCTTAAACGACGCGCTTTCGCGCCCATAACCACAGCACTACGGAGCGCCAACATCCCTTATAAATGGGGATTCCCCACCAAATTACTAGTGAGGAAGAACGGAGCAGTAAGAGCTATCACCGACCCGAAAGACGGCAAACGCCTCCTACAAGACTGGCAAATATCGCTCCCCCCCACAGATGCGGACCACCCGAACGCCACTACCACCTCTGCACTACACTCCTTGGCCAAGGAATGGTCGCAAGCCCGCAAGACCCACAGACAACCCACGAACTCTAGTACCCCGACTACCTGATCCTGTTAAGGTCACGAAGACGGGTCTTAACGGAGAAGGCCGTACCTTCCTGACTACTACTACTGTAATGTATAGTCCTATAGTGCATTCATACTTAAGATTTTGATAGATCTATGACCGCTTTATATGTACACCTCTTAATCTTCCCCCCCTCCCTAATGGCTAATTTAATGTTTGAAATGTTATGCTGTTACGGGCGAGATGTAACCCGCTCTTAGTTAAACGTGCTTAATTAACTGATTGTTAGACTGTATAACTTTTATGCACATGTTTCAAATGAATCACCCCCACGGCCTACTAATGGCCAGATTTATCCGTTGCCATGAGCAGCCACATGTCACCTCCAGTGACATACGGAATATTGTAAATAGTTTTCCCCCAGTTCTCCCTACCCCCAAAACAAAGGGCACATTGAATAGGAACAATGGGTTATCCGTGTACAATAAGACACGACTAGTGGGCGTCCACGAGTCCGGTACAATACTATCATGGTGGGAACCGAGACAAGGGGAATGTTGGGCAATACACCTACACCCCAGTAATAGCACACTCCCTACCTGCCCACATGTCGATTAAAATAATGTCTTTAAATACCAAGGGGCTTAACTCTCCGAATAAAAGGAGACTAGCCATACAGGAAGCCAAAAAGTGTAAAGCCCTCATAGCATATTACCAAGAAACGCACTTCACCTGGAAAGGTAGACCAAAATTTAATTCCAAAGACTTCCCTCATGACTTCCACACTTGTTACAAAACTAAGAAAAGAGGTGTTTCGACTCTGATCAGTAAAGATGCCGCCTTCACATTAATACGCAAAATCAGTGATAAAAAGGGCAGATACCTAATTCTTCAATGTCTCATCAATAATAACCCCTATACCCTGATTAATGTGTACAGCCCCAACACTAATCAACACGACTTCCTACTTATGATTTTAGCGCTTGCAGATTTGTACAAATATGGGGAGGTAATCCTGGGTGGGGACACTAATTTCTTAATCGATAGTAACATGGACTCATCCTCTACAGCTGATATCTCAGTGACCTCTCTCAACCAAAGAGTGGCACTAACATCTAAGATATGTAACACCCTTTCCTCTCACCAACTGGTTGACCCCTGGCGCATTCAACATCCCGCAGAGGTCGACTTCACCTGCCACACTGCGGCACATAACAGCTACTCCAGAATCGATAGATTTCTGGTCCCAGCCACTTACATGCCTAACATAGAGGAAACTACCATTGGGTTGATTTCATGGTCAGACCACGCGCCCACCACATTGAGCCTAAAAACACCCTTCCCTAGCAAGGGCACAGGTTCCTGGAGACTCAACGAGTCGCTCCTGACAGACCCGGCCGTTATCGCACAAATAAAGACAGACCTCACCAATTACTTTAACGAGAACACAAATGAAGAGACCTCCGTAGACCAAATTTGGTTGGCACACAAAGCATGTATCAGGGGTAGCTTCATAAAACAGGCAAGCCGAGCCAAAAAACTAAGGACCGCAGAATACAATGCCCTTATAACCGAAATCACCCAGTTAACACATTCCAATAAACGCAATCCCAACCCTAAGACACACACATATCTCCTACAACTGCAATCCAAACTCAGAAATATTGAAATGGCTAAAACGACCTATGCTCTACGCAAAGTTAAGCACAACTTTTTTGCTAATGGGAATAGAGCAGGTGCAAAACTGGCAGCGCAGCTTAAACGAAGAACGACAGCCTCCAGAATAGCCTATCTGGAAGACAAGAAAGGGGAACGCATCATCGACCCACAGGGAATAGTATCCAAATTTGCAAGCTACTACGAAGGCCTTTATAATTTAAAAGCAGACCCTACTGTTACTATACCGAACCCACGAAACATTCACGACTTCTTAGACGACTTAGATCTACCCGGACTGACGGACGAAGACAGAGAAAGATTACAAGGCCCATTTACACTAGACGAACTGACTGATACCATAGCTCACCTGCCCACCCATAAATCCCCAGGCCCAGATGGTCTTCCCAACGCATACTATCAAACCTTTACCTCTCTCCTTTCTCCACACCTCTTAAAGGTCCTGAATGAGAGTTCCCAAAAAGGTGCCTTACCAAACGAGATGCTGCTAGCCCATATCTCTACCCTCCCGAAACCAGGAAAACCCCCGACACAATGCAAAAATTTTAGGCCGATCTCCCTTCTGAACTGTGATGCCAAACTCTATGCGAAACTACTTAGCAACCGACTAGCACCAATACTACTCAAACTGATCCATAACGACCAGTCAGGCTTTGTAAAAGGACGTCAAGGCTCAGACAACACTAGGAAGATCCTTAATGTAATAGACACCATACAAAGACAAGGGTCGGAGGGCCTGTTCTTGGCGCTGGACGCTGAGAAGGCCTTCGACCGCCTCAATTGGTCGTACATGACCGAAGTCCTGAAAAAGTTTAATTTCCCGGAGAGCGTCATAACAAGCATTATGGCCTTATACGGTAACCCAGCAGCCAGAGTGTCCCACAATGGCTTCTTATCCCAACCATTTAGGATCACGAACGGCACCCGACAAGGGTGTCCACTATCCCCCCTGCTCTATATTCTATCGCTAGAACCCTTAGCACACAAAATACGGACACACCCTGACATTCATGGAATTACCATACAAGACCGTACATACAGCCTGGCGCTTTTCGCCGACGATATTTTCATAACCCTATCTAAACCACAGCAATCCCTACCCCCCCTGATGGCTCTATTAAAAAGATTCGGGGACATCTCGCATTACCGCTTGAACCAAGATAAAACGCAAGCATTACCAGTGGGAATGCCGAAATTAACGATAGACTCACTTCAGGACCGCTATCACTTTGACTGGAGAATGACATACATTACATACCTGGGGATGAAAATAGCATCCACTTTACCTAAAACAATAACACTTAACTACAGTACCCTAACCCTAGTGTGTAAAAACGAATTGAATAAATGGAAACACGTCATGCTTTCATGGCTAGGCAGAATCAATGCGTATAAAATGATGATCCTTCCTCGTATCCTTTATTTTTTTAGAATGTTACCCCTACAGCTCCCCGCCCAATATTGTAAAGAGCTACAGAAAATGTGTAACACATTCGTCTGGGCAGGTAAAAAACCTAGGGTACCGATACGACTTCTCCAACTTGCACCCAAATTGGGTGGAGTGGGCCTACCGAACATTGGACAATATTATAAAGCTGCAGCACTGACTGGTGGCGTCCTTCTCCATGCCCAGCCCAACCTCTTACAATGGACAGATATGGAGAGGGCGCAGTGGCCAAACCTACCCATCATTGATTATATGTGGACGCCCCGATGTCTTAGGACTCGGAGACCCACGATCTTCCCGACTACCTCCCACACCATAAACATATGGGACAAATTTCTCTCAAGCCTAGGTTACCACGGAAAATTTCACCCAAAAGCACCCATTTCGGTTGTCAAATCGGTGTCACAAGACACCCCACTCCACCTCTGGACCAATGCAGGGATCACCCACATATCTCAGCTCATGAGAAATAGGGAAATTATCCCCTTCCCAGAACTGCAAACCCAATGGCAGCTACCAAGCCGAGCCACCTTTTCCTACCTACAATTGAAGAGTATCATATTAGCATTCATGCCACAGAGCCGCACTACCCCTAACTCCAACTGGGTTACCCCCACTCTACTCTTAGATAGATGTTGGTCTGCACCAACGAAACCAAAGACCCTGGCACTATGCTATAAAGCATGGCAAGAGATTGCGCCTCCACCACCCATATCACACAGAAACCAATGGGAGACAGATTGCAATGAAACCCTAACGCAGTGCGACTGGCTGAAAGCCCTGAATGGTCTCTCTAAGCAGACCCGTTGCTACTCTCACATAGAAGCACATAGGAAACTTTTGTACCGATGGTACATGACCCCACAACGTCTCCATCGCATATTCCCCAACACCCCACCTACTTGCTGGAGGTGTAGCAATGCCCTGGGTACATTAAAGCATATTTGGTGGTCCTGCGAAGCTATCCAACCCCTATGGAAACATGCCCGTACCATACTGGACGAACTCAATATCCCAAACTTTCCCCTAACCCCCACGGTGGGACTACTCCTACTCCTACCCCAGCAGTTGACCCCGAGTGAGAAACAAATCACTGTACTAACCCTGTTGGCAGCAAGGAACCTCTTAGCACAATGTTGGAAATCCCAGCAATGCCCATCCATGCCTCAACTACGAGACAAGTTGGATCAATTTTACTATTATGAAAGATTATCACTCACCACAGTAGAACAAAAACAAAGATTCATCGACACATGGCATGTGTGGGAGACTACATACCGCAACAATCATATATACCAACCACCCACACACTCATCACTCCCCACTCACCCTTAATCAAATACCGCTCCAACTACAATACTACTTCAGACTCAACAACCCAACGGCCCTCCTTACCACCAGTCTGTAACTAAACCCATCAATATTACTGGCTCCCCTCGTCAGTGATGCCCTATTCTCCCAAGTTTTCCAAGTTCTACCTCCTTGTTAAGGACTATCCTTACCCCCTCTACATAAACCTGTATACAAAACATTAACTGACAGGCATCTGGTTACACTACTTTACGAATGTAATGGTACAAGGACAGTCCCACCTCCAACTGTGGAAAAAAAAGGTATATTACAATGAGCTCCTGTTGAATAAGAGTCAGTTGTGTTGATGAAGAAGTGCTATACTTATAAGTTGCAAATAACGACAATGATGTTAACTCCCACACTGACAATGTACCTTAATGATGATGATATTTGCATACTATGTAACCATTGCTAACCCCTCCCTACTCTTTTTTCTGTACCCCTGATATTTTAAAATGCAATAAAAACTAAATTTGAAAAAATAAAGGGAACTCTTAAACAACACAATGTAACTCCAAGTCAATCACACTTCTGTGAAATCACACTGTCCACTTAGGAAGCAACACTGAGTGACAATCAATTTCACATGCTGTTGTGCAAATGGGATAGACAACAGGTGGAAATTATAGGCAATTAGCAAGACACCTCCAATAAAGGAGTGGTTCTGCAGGTGATGACCACAGACCACTTCTCAGTTCCTATGCTTCCTGGCTGATGTTTTGGTCACTTTTGAATGCTGGCGGCGCTTTCGCTCTAGTGGTAGCATGAGACAGAGTCTACAACCCACACAAGTGGCTAATGGTAGTTAGCTCATCCAGGATGGCACATCAATGCGAGCTGTGACAAGAAGGTTTGCTGTGTTTGTCAGTGTAGTGTCTAGAGCATGGAGGCGCTACCAGGAGACAGGGCAGTACATCAGGAGACGTGGAGGAGTCTGTAGGAGGGCAACAACCCGGCAGCAGGACCGCTATCTCTGCCTTTGTGCAAGGAGGAACAGGAGGAGCACTGCCAGAGCCCTGCAAAATGACCTCCAGCAGGCCACAAATGTGCATGTGTCTGCTCAAACGGTCAAAAACAGACTCCATGAGGGTGGTATGATGGCCCGACGTCCACAGGTGGGGGTTGTGCTTACAGCCCAACACCGTGCAGGACGTTTGGCATTTGCCAGAGAACAAGATTGGCAAATTCGCCACTGGTGCCCTGTGCTCTTCACAGATGAAAGAGTCTGGAGACGCCGTGGAGAATGTTCTGCTGCCTGCAACATCCTCCAGCATGACCGATTTGGCAGTGGGTCAGTAATGGTGTGGGGTGGTATTTCTTTGGGGTGCCGCACAGCCATCCATGTGCTCGCCAGAGTTAGCCTGACTGCCATTAGGTACTGAGATGAGATCCTCAGACCCCTTGTGAGACCATATGCTGGTGCAGTTGGCCCTGGGTTCCTCCTCATGTGGCTGGAGTGTGTCAGCAGTTCCTGCAAGACGAAGGCATTGATGCCATGGACTGGCCCGCCCATTCCCCAGACCTGAATCCAATTGAGCACATCTGGGACATCAGATGTCTCGCTCCATCCACCAACGCCACATTGCACCACAGACTGTTCAGGAGTTGGCAGATGCTTTAGTCCAGGTCTGGGAGGAGATCCCTCAGGAAACCATCTGCCACCTCATGAGGAGCATGCACAGGCATTGTAGGGAGGTCATACAGGCACGTGGAGGCCACACACACTACTGAGCCTCATTTTGACTTGTTTTAAGGACATTACATCAAAGTTGGATCAGCCTGTAGTGTGTTTTTCCACTTTAATTTTTGAGAGTGACTCCAAATTCAGACCTCCATGGGTTGAAAAATTTAATTTCCATTTTTAAATTTTTGCGTGATTTTGTTGTCAGCACATTCAACTAGGTAAAGAACAAAGTATTTCAGAAGAATATTTTTGTGTTCCCTTTATTTTTTTGAGCAGTGTACATAAGTATGAGTGCACTTAATATGAAAGAGTAATATTAAGGTTGAACATATATACAACTTAAATTCTAGGTGTAGTTTTAGTTTTGTTTTGGTCAGAATTGACTCCTTCCTTATGGGGCTAAAGTAAAGAAAAAAGAGAAAATAAAAGAAATGCAATACTATAGATAGACACAGACTAGAAAAAGACTTAAACAGTACATAGCATGAAGGAAGAGTGTAACACATAAGTATGGCTTAGTTAACAACATGAATTGACATTCTGAACAGATAGCTCTTGGGTGGATGATAGTTAGTTCTCCATCATAAAAGAAAATAAGTAATTAATTTATAGAGATAGATTGCAAAACATGGGAAATCAAATTACAATTGGCATTGGGTAAATGAAAAATTAAATGATTCACACTTATCTCTCAGTTCACTGAATAATTCAACAAACTCAGTACTTGAATAAGTGCTCACAGGTAGAAACATAGTCCCTATAAAATGTTTGTTACACCGACCTCAGGCTGCCGCAAAAGCCTGCACATAATGTCTACTGGTCCAGTTGTTATCCACGACAAAATCAGTTTCATAGGGGGATCCAATAGTATGTGCCTCAATGGGGTCGATCAAAGGAATTCCCCATTGGCTCTTGGCCCAGGTATGTGGTGACAGACTTGGAATGTGCTGTGGAGTTGTTCTGTAGCAGTCAGCTTGCCATCCATTTCTTGGAGCTCTGGTAAGACATTACCATCATGCTGGCATAATTTAGCGCAGAATTGCAGGCAAAGTTGGCCAAAAGCATGTTTTAGCGGAACCACAGGAACAAATAGAGTTCCATCCAGGAAAAGGATAGGAAAAGCTCTGCAAAAAGTGCATTGCGGTTGCAATCTTAAATGTAAGGCCCTGTGTGACAAGACGAGTAGGACAGCAAGAGTGGGGGAAGAGTGTACATTCCATTTGGGATCTGTATAACCTTACCAATTCAGAGAGGGGGAGAGGGCCCTCAAAAAATCTGGAGCTCGTCCAAAGTGGGGGAGCGGCCACCTCCTCCACCTCAAACATGCCCTTGTTTCTCATCCCGAGTAATATGCTTAAAGGGACACTCCAGGCACCCAGACCACTTCTGCCCATTGGAGTGGTCTGGGTGCCAACTCCCACTACCCTTAACCCTGCAAGTGTAATTATTTCAGTTTTTACAAACTGCAATAATTACCTTGCAGGGTTAACTCCTCCTCTAGTGGCTGACTACTAGACAGCCACTAGAGGGCACTTCCTGGTCTATAGCACAGGTTTTCTGTGCTATAGCGTCGCTGGACGTCCTCACGCTGTGTGAGGACCTCCAGTGTCGATAAAATCCCCATAGGAAAGCATCTAATGCGCTTGATCAGTCTCCTCCGCTGGCTGACGTGATGAAGGGGAGGAGCGTGAGCGGAGGAAGAAGCAGCGACGTGGGACATGTCGCTGCCTCTGGTAAGTCACTGAAGGGGTTTTCACCCCTTCAGCAACCGGGGATGAGAGGTGGGAGGGAGAGGGGACCTGCAGTGCCAGGTAAATTTATTTTTTCCTGGCACTGGAGAGTCCCTTTAAAATCAGTTGTTTACCAAGGAGTTCCTTCCACATGCAAATAACTAGGTCAAAAGTCAGCCCCCGATGACTTGTAGCTTCATGGTGCTTCATATCAGAAATATAAAGCAAGATATTTCCCAGATCTGGACAGGCTATAGCCAAGCAAAAAAATCTTTATGTTTCTTCCAAAAGTACAGGTACTCATTCCAAGTTATTTCCCACTACAATCTCCTAATTCTGCACCCCAATGGCTTTGGAGCCTACCATGCACATTGTGAAACGTGTGAATTCCACTACAATACCTGCTGCTCTAGACTCACCAGTAGTGGTGGGTTTTCAGTGGCAAATAATCTGGATGCCCTGTGTTTGGTGGTGGCATTGCTGCCCCAGACTCTGTATTTACTGATGTGGTTTCCAGTTCTTGCTGGTGGTGCTCAGGAACAGGAGGACCTATACCCTTCATTCTACAGAGGATCTTGGGCACTTTTGCAAGACTCTTAATCTGCAACAAAGGTCCCAAACTGGACATCCTTCTACTAGAGGTCCTCTCAGACATCAGCACTTGCAATCTCCATGAAGAAGATCTGCCTCTTTTGCCTTAACTAGGGACTGATACTACAGTAGTCTCTTTGCCTTGGATGCCCTGTTTCAAGGTCCCTTCAGAACATTTGATTTTTACTATGTGACTCTGCAGTTCTGTGGGTTTAGCGGGATTAATTGATTTATTTAAGAAGTCTGGTTGGATGAGAAAAGATGAGCCTGTGATCTATGTAGTTTACATAGATTTTCATTTCAGTACCCTTTTGTTTTATTTTCCTGTTGCTAATGTTATGTATTGCGTGTTTACTTAACTGCCAGGCTTCAATATATGCTATGTGTTATAATATTTTTGCCTCAAATTAACTATTGCTTTGGCTTTAACTTGCAGTGTTTTGTAAGTCTTTTTACTGGTAAGTATATTGTTGACATATGTTCTGTAAATTAACACAAAATAAAAGGCTGAAAATGGGAAAAATATATATTTTTTTTAAAATACAAAAAATTACAAATAATTATCTTTTGTTTTTTGTTCTCTTGATGAACCCATGGCTTATGCATTCAATTAACTGCTTATGAACCCATGGCTTATGCATTCAATTAACTGCTCTTGGCGGCTATTACTGACCCACGCAATTGCTAACCAAGTTGTCCTCTTCTAAACTGTGTTTCACCCTAGATTACTATGGGTATACAGATCCCGTTTGCTTGGCTTCACCGAGTAGAATTCTCGGTACAGTCTCTAACATTGGCATAGTGTTGATATGAATTAATGGATTTTGGCCATGTGTGCTGTTTGCCTTTGCAGTGTACTGATATTATTGCTCAACTGTAGGATATTTGATAGTTTGGTGCTTGCATGCTAACCTCTTCTGTGTGACCACCTAATCATGCTAGGTTGAAGTGGTTTTAGTTTTGCACTTTTAAATTTCATGCACCAACTGACGACCTCCAGGCCCCTCTGCAGGCTGTAGTGCTGTACTCACCATCACCCTTCTGTGCGCACCTGCCTAAGACTGGGTTGCATCAGTGTGCTGGTTTAGCTTGGCCGCTGCCGCTTTAGAATCCTCCTGGTGTGGGAGCTGTGCATGGGTTGATGGATCTGATGAGCCCGCTGCCTAAAGATAGTTGGCCCTGTCCATCCAGTGCCCTCTTGTGTCAAGGGTGCCATCGATGAGAGCCCCTCCGAAGCCTCAGACTCTGTGGGCTACACTGCAGCAGGGTAGAGGGCTGAGGCACTGTGGATGTAGAGGGGTGCCCAAGCTTCAACCTAAAGGCTCTGCATAAGTTGCTAAATGCTTATAAGCAGTCCAGCTCAGTAAAAGCACAGTTGTCGGCCATTTTGGGATTTTCAGTTAGGTGCTGTATTATTGCGGTACAGTGCTTTAGTGCTTTCAGAAGTAATCTTCATGAGAGGCTGGATCAGTCAGTGTAGGTCAGGATAACCTGGATGGTAACAGGGCACCACTGAACAAGAGACCGTCTGCTTCCCTCGGCCCGAGCCGCAGAGCAGGCCTCAAGGGAGTCTGCCACAGGTGAACTTGAAGAATAGACTAGCAATTAGTCCTGGTTCAGTTCTGTGTGTAGCAGAGTGATTGACAGTTGATACACCATTCTATTCAGGGATATTTTCCAAAAACCAAGAAAACGTTACCTGCGCTCTGGCCTAAATCCCCATGTGCATTTAACCCCTTAAGGACCAAACTTCTGGAATAAAAGGGAATCATGACATGTCACACATGTCATGTGTCCTTAAGGGGTTAAACAAAATGGAGGCTCTTTAGTTTTATTCCAATGGCCATTTGAATAGATAAGCTCACCAGCCAAGTCAATTGTGTTTGCATATTTTCCAAAAAGGATGGCTATTAAGGCTAGTTTTAAGAAATAATTGAGAAGCTATGCTACCAATTCCATCGGCAGTCAGCCCGCGGCCACTGAAATTGTTTATTATTTAAATTTTTATATGGATCAAATGTATTTACATTTCTTGCAACTTTGAAATGTCGCTTTAATTTAACTTTTTTTGTGGCCAAGGTAATTATAGCCATTTGTGTGCTAATGTTTTTCTCTGTGGCCCTACCTGCAAACAACTTCTATCTTTTTACCACCCATTTATCATCTTCTTTTGGTCAAATATTGTTCAATCTATTTTTTAAATGCTATTGTTAATTTAACTATCTGTTGATCTTACAGATTATTGCAGAGTTGTGACCCCTCAGGAATTGTGTGATTATTTCCCTTGTTGTCGTAGGTACAATAATCCACTGTTGTTTTTTCTAGTTTTTAGAAAACATCACTTCTGTTCACTCAAGCAGTACTTGATCATAATGTTTTATGGACTTTTTATGGATAATATTTCTGGTGTTTGCCTTCTTGTGTATAGACCTTTTTTTATTTAAAGTTTATTTTTATTTAAATTTTTACTTCCCCTGAAGGCAATGCATACGTAATACGTATTTATAATGAATTACATGAAATATACCTGATAAAGGTGGGTGGAACTCACAGATGGAACTATTTGTTTCAAGAAAACGTCTTGTTCTTGTTTAGGACCATTCTATTAGACTTGAAGAGGTGGGAATGTCGAACTTTTTCCGGGTTGGAGAGGGTAGGCATTTTATTCCAGACCATACCAATTTCAATTACACACTTCAGATGGAACATGAGTTGGACATATCCCTCTCTCCATATCAATGGCAGAACATTTTCATACATGTTTACAAGTATTCAAACTCTCTAAACTACAAGAGATACCAATAAACTATTGTCATGTTGATATTGAATTGTTTTTCTCCATTGTTTGTCTCCATCTCTTCCGAACAGATGCTGGGGATTTGGATATTCTGCAGGTACATATGGCCATATTTGCCATCATGTCCTATCTGAACCAAGGTTTAAGATGTTCTAGCTACCGTGAGTCACCATTAATTCTACTCCATCACACCTTTCTATCAAGTAAGTGATATAAGTGTTGTAATTGTAAACTCTTGTTTAATGCAGCTAAACCCCTCATACCTCTTTATGGGAGACAAGACACACTACCAACTATTGGTGAATGGTTCAGTAGGATCGATGATGTTAAAGAGGAGTTGCTGGTGGCCTCCTCTCATAGCAGGTCAGACACAATAGCTTGTTAATGGTTTCCTTGGGATAGTTTTATTGTTTACTGGGGTTCCCTCCACCTTGGTTCTCCTATCTTCCTATCCACTACCTCTAGGGTTGGTTGTTCTGTGTTTTTACTCTCCTTTTCTCTCATGAAAAAAATATTATTTATTATTTATAAGTAATTAACTAGTTCATTATTATGTTATTTGTTCATTTTAGGTATGATAGTCTTGTTATCTTTTTCTTAGGATATTTTGTTTATTTGTATATTTTTTGCCAGTTGATCCCACTATTCTTTTATCTGTTTTCTTAACTGTCTTGTTATGTAAATCTAACAAAAATAATCTTACAAAATAAAACTGTAAAGTGAAATAGTACAGTAAAATCGGTGCATTGGAGAGCTACTCAAACATACAAAATCAACTGTGCTGTTAAGTGAAATATTGTAATCTGAGTGTATTGCAGAGATTATTAAACACAATACAATACTGATAAGCAGGTAGGTGATTAAGTATAACTTTATAAAACGTTATTAAAAAAATAACAATGAAATTGCTGACACAATCATACACATGTTTAATTCCCTATATAATATGGAAGTGTATTTCCAATTCATATACTAAAGTATTTTTAATGGACGTTCATAAATTAGCACAGTATCGTTCCAAATTTGTGTGTTCAGTATTGCACTGTTGGGCATAATATATTATTTTAATACAGTTTACAGTTTATGCATATTTCTTTATTTTCCATGTATATAAACTATATATACTTCAAGAGGAAATTGGATGATCTGTACTGAATATAAGTATTCAATTTTTTTGCACTGGATTATTTAAATGGTTTCCAGACCTTTTAACTTTTCTTTGGTTTAGGCTGTAAATGCAGAAAATGTAAATGCAGAAAATGTATTGGTTGCAGCAGTTTAATCAGACAAGTTTATTATTAAATATTGAGACCTAGTCTACACTTTTTATTATCTTATTTTTTCATCTTACATAGAACCTAGTGATCACAAATACTTCTGTAACTGATTTCCCCAGTTGGCTTTTCAGTAGGTAGAATACACTCACTGTGGCACAAAGCACGAGCCAAGGAAATCTGATTCCAATCAATTGGTAGTAAATTGTCAAATGTAGTAAAAGCCAGCAAAGGTCCATAACGTTCAGGGACCAGAAATCAGCTTGAAGTGCTATAGAACAGGTAACTGCAGTACCACAATTTACTTTGTTCTTCTAAAAATCAGAGTGCTGTGTGTGAGAAAATTGAAAATTTGTTTGTTTACTGTCTACACAATGCTAATATCATGCAATTCAGATAACTAGCAAAGGCATCTCTGTCCAAACTTGAGGCATGGAAACATGGCTAGAAGGCTTTTATTGAGAAATGTCACAGAATATCCAGGATATCTAACTTACTAACTCATTATATTAAGGCAAACACATTTTGTGTTACAAAAAGAATAAAGAAATTAGAACAGGGAATAGGGTATTCTAGGGATGTATCTTGGAAGGCAAAAGGGGGCTGGTGCATGTTTTCTATATCATTTATGGGGTGGCCATCAAATTCTAAAGATGCTGTTTCAATGTAGGCCATAACTGTGAGGAAGGCTACAAGCCTTAAAGGGACACTATATAGTAACAGCAAAGTAGTCCAGGCACTCAAGGTCTTCATACATCAGCAGATTTATTGGAAAACAGGACAGATACAGCAATGTTTCGATCCCATTGTTGTATCTGTCCTGTTTTTCAAATAAATCTGCTGATGTAAGGAGACATTGAGTGCCTGGTCTACTTTGCGGTTACTATATGGATTAGGGGTTTGCCAGCCCTAGTTACAGTGCACAAAAGGGACCAGGTGATGAGAGTGAGGATCCCTCCCTTTTATTGCTAACATTAAAGGGACACTATAGTCACCAAAACAACTAATGCCTATTGTATTTGTTCTGGTGAGTAGAATAATTTCTTTCAGGCGTTTTGCAGTAAGCACTGGCTTTTCAGAGAAAATGCCATGTTTACATTACAGCCTAGGGATAACTCAATAGGCCACTCCTCAGATGGATACTAGAGGTGCTTAACAGTGTACAGCACTGCCATTCAATGTCTCACTCTCTGCATAGAGACTCTGAACTTTCCTCATAATGATGCATTGTGTCAATGCATCTCTATAAGGAGATGGGGATTGGCCATGGCTGTGTTTGACCTTTGCTGGCTCTGCCCCTGATCTGCCTCCTTGACAATCTCAGCCAATCCTATGGGAAAGCAAACAGGTAGATCAGGGACAGAGGCAGCAGCTGCAGGTTTGAATATAAGTAAGATTTTTCTATATTTAGTGAGGGCAAGGGGGATCAGGAGGGTTAGATGGTGGTTTTAACACTATATGGTCAGGAATACATGTTTCTGACCCATTTTTGTTCCTTTAAGTGAAATATATGTAAAAGACACAGTGGTATTCTTGTAAAATTAGTACAGCTATGTACTGGAATTTTAATTCTTTCAAAGGTACAACATTTCTACTAGTAAAAGAATTCCAAACAAGAAAAGAGGAAACCCTTTTAAACATCACACATAAAGAGGAAATATTGCACATGTATTATGACATATGAACAATGTCCTTCCACATGAACAATACCTGAAAATATTATTTTCTCTCTATCTCATTAAAAGGACAATTTTAAAAAACTACTATATTTCATCAGATGTATCATTGTCTAAAAATGCTAATAAACTACTAATGGAAAAAAATGTATAGGACAATTTTTAAATGAACTTGATGCAGACTTCTTAATGGTTATTCAAAATGATTTCATTATATATAATCATGATAATAGTTCAGGTGGGAGACTGGCTGATCTCAATACATTAAAAATATATGTGCTTTCACGCTCCTTGTTGCTCTTGTCTGCTACAGATACCAAAGATTTGACATCAGAATACAACATATGTTTTGGAATGACAGGCCATCTATGAAGATTCTGATAATAACATTTCTCACAGATTCTGATGACGAGGAATAGAGTTCTCTCACACAGTGCAGCACAAGTGGCCTTTCCACATAACCTTTGGTTTCAAAGAAATCAGTCATCCCCTGGACAACCAAGAAGAACCCCTATGTGTCTGTGTCTGCTTTGCATTTCTAAAAAGGTATATTATCGTCTTAAGAAAATTGAACACTCTCTTGAGATCAATGATAACACTATTATTACCAGTTCTAACAGCACTAGAAACAGTGCCAGTCCTCAAAGTGATACCAGCAAAGTTTCCTTACCTATCTTACTTATCTTGCCAAAAGCGTGTTTAAAAAAAATGAGGTCTGCACAAACAGGTATTGTGTGCACAACACGGTGCTACCAGCATTGTGTGAAGGACAGCACACACTAGCAAACGTTTTGGGCTCTAGTTTTTTATCATTGCAAATGTCCTTGTTTGTGCAGATCTCATTTTTTTTATTGTTGAATGTTTTTATTGTTTAATGTTGATGCACATTGTTGGTACTACAATGTGAGGTTTGCAGCATAGTTCATAGTTATTGATTTGTGTTAACTTTATTTTGGGTATTGCAGTTATTTTTACCTCATTGTTTCTATTTTGTGGCAAGAAGTATCTTTGGTCAATGATACCTATGTTTCATCTATATTTTAATCAATTAGCATATTGCAATGTTTAAGTCTTTTAAAGGAGCACTATAGTGCTAGGAAAACAAACTCCTGTGACAATTATGTTTTTTGTTTTTTATTGTCCTTAATGCTGTACTCACAGTGATTTCTTGAGGGCTATGTTAATTAACTTTACAATTGATTTCTACTTTCATATGGTCACACCATAAGAATATTTGCATAACTACCTTGCCAATTGACAGGAATATTGACCCCAAACTGTGCTCACAATGGTGTTTAGGTCATCCATCCTTCTGCCAACAACTGGGTGTTGAGGTGGTACCCACAATGACATCTAACTAACCACTCCTGACTGAACTAGACATGGTTTGTCCAAAGCAAAGGTCATGCTAATGCAAACGTTTATTGGCTATATCAAATACAGCCCTTTTTTCTATACAATATGACTCTTCACGTTTTTTCCAGTTATTGTAACTCAGCTTATACCTTATGGCTTCTGAGTTCCTTATGTTTCATTAATATAATTCCATCTTGTTTATAATAGCATTAGAGCCAGAAATGTTTGATACTACTTCAATCAACACTTCAGGCTCTACCCTGGTCTTCCTCCTCTTGAGATAGACTCCTTTCCATCTCTGCCACCTAAACCTAATTCACAGCTGACTTGGAGGATGGGTTAAAGTGTAGTGAATCAGTCCATACAAAAGGCATTTAAACTAGCCTCATATTTGATCTGTATATGACTGTTGCTACTCTTCACAAGGCTTTCCTTACTTTACTTGACTTATCTACCTTGTCTAGATAAGTTACTGCTTTGCATACTCTTTGAATTTCCATATGCACTTTTGGATTATGATTGTTTATTTTTTCTATTACTTAAATGTTTTTGGTCTACATGTTTCCCTTTGCCATTGAGGGTTATGCTCTTTGCTACATGTCTTTTTTTCAAAGGATTCAAAAATCTGATAATTTGATATGTAATTGTATCAGATGTCTATATATGTCTTCAAGCAATTACCCACATTACTCCTGCCTGGATTCTAGCCTCCATCAGTCACAAACAAATGCTAAATATGTTCCTAGTTGGGCAGTAAACCAGTTCAGTGACCCTCAAAGAGCAACAATTTCATCCTTGAATATTCATCCACTGAAAAGAAACAAGATGGTGCAAGATGGTGCAGCATGGTGAATCAAAAGGAACTGACCTGGGCCTGCTAAATGGTCTACTTCCTTAAAAGGTGATCTTTAGTCAAAACCTATGTCTGTTATAATCTTCCACCTATTAGAGCCTTCTGAACAGGTGTGGGTTGAAAGGGCCTGCTGTTTCAAACCAGGTGTTAATATTTCAAGCCTCAACATGTACCTTGGTGGAGGATTTTCATGTGTTTTCACACTTACATGGCATACTCTCTTTTAAAATGTTCAGTTTATAATTTTTTTTGCTATTTTGACTCATTTTGACTTTTTGTTGCCTTTGTCTGATGATCAGTTAATATCCCTGAATGAAACTTTGCAATAAAATAAATAAAATAAATAAAACATGTTTATGGTTGGTCACAGCAGGAACCCCCTTATAGTTTATCCATTGTCCCTTCTTTCACTTACACACATGATGCATGTTTTACGACATCCTATATCTCGGGAAGGCAACATTAGACACTCCAGATGTTGTAGACTACATCACCCTGATGCTTTGCCAGCATTGTGGCTAAGAGAGCATTATGGGAAATTAAGTCCACAACATCTGGAGTGCTAAAAGTTGCATACCCATGTCCTATAGAATATATGACAGAATATAATCTAGATTGTGGTTTAATTAAACTGAATATTCATGTCCAATAGTGATATTTTGTATTATACTATTCTGAAAAAAAAAGTGTAGTTTCAAAAATCCAGTAATGGAGTTTATTAATCACTGTTAATTACTGTGATGTTTAGAGGTGGAAAGTAGCCATAGGACTTTGGTTTAATTTGAACTTCAAAGCACATAAAAACAAATTGATAAAAAACAAATTAGCTTTAAAAACTAGTAGGAATGGTCAAAGATCTTATTAGTGAAATTCCCAACTGAAACCAATTACTAACACATTAGTATGTGCTGTTGTTTATAATGAGAATATATCTAATTACATTACTTTGTCAAGACTATTAAGGTTCAACATTGCAAATAGAACCCTTCTCCCCACTTCCTTTGCGATTAGAGTTTTGAACTCCATTCTATATATTTCTTTAAATTACGGCCCAATTCAGCCCAGAAAAGTTCTCTTGTTCCTAAATAATGTAGAACTATTATAAACATTGTCATTCTTGCAATACTGAGATAATGGGCATGTCATTCTTGAAATATAGAGCTATTCAGAATGTCTTCATTCCAAGAATTGCAACAATATATTGCTATCACAGGGCTATCTTTTTAATTTCTTAATTGTGGGATGGTATTTACAAAGGATAACATTCTCAAATAAAAAGCAGTTTCATGTCAAATTATAAACACCCATTACATATGGAAAATGTGGGGGTGTGAAGCTTTCATTTCCCCAAATGATAATATATATTACGTTTACATAGTGTAATACAGCTTTACTCATTCAAAGCATATAACTAATTCTGTTACATAAATAATTAATGTTTTTATATGCATATTTTATCAAAGGTAATTATGGATGCAATCCCCTTCCCCGTTTATATATTTATTTTTTTAAATCCCTTTACCTGTTTTTTATTTTATTTTTATTGTTTCTATTTACTATTATGTTATATTATATTATATGTTATACATTGTTAATGATGTTACACATAGTTACATAGCTGAAAAGAGACTTGCGTCCATCAAGTTCAGCCTTCCTCACATGTTTTTGCTGTTGATCCAAAATAAGGCAAAAGACCTAGTCTGAAGTGCTTCCAATTTTGCAACAAACTAGGAAAAAATTCTTCTTGACCCCAAAATAGCAGTCAGATGTCTTCTTGGATCAAGCAGCTATTACCCCACTAATTAGAAATTATATCCCTGTATGTTATGTTTTTTCAAGTATTTATCCAATTGCAGTTTAAATATCTGTATGAACTCTGTCAAAACCACCTCTTCAGGCAGAGAATTCCATATCCTTATTGTGCTTATTGTAAAAAAAACTTTTCTTTGCCTTAGATGAAATCTCCTTTCTTCCAGCCTAAATGTGTGACCTCGTGTCCAATGTATAGCCCTGTTTATGAATAGATTTCCAGATAAAGGTTTGTACTGGCCATGTATTTTTCTAATATATATATATATATATATATTTTAAAAGTCTAACAATGCAAATGCATGTATCAGTTTATAGTTAATAGGGTATTATGTAATATCTATAGTTGAGGTTTAATTGATTGTGACCAATTGTATCTACTGAAAAATCAATCCATGATTTGATGTGTCTCTTAAAAAAAGGAAATCAATTATTGATTGGCATATGTTATAAACCTAATGTTAATATTGATGAAGAACAACAGCTGTTAGATCAAATTGGGCAGATCTGTGTAACAAGTAAATTATTGGGGATTTTAATTACTCGGACAAGAATTGGGATAGAGGGACTAGCAGTTCGGCAAGTGGAATCAGGTTTTTGAACCTGTTAAGTGACACCTTCATGTCACAACTTGTACAAGTGCCAACTAGAAATTACACTTTTCTTAATCTGCTTATAATTAACAATGTTGATTTACTGAGGGAAATAGTGATCACAATATGATGTATTTTGATAAAAACTAGTATACTTAAACCATTTTAAAAAGACCATTTTCAAATGTTTAGGGCAACTTTACAACATATTGACTGGCATAATCTCAACATATTGACTGGCATAAAGAATATTCTTATTTGTTTTTCTATTGATATATTTTTTTCATATTCATTTTATCATCAGTCAGATTTTTCCTTCTACTGCAATAGACGTCATTTACCACCTGTTCCACCCAGTAGTGGAGATATGCCTGCTGATTGTGACTTTGATGTAAGTGCAATCTGTGCAATACATTTGTATTTCTTTTAACAATATTACTCTATGTATGCTTTTCTCTTTATTCTTTTGAGGATTTCAATTTTGAGAAGATTTTGCCTATCTACATAAGGAGACCCCCACAGGGGTGATATACGCAGACCATCATATACCTCTTGTAAGTTCTCTACCTCCTGGATGCATTTCTCCTGTTTTTTTCGTACTTCACTATGTATATTTTTATTGTCATTTAGATTCACCTGAGATCACGTTATATGCTACAGGTTGTATCTTGTGACCTTACATCCTCTATTGTGTGTGCTATCCCATCTTTTAGCTTTTGATTCTTTTTGTAAGTTTCATTAGCTTATCTGGTTTCCAAATTAAAACAAATGTCACTTGGTGTGAAAGTAAACCAAGAAATTAAAAATAAAAAAGGCATTTGAAGCATTTAAATCAGACAAATCTGAGGCATCAAATATAATATACATGGAAACCTGTAAACCATGCAAAAAGGTAATTCGATTGGCTAAACAAGAACACGAGAACGTCAGAGCAAAACAAACCCCAAAATGTTTTTAAGTCCATAAATAAAAATAAAAATAAAAAAAATGAAAGTGTAGGTACACTGAAAACAAAGATGGGTGTGTTAGTTAATGAAGACCGGGAAATGTAAAGAACTTTACATAACTATTTTTCCTCAGAATATATTAAAGAGGAACCTATGACATGTGATAAACAAATTATTGCTGCAAAAAAAAAAGTGCAAAAAAAATCGTAATTGGATGACTCAGGACAAGGTGCTGCAGCGACTAGAGAAAGTTCATTTAAAAAAAGCTCCAGCCCTTGACGGTATTCACTCACCAGTACCTAAGCTAAGTATTGAAATAAGTGAACCTCTATTTTACATTTCAGGATTCTTTTCTTTTAGTAATTGTACCAGTGAATTGGAGAAAGGCGGATGTGGTTCCTATATTAAAACAGGGTTCAAAGTCTTTGCCTGGAAATTATAGACCTGTGAATTTAATTGCTGTGGCTGGGAAAGTATTCAAAGGGTTATTAAGGAATAACATTCAGAAATTAACTTGGAAGAACATTATCAGTAAAATCAGCATGGTTTTATGAAACATATGTCATGTCAACTTAACTTAATTGCATTCCATGAAGAACTAAATAGAAGTATGGGTCAGGGTGTTGTAGAGGATGTGATCTACCTGGATTTTACCAAGGCATTTGATATTGTTCAAACTAAAAGAAATTGGTCTAGATGAAAATTCTTGTTCTTGGTTGAACGTTGGCTTAAAAATAGAATAAAGATAGTTGTCATTTATGGTAAATTTTCAAGGTGGGCAAAAGTGGTAAGTGGTGTCCCTCAGGGTTCTGTTCTGTGACTGCTTCTATTTAAAATATTTATTCATAATCTTAAATAGGCACTGAAAGTCATTTTTCAGTGTTTGCAGATGACACAAAACTAGGTAAGGTACTACACAGTAAACAGAATATTACTTTGCTGCAGAGGGATTTAGATAGATTGGTGGTCAGGGCACTCAAATGGCAAATTACATTTTATGTAGATAAATGCAAAGTTATGCATTTTGAGGTAAAGAATGCACACACAACCTACAACCTAAACAATTAGGGATAACAATACACGAGAAGGATTTGGGAATGTTGTAGACAACAAACTAGGTAACAATGTGCAATGTCAATCAGCAGATGCTAAGGCCAGTAAGGTATTGTCATGTTTAAAAATGGTATTAATTCTTGTGATGAAAGTATAATTTTGCTTCTTTATAAATCAATGCTATATAAATATACTGTGCAATTATGGGCACCTGTTCTAAAGAAGGAGTTTATGGCACTAGAAAAAGTGCAGAGGTGGACTAAAAAAATTAATAAAAAGAATAGAACATTTTAGTTATGAAGAAAGATTAACATATTTAAATCTATTGAGTTTAGAAAAAAAGGTGCCACAGAGGGGATATGATAGCATTGTACAAATATATTCAAGGCCAAATCATTGTCTGTAAGTCTATTCATAAGCAGGACTACACATATGACACAACGTAATAAATTAATATTAGAATAAAGCAGATTTAGGCTAAAATTTAGTCTAAGCCTGAAGAAGTGGTTTTATCAGAGTCTGTACATATGTTTAAACAGCAACTTGACGAATACTTGCAAAAATATAATATTCACAGATATAATTTTTAATTTTATAGGCAATTACTTAATGTTTGAATGAGAGATCTGACTGCCATTCTGGAGTCAGGAAGGATTTTTTCCCCTTAGTTTGTTGCAAAATTGTAAAGCGCTTAAACTGTTTTTTTTTTACTCTATTTTGGATCAACAGCAAAAATGTGAGATGGCTGAACCTGATGGATGCATGTCTCGTTGCAGCCTATGTAACTATGTAAGTACCAGCCTGTATATTAAAAGGCTGTTTTTAATTTTGATCAAATGGGAAGAGTGATGAATGCGACCAACTTAGCTAATAATTGTGCAAGGAGGTACATGACCAATCTAAATAGAAAAGAGTAGATAATTAGATAAACATGTATGGGGTGTCTATCCATTTAGTTATTTTTGGATTTTCAGCTGACTTCAGAAAGCTTTAGTCAATAACTAAACTCAATTTGTCATCCAAACTGGAGTTTTTAGTTATTTATTATCAAAGATTATTTCATGTTGTTTTCATTATCATCTCATAAAGCTCTACTGCATTTACTGAATATGTATGTCAACTATACAATTTACAATATTTTTAGGGTATTGTTAATTAGTAGAAAAGTTTGACTGATTTGTCTGCATGGGGTGTGAATTGGTGCAGGGCTGTTCTGAGAGATTTTAGGTAAATTTCTGAGAACCATTTATAAATCTAAAATGCGATTGAGAACAAGAACAATTAATTTATAGACTTGTGCATGGCAAGATTTATTTTTGTCTTTCTTACAAAAATTTTGTAATGTACAGTATCTGTTCAGTTGAAATTAAAGTAAAGAAACAAAAATCAGCTGAACCTGTCACAAGGGTTAATCATTTGGCGACAGAGCCACCACATTAAATAGTTCAAAAAAACTGCTAAGTCACTAGTAACATACATTCCCCGTCCCCCACATGTAGGCATTGGGTGGGGATTTAAACATAAAGGATTACTGGTAGACAGAGATCACTGTCCACTCCCCATTATGCAAGGGGACAGTGTCCCCCCATGGGCTACAATTAAACAATAATGTGTGTGTGGGGGGGAGGCATTATGTTACCCTGTTCTCCAACCTGTGGCCAGTGGGCAGAGTTCTAATTAATGAACCAAGGGGGAGCTAATGTTCCTAATTCAAATTTTGTTTCAATTGCAGGAACACTGTAGTGTTAAG
This sequence comes from Pelobates fuscus, assembly GCF_036172605.1. Classification (NCBI taxonomy): domain Eukaryota; kingdom Metazoa; phylum Chordata; class Amphibia; order Anura; family Pelobatidae; genus Pelobates; species Pelobates fuscus. The sequence continues at coordinate 231,891,240 of NC_086320.1, forward strand.
AATACATAATTGTATTCTTAACACTAAAATGTCCCTCTTCCTCTGTGTCACCCCCTTCCCCCCATGACACCACCAGCTATGAAAGGGTTCAAAAAAATCTCTTTAAGCACTTACCTGATGGGCATTTAGAAGACACTGGATGTCCTCTGCAAAACGTGAGGATATCGAGCATCATTTCACAGGAGACAGCCACTAGAGGCAGTTTTAACCATGCAATATTAGCACTGGAGTGTATCTGGAACTGCAATGTTCTGTTTTGCAGGGCTAAAAGGACAGGACACTGCACCAAGACCACATCAGAGATGAAGTGGACTGGTCGCCTATAATTCTTTAAATTAGATTTTTTTTAATAACATTCTTTTGGATTAAAAATCTACCAATACATAGTTTTATATTGAAGATATGTTATAGCCCAAAGGTTATTTAGTATGCAATTAGTTAGGACTAGTTATGTAGTATAAGGCTGTTCATGCAATATTTACATATTTGCTAAATTAAATACATTAATCCAAATTAATTGAACTTGTGTCTATGTTCATATAAAAAAATATATGCTTTAAAGTTAACATACAACGTTTGGAAAAGACCTTAATCCCATCGGTCTGTATCTATGTACACACAATGAACAGTTTACCTTAATTAGTTATCTAAGAGTTACTTGGATTAACAGCGAAAACAGAGGTGAGAAAGGCTGAACTTTATAGATGCATGTCTCTTTTCAGCCTATGTAACTACCATGTATGTATTTTTTAATTTTTTTCTTAAACACCTTAGACACAACTGGGTCAACCCTATATCCTGGACTGGCAGAGGGGACATGAGGTTTGGAAACCAGTGGTGTAAAATAAGCTCCTCTTTTATAGGTAACACACCCGCTTTCCAGATAGGACTGCCCAATTTAGGTGCCATTAGTGATGTTATTTACATGTTCCTCTGTCCATGTCCCTACTTCTTACCCAACAATGGGAGGGGTGGTATAAGTATTTTAAAAATGTGGATTTTACTCAATACTGGAAACTTTATTAAGCAGTGAGTGCTTTATAAAGAATTCTAGCATGCTAGTTGAATGCTTACATTATCTTTGGAACAAGCTAACATCTCTGCTGACAATGCTAAGATACATAAAGCACTAAACAACAATGGGGTTTAGGAGATAATAGGCCAGGGAAAGTTTTTCCTGTCCAAGCATTCCTGCATGTTTTAGGTTTGCAAAACAGCACCAGGATGTGCACAGAAGACACCCTATTAAAGTTACCAGGAAGGAGAAATGACAGGGTTATTCACAGTTAGAATTGCTGGGAATTCAAAGTGAATTCCAAATTTGAGGCTAAAATAGTGAAACTGAAAACAGAAATGACTTAAATATTTTTTTTCATTTGGCTATTTTGGAGTAAGTTTTGAAATTCACTTTTAATTCCCAGAAATTCTCAGTTTGCTAAATAACTATTGAAATATTTAATTACCGTATATACTCGAGTATAAGCCGACCCGAATATAAGCCGAGGCCCCTAATTTTACCTCAAAAAACTGGGAAAACTTATTGACTCGAGTATAAGACTAGGGTGGGAAATGCAGCAGCTGCTGGTAAATTTCTAAATAAAATTAGATCCTTAAAAAATTATATTAATTGAATATTTATTTACAGTGTGTGTATATAATGAATGCAGTGTGTGTATGAGAATGCAGTGTGTGTGTATGAGAATGCAGTGTGTGTGTATGAGAATGCAGTGTGTGTATGAGTGCAGTGTGTATATGAGTGCAGTGTGTATATGAATGCAGTGTGTGTATATGAATGCAGTGTGTGTGTATGAGAATGCTGTGTGTATGAGTGCAGTGTGTGTGTATGAGAATGCTGTGTATGAGTGCAGTGTGTGTATGAGTGCAGTGTGTGTGTGAGGGCAGTGTGTGTATGAGTGCAGTGTGTGTGTATGAATGCAGTGTGTGTGTATGAATGCAGTGTGTGTGTGCGCATGAATGCAGTGTGTGTGTGTATGAGTGCAGTGTGTGTGTATGAATGCAGTGTGTGTATGTGTGTGTGTAATGCAGAGTGTGATGCCTTGGTGGGGGGGTGGGCATTTTTATTTTTTAATTATTATTTTAATATTTTTTTTGTTTCATTACATTTTTTTATTATTTTTATTTTTTTATTTTATTATTTTTTATTTTATTATTATTTTTTATTTTATTATTATTTTTTTTTTATTATTATTAATATATATACATTTTTTCGTCCCCCCTCCCTGCTTGCTAGCTGGCCAGGGAGCGGGGCTCTCCTTCCCTGGTGGTCCAGTGGATGGGCACTGTGTAGGAGGGGGCTGTGGGGGCTGCAGAGAGATGTTACTTACCTTTCCTGCAGCTCCTGTCAGCTCTCTCCTCCTCCGGTCCGTTCAGCTCTTCTGTCAGCTCACAGTGTAAATCTCGCGAGAGCCGCGGCTCTCGCGAGATTTACACTGGGAGCTGACCGAGGTGCTGAACGGACTGGCGGAGGAGAGAGCTGACAGGAGCTGCAGGAAAGGTAAGTAACATCTCTCTGCAGCCCCCACAGCCCCCAGTCTGTATTATGGCAATGCAAATTGCCATAATACAGACAATTGACTCGAGTATAAGCCGAGTTGGGGTTTTCCAGCACAAAAAATGTGCTGAAAAACTCGGCTTATACTCGAGTATATACGGTAACTTTTAATTATCTAATGTGTTTTAGGATCTTGATTTTGTGATATGAATATTATAACGTCTTTATTCAAACTACTTCCAGAACACAGAAACTTACCTAGGTCTATACTAGTAACAGACTTTCATTGTATAACAATGGTCACTACATATGGTTCTTGTTAAGAATGAAGGATGAAGGCCTGTTGCTAGTAACCTTTGACCTAGCTTTGCAAGCCAGACTCCCTGTGTACTAACCAAGGCTCACATTTCTAAAGGCATTCACTCATTTAACCATGTATATAGAACTTATTTTGTGTAACTTCTATTTTACCACCTAGATATAATGTATGGCTTTAATCATAGATTTCTAATGATACTAAGCCACTACCCTCTTTCTATGATAGCCACTTATTTTAAAGTAAGGAAACCTTATGTATACGCCCCTATATAACTGAATATATAAACCTATAAAAACGATTGTAGCCAAGATTTTTTTTTATCAATACTTTAAGACGTGTGGTAAGATTTCGGATGTTGTGTATGTTTGAATAAAAATAAATTTTTGGCTGCAAGACACTCTGATTCAATTATTAGAACACTGGTGTGTGACAAACAAACATCTCAACAAAAGCTAATTTCCTACAACTATGACAATGATTGGTGAAAAAAGGGACAGTACACCAACATCAAAACAATGGAGGAATAAATATGGGGCATCTTCACTTTTTCAGAGGCTGGACATCTTGCTATCATAAAGGGAAAATTTATCAAGACATTGGGCAAGAAAATTAAATCTTATTCCACCCAGTGAGTGTTCACACTGTATATCCAATGTAATTATTTTATATGTTAGTATTTGTATGTGTTCTTCAACAATATATGTATGTATTTAAAGGACAGATTAAGCGTTCTTTTGATACTCTATATGTATACATAACACAACTTTAAGTAGGAATACCATTACTAAAGTGAGAAAAACTGAAAAAATACTTATAATAATTTGTACACACCAGCGTAACTAAAGACAAATAGCTCAAAATATTTTCACATATTAATCCTGATTGTAAATGCCTCTTATGTTTAGGATTTTCATTCATTTTTTGCTCTTATGGAACATATATTGTGGTGTTAATACTAAACTATTGCAAAATACTACTCTTGAACAGGATAATTGTATCACTGATAGTTCAATCTAGTAATACTGTACATACCAATATTTTATATGTTGTACCCATATTATGTAGGGATCTATTCACTACCAGGTTACATAGGATTAGTCCATATCTTTTTGTTACTTTTATTAGATTGCATATATGCTCTAAATTAGAGATGATATTTAAAGTGACACTAATTCACAAATTCTGACACATAATGACAATTGCCACATTTTGACATTAATACTAATCCTATCTAACCCTATCCGTAACTAAACCTAGACCTAACTAAACCTATCTTATACTATAGCTAGCTAACACTAATCCTACCTAACCATTCACCTGAAGCCCAAGCCCTCTTTAGCTAGAGGCGAATCGGCAGGTAGTAGAGCACTATGATCCGCCCCTCACATTAAGCCCTGCCCCTGAATTAGGCTCCGCCCATTGCATTTGGTTCCTGGCACCACCTGGATCAGGTTTCCCCCCTCCCTGGGGCTTACCTTGGGCCAGTCCTTAATAAATTAGTGTTTTTTTTCTTCAGCCCCCACCTGCCCAATTGCAGCCCTTAGCCCTATTACAGCCCCTAACACCCACAACCACCCACTAGAGCCTGTAACCCCCACTTCAGCCACTAACCTCCCACTACAGCCACTAACCTCCCACTACAGCCACTAATCCAAAATCGCAGCCCCTAACCCCAATCCTACAGCCCCTAACCCCAAATTGCAGCTACACACCCACTTAATACAGGCCATAACCCCCCAACTACAGCCACTAACCCCAACTTCAGCCCATACCCCCCAATTGCAGCCCCTATCCACCACTACATTCCCAACCCTCTAAGTGTAGCTCCTATCCCCCTCTACAGCCCTTATACCCCAAATGCAGCCCCTATTCCCCCAACTGTAGCCCATATAATCAAACACCAGTCCCTACCCTCCATTACAGTCCCTATCTCTACTACAGCCTCCAACCCCCTTACTACAGTCACTCACACCCACTGTGGCCCCTATCCCACACTACAGTCCCTACAGCACCAATCATCCAAATCCTATCATCCCCTCTATAGCCTCACTCCATCAATTTCAGCCCATATCTCTACAGCTCCTTTCCCCAATTGCAACTATGTTACCACTTCAGTCCCTATAATCCCTATCACCCACTACATTTCCTAACTCCCCCAATTACAGCCCATACCCTCAACTACAGTCGCTACTGCTCCACAACAGCCCCTATCCTGCCACTGCAGTCCCTAGCCCCCTATTACAACCCTTAGCCCCTACTACAACCCCTAGCCCCCTACTACAACCCCTAACTCCTAAATTAGAGCCCTTATTACCCCACTATAGCCCACTACCAGTGCTCCTCCCGAGATTAGGTTCTAGATTCACCCCAAGCACTGAAAAGCTACTTGGGCATAAAGGTGGCACTGGTAAGCTGTTGTGCACAAAGATGGCACTGAAAAGCTGTATGGGGTTAAAGATTGATCTGGGAAGCTGTGCCACAAGATGGCACTAGGAAGTGAGTGACATGTGACCTGGTGAAGTTGAAAGCCCAAAGAGGTGGAGTGGTTTCCATAGAAAATGGGTGTGGTTAGAAGTGTTATTTGTGTAAAGGGGATGACACCAGAAATATTGGGGGCGCCAGAAATATTGCCATGCTCGGCCCTTTCCTAAGCACCTTTAACACTAACTCTAACCCTAATCTTACACCAGTGATAGTCTTATACCTGTCCTAAAACATACACTAACCTTACATCAACCTTAATCCTACATCAACTGTAACCCTACACTAACCCCAACAATAACCCTAATCCTAAAACAAGCCCCAGCACCAAACATAACCATAACACTAACCCTAATACACCCTAATACAACCCTAATACACCCTAATACACCCTAATACAACCCTAATAATGAGGGATTCCCTCAGCTAATGTCACAGGAAATTCCTTGTTTACATAGTTAGAGAGTGCTCTGTGAATGATGTATGCTGTGTATAAAGTTGGAGTGTGTTCTCCTATTGTTGAGAGGAAGATTTCTCTCTCATGTTGCAGATTCATGGCATCTTTGCCAATCACACATTGATTGGTGCTGGGCAGCATGCACAGCCCAGCACAAACCACTGTCACATATGTCTTCTCTTTTACACTATTTCTACCCCTGCTGCAATTACTGAATCCAATATCGGGTATCATAACACCAACAATTACTACATTAACTACCAAGTGGTTCATAATTATTATTTACTGTTGCTATCTGAGGTTGTCTTATAGAAATTTTGCTATGTATTTCTCTCTTCTCTTTTTTTTTCACATACATTGCATCTGAATATCAACATCACCTATAACCATTATGTTATATGAGTGTACTGATAACACAGATTTCATAATAGTGAATATCTACAATCTTGCATACGTTAATAAACAAAGAATAAAAGCACAATAGTGAATAATTAATATTTTCTAAACGAAAGCATTTTCTGATAAGTACAGGTAGCCATTGTATGTTAAGGGATGAACTCTGATAATTAAATGAGAGGCAGGGAAAGGGAGGGTTAGAGAAAGAGAGAGACAGTGATCTCCACACAGACAAACACACTGATAAATGGAGAGGCACAGATGTTTGAATTGTTCCCTTGATATTAATAATGCATGCAACATAATATATCAACACATCAAAATGATACTAATTAAGATTGCTTACATTTTTATCTATGGATGCAACCGTTAGATAAATATAGAATTCAGGGGGCTCGGCACCCCCTCTCCCCCACCCCACCCTACACACTCAAGTACCCCTTTGTAGGTACAAAGTGGACTATGGCTCTGCAACCAGCAAAAAATAAAAAAAATAACTGTCCCTTACACAGCAATAGGTGAATGCACTCCAAATTTAATAAGGTCCCCAGAGCAATCAGAAATATGAGGGTTATTCACTAAACTGAGAATTGTCAGGAATTCAAAGTGAATTTAAGGCTAAATAGATGGACAATCTAGTTCAGTTTCTTTGGCCTTTATAAATTCTCACTTTAGTGAACAGCCATGTGTTTCAATCTTGTTGTAGATATTAATATTGTTCTGTTTGCTGTGAGGAGCTCAGTAAAGTTGGAGTGTGTTCACCTGTTGTGCCCTGGACAGTTGTTTTATGCATTAGCCAAAGATAGGTATGGTCTCATATTCCACTTTTGTGGCATTTTGGAACTCATTTGTACATCTTTTTATAATGTGCATTCTATAACTAAGCAGTTAAAGCAGGATCTTGAAAGCGAATGTATTTACACTTCTTTTGCTAATTCCTTCAAGTAGATGAAGGCAAGTTTTTTTCTATATAACAGTTTTGGTCTACTGATCTTTGCTTGTACATCAATCAAACATATATGGTAACAATAAATAGTTGTTAGCTGACAGCCAGAATACCTGGATTTGGGAATTGATTCTGGTCGCTTGGCCCTGGGTGAGGGTATACAGAGCGTTGTCTGGCTCAGACTGAAGGGTGGGTGAATATCCTCTCTCCTCATTCACTTTCAAGCCTGGGGCATCCTGCTGCCACAAATCAATCAGTCATTTAGTCAGTCATTTCACATATTGCTTCACAAAAAAATCTATACTGGGCCATGAAGATTCTGCTTTAAACAAAATTATGTATTTGCACATTAAATTAAACAAATAGTTTAAACAGTAACATTTGCAAAGTAAACTATTATATTATTGCTCAATTTAGTGGGCAATTTTATGTAATGGTTCAGCAAATTGAAAGAACACAGTCAAATCTACTCAACTACATGATGCAGGAGATCGACTAGATAAACTAAATATTAGTTCCATTATTCACGTCATGTTTTTCAAGTAAACAAACAGCTTGCATAAACCATTTGTGTGCATTTGATTAGTTTGTTGACTGGGTGTGGATGAGTGATGACATAATTGTTAAACGTTGTCTAAATACATCAATGATGGTGGTTAGTTCACAATATCAAAGGACAATATTTAATATTACAAGATTGCTCTGACAGGACATTAAATACCAATTTCAAATGAAAACTTTAAACTTTTGACTTCGGCTTCAAAAGAAAGGGACCTTTGACTTAGGGAATGGACTTTGTAATTCATATAGTTCAGACAAAGACATGAAGGAATATAAAATATACATGTCTTCTTTAATACTAAAAGTCACTCAAAGATACATAAATTTCCCAAACTAATATTTTGGATAATGGGCTCATGACTTAGGTATGTAGATACTTACCTGCTAATTAATCAGTGAAGCTGTTTTATGACATAATGCTGTAAGGAAAGTAGCTCAAAGCCCGAAGAAAGTTTGTTTATATGTGAGCTTTCAAAAAACTAAGATAATTCATTGTTATGCAGTTTATAAGTAACAATCAAGTGGCAGATGGATAATTCATATTGTTATCCCTCATGTCACCACAAGAATGACTGCAATACATTTTTTTATTTTATAATGCAATTTTATAAAATATTGATCTGTCTTTGATATAAGGCCAATGAGCATCATGTTTGTGTTTCATTAAATATCATAATCATTGCTTTGACTTAGAAGTAACCACAGTTGCAGCAAGAATGTACATTTCAACAATCAAATACGTTATCAAATGGCTAGATAAAAATTGCAGGGCGGGAGATCAAGTGTTTACCTGACACTTAGACCTCGATTTGATATTTTTGGGATAAGCTTTTCAAATGGTTCAAATTTCACAGAAAAAAATCCTAATGATTTGTCAACAAAATTTACCATAGACTCAAATGGTGACTTGTGCAGATAAATCATTTGGATTTCTTTCTAACAGATTTGAATCAGCTGAAAAACATATCCAAAATCTAAATTGAGGCCTAATCCCAAAGTTATTTAATACATAAACAAAAGGCGAGGGTATGGCATGCTGCATAGTAAAAAAAACAAAAGGTATAAGTCAGAAGTGAATTGATGGTAAAATGGTCTATCCAAGAGTGTTGTTCAATTAAAGATAAGCTAGCTAATGTGACCAGCTTCTCATATAAGATAAGCATCTGATAGTGAGAAGCAAGTCTGATCAAGCATGCTAAATTTAGGTCTATCTTAAGCACCTTACAGACAGTGGTGGGTAATCTATGGAGATATTTGGGGCAGGGTCTCACAATAAAATTGTTGGAGTGAAAAAAAAAAGTGAAAAAAAAATAAATATTTTTTTCGTAGGTAAGGTCTAGATTACTCACATTTTTCCTCTGAGGGCAGGGGGAGGGGATGAAAATAAAAATCTCCATTAAAAATTGGCAAACATATGTCGTTAAAAGATAATTATGAATAAAAAGAACTGTTGTATTGTTTCAATGAGTACAGTTCTGCAGTTTATCCCTTTTTCATCTACAGTACAAAGTGACTCACTAACATTGTTGATGTCTGTCTGGAAAAGCTGTTGAGAGCAATTTAAGTTTTTAAGAATTTTCAAGATTATTTGTCGAAGATAGACATCAGACATGCTTCTAGAACTGATTGCTGATATTACCCATTTAGTTTGTTTTGGGGTCTCTTAGTCTGGAATTCGTAAAAAAACACCATTCATATTGCCTTCTTTTCTGTTATAGTCTAATATTCATGCAAGCAGGCACATGATGATTATTAGTCTTACAAATTAATTTTGTTATGAACTGCAATTTGGTCCGTTTGGGTGATTGTATGAATTCATAAACTCTGAGCTAAAATGTAGACGAATCACAAAACAAACAAATCATGCAATGGATGAGCATGGTCTTTTTGATTAGTGATTTGGAATCCCACCCTTGGTGCCAGAAAAAGAGATTATTTGGAGGAAAAAAAGATGATTGATGGGTAGGGGACAGCCACATAATAATTATTATTCACAGATCAAGTGAGAAGTGACCAATAGAGGAAATAAAAAAGGGAGCAGTAAAAAATACCCCCGCAAATATTTATATACCATAAACATATAATATATGATTAGATAAATATGGATTTTTCTTTTACTGCCCAACGATTTCCTTTAGTTAGGAATAGCATTTCCTATTACTTAACTTCCCATTGTGACAGACTGGATTTCACATTACTAAGAAAAGGTTACTTTACTCCTTTTTTTCTGATGGCTTGACCTTTCATCCCACACAAATCTCTAGTGGTGGGTTTGGTGATTTGGTGTGGGTGGTAAGTACCTCACGTGTATGATTTATCATTAACTTATATAAACACTGCTTGCACGGTTGGCTGTTATCCTGATGAAAGTTTAATATGTAAACTGAAATGTTTTTTTTATTTTTTTTATAGTTGAGTAAAAGCTATGTTTTATTTATAACTACAGAAGAAGTCCTTGAAGTGCTATCATTTGAACTTGAACATGGTTTATCTTATAACTTTATTATAAGATGAACCAAAAGGGTGTAACGCAGGACCAGTCTAGTGCAAAATATATGCATAATATATTATGTGTATATTATGCCTTTATTTGTGTATATTATGCATATATTTTCTGGTCCATCTTATTCTTTAACCTTAATTGTCAAATTTAGGTTGTCCCACAATTAATTTATTTTTTGCTTCATCTGAACTTTTTTTACTGAAACTATTGTGCTGACAACATTTATTTTCGGATGAATTGATTTGGATGAAACCATTTTTTTTTAACCCTGCACAAGTCTATTAAATACTTTGTCCCTCATTTTTTTAAAATCTATTCCCATGTCCCAAGGGGGGTTCCAGAGCTCAATTTCTAGAGGGACACTGACTGAGTTTTTTTTTCTTTTTATCATTGTTACCATGATATAAACAAACACTCTATAATACACACTGCACATAACCTGAAATGTATACCATGCACATTTTTGGAGACCCTAAATTAAATATAATGCACATTGCTGAAGAATCTGAAATATGTACATTATGCTAGATGAACTAATATATCTATCTATCTATAGATAGATAGATAGATAGATAGATAGATGCAATCTTCCGGAAGCTTAAAAATATATACTGCACATTGACAGTGCAGTATATATTTTAACTCTATTAACTCTGAAATTAATAGACTCCACATATGGACACTGATCATTACTAGTTGTTTTGAAAGACATTTATTGCATTTAATTGTTTTGCCCGTTTCACCTCACTGCCTTGTTATTTTCCCTTTACATTATGTGTGAATTTTTCAGAAATCCAAAGATAATTAAAAATTTTAGCCAAAAATAGGCAAACTAAAATATAGTTATTTAAGATATTTTTTTTTTTTTTTTTTTTACCAGTTTGGCTATTTTGGACTAAATAATTTGACTTCACTCTGAATTCTATATTCACACTTTAGCAAATAAGCCTGAAGAATATTTATTACACTGGGAAGTGACATTAATTAATTAGGGGATTATCGAATTTTAGTTGCAAACAAAAGTTGAGTTGGATACTTTTTGTAGTTTAGTTATTTTTCCCCAAAATCCCCAAGCTATTTCCTGATAATTAGCACACAAACTACTTGGCTAGTAAAAACGTGTTGCTTTTTCAGGTAATATCACTTAAAATAATAGAGCTGACATTTGGTCATCCAAATGTAAAATTATAATATATATATGTGTGACCAAATTATAATAAATCTTAAGAAGAGGTAGAATATGTTCTAGTTATTCCAGATAAACAGAAAGCAAGGGTTTGGACTATATATTGATGGGAATATTCTGCCTCTCTTGATGAAAAGACTTGATAACCCATATGTGAAAATCCTTGAGGATAATCGCAATATTAATAGATACACACCTGAACAATGTCTGTTCAGGACATTCCATGGTGCTTCACCCTACTCAATAACCAGGAAGTCAAAATATTTCAACCAATCCATGCTGCCCCAGTCAATTGAATATTTACTCATATGAAAACCATGCACACTGAGCCATATTTGAAATCAATGAAAAGTTATTGCACTTGTACAAAACATTGTGGATTTTTCAACTTGCTTAAGTGAACACGTGTTCGGTGTAAATTTAATGTGAAATTCAGCTAGGATTCAGTGTGAATGCCATACAAGGGTATGTTTAGGGGGGCTTCTCTGAGAATGTTTCATATTGGAAATCAATGCTGAAGAAGCTGACTCATTTAGTGTTTTTTTCCTGAAGCATTTTTTTTAGAAATCATGTTAATTTCAATTGAAAGCTATCCACGTGCCTGAAGTGATGCTTTAATAAATGATTAAGAAATCATATGCTGGCAAGCTTTTATGAAGATAACATCTCATGGGGAGACTATATATTGTTTATAAAATAATTCAGTGTAACAATTTTCTACTAAAAGACTAAATCTTCCTTATTTGGTTGGTTTTCTGCTCTTTATAATGTGTGTGCATATATACTTGTAGTCGGGGACCAAAGCCGTACATATAACAAGTTAGATATATGAGCAAGTTGGTTGTTACAGGTTTTTACTGTATATTAGTTTCTACTTGAAGAAGCCTGTGTAGGTGAAACGAGTTTAGAAATGTGTTAATATTTCTGTCTAATAAAGGAATTTTTTTTTGCTATATACCACATTTGCCATATTCCTTTTTCAGTCTTTTACTAAATTTGCCTGACATCCCTTTTTGCTGTTTCCAAGAAGCACAAAGAATCCTTAGGTGGGGACTATACCAACCAATACGCTATACACCGAGCAGTGAGTCTGCTCAGCAAATTGTAAGTATATTTCATATATTTTACCTTGACACTTAAAGATACAGTGAGCACGATATTCTATCACCTTTTAGTGTTTCTGGTTTGGACTACTCTGCTGTTATACAAGATTGGAAGCCTGAAGAACCACATATATCCTTGAGTGGGGGTTATTCCACTTCACGCTGTCCAAACCAGAGCTAGACTTTAGCTCTGGATATTGTGAGTAGTATCTTATTTATATACCTTGTGTTACCCAGCGTATTTATATACCATACCATTGGAGTCCTCTTTTCTGTTTCTTCTCCACATGTCCTACCGGATTACAAGCTTTATTCCGTGACACCACTACTATCAATTCAATCTGCTGCTCCACAAAGAACCTTCCCTATTGTTTTGGATTACCTTACTTGGGCTAGTGTTAAGTTACCTGGATCTTTTTAAAGCTATGTTCATATTTATTTTATTCTATTTATAAATGTATTCCTCACAGGCACACCCTTTTCTGTATTTTTATTTTCCAATTTAAGGGAGTGCTATATTTCCTGTGTGAAAACCTTCGGTGAAACCTTTAACCAAGAAGTCTACTAAGTAGTGAGAAGGGTGTGCCTGGAGATAATATGCCTTTTAGTACAATTGACAGACCCCCGTAGTTATGAGATTTGTTCTCCATGACATCCTGTCACATTTACGTCCTTGCCCTCCAGAATGTCCTTGCGAACGGTCGAGGGTACTGAGTGCGCGGGAGTGATTATATGAGTGGAAGTGCCAGGAGTGGGGTCAAAATTTATGGCATTACCGTGTGAAGGAGAGGGGTTGGGGAGCTCCGTGGCAGGGGAGGGTATCGGTGTCTGTGGAGTCTCCAGTTTCTCTTGTCTGATGCTAACTGTATTAATGGAAGCGAGCAGAGCTATCATCATGTTCTTAACTTCGGTGAAGTTGTCTGCGTTGGATAGCTGTACTGTGGTACATGGCCGAGGTGTGCCGGAACTAGTGGTTAGGATGCGGTACAGTTCGGCTTTACAGGCAGTGGCTGGGAAGGGAATGCCTAAATATTTCAGTTCGCTGGCGAGTTTAGGGATAGTCCATGAACGGAGAGAGCCAGGGCTTGCTGATTCTAGATGCTCTGTAGGAGTACTGGGTCCCGGTGGGGTGAGTGGTCTGGCTGGGGTGCCAGGTAAGGAGAGTTCTTCATCATGTTCTGGCACTTGTGACAATACAAGGATGTTATGGTGAACTTGGACAGAGAGTAATTGACCTATACCAACTGGCTTCTAGCTAATGTTTAGAGTGAAGAAATTCCCTGGTCTAATTGGAAGAGGAGACCCTGCTAATGCCAAGTGGCTTTGAGTGGCTCTACCTATGAGTTGAGGCGTTGGGCGGGGACCACTGGTAGACGTGGCGGGGAGCGTTGGACCTTTCTGTGACTTTAAAAGAGACTATGAGAGGGGGCATGACTGGTGAGGCCCTAACTATATACTGTAGAGGTTGATGTGAGGCGTTATCTACATACTGGGCTGAGAGGTGATTAAGGATGGGTGTATGCCTCACTGGATTAGTTTTAAATTATGACTTCTTAAGGCCTTAGACTCCTAACAACATAGCCAGTTAGATTAGTCCTACCAGTGATAGAAGGCGTGGGTAAAAAGGGATGACTGAATTTTTTTCCGGAGTAACTGAGGAGAATATGGATGGACCAGGTCATATATATATAATGGGAGTAACAATCTGTAAGTGACTGGTAAGGTAAAATGTGAGAGTGCTACTAAGGACAGGCAGCCCTCTGAGAAGAGGATAAATGTGTCCCTGTAACATCTGACCCACGCAACGTATTGCAGTTATACACCTGAAAAGTGGTAGCGGGTGGATCCTGTGGCAGCGAGGATAGGAGGATAGTTTGCAACGCAGACTATCACCTAGTTTGGTATAGATGTTATTGTCATTTGGTGGCCCAGGAAGCCTGTAAAGATGTGGTAGGTTACTTTAGAATTGATGGACATAATTTACAATAGACGTGAGTAGTGACAAACAAATTCCCAAATTGAAGCATAAAGATTGTGACATTTCATGTGTAGGAAAATTGCGGACTTACGTTTGCTGGTTCTGAGGGGGAGATATTTAGTTGTCTGATAGAGTATAGTGACCATGCTTGGCTGATGAAATCAGCACGGACAGAATGGATAACCTAATTATGGGGAAAATAAGTAACTACTTAGCATGTGCGTATGGGTATCGTAGATAGTGACAACATTATAGTGGCGTAGTGATAACCACTTGACTGCTTGTGGCTGCTTGACATATTTCTTTATACGTCTATACATATATAACATAACTAGTGACAGCCTGAGTAAGATGGAAGTAGGAGACTTAACAGGGGAAATGGACCGAATTATATTATACATTGTGAAATTGACCGAATGGTGTAGTTTCCCTTTATGTCGCTAGAGGGCAGCGTGTGTTAGTGATTCGATCTGTGTGTTCGACTAAACAGTCGGTCGCTGAACAAGTGAACCTATTGACTGGGTTTTGATCTGGGAAGAAAGCATGTGAACGGTGAGCTCGTGCATTGGTACCGTTCATATGGTGTCTGGCTTATAGTGTGTATTGTCCATTCTAGCAGACTCACTGTTTGTGGATCTAGAGACAGGAGAAGGAGAAGTTAGGTAGGATCTAGAGACCCAGAAGTGGAAGTTAGGTAGTAGGTTGGTCCAACCTGTGGGAGCTGTAGAGCCGGCTTAGCGGTAACGGGAAGAGATGATGCCCAGGCTGGAGCTGATTACCGACTTCCGAGATGAATGCTGGTTGCCAGATGGGTCGTGATGTAGCTGTGGTAAGCTGCAGTAGTTAGTTGACCTTTCGGTTACGGTAAGTAAATACCGGTGGAAAACGTAGGCTTGGTGTGACTGGCGTTGTCAGCGAGGGATCGAGTTTCCAGGTGAGAATTGAATCGGAAGTACAATGGCTCTCAATGAACCCGGGGGCATCAGCCCTGTGGTGTAGGGGGCCTGAGTTTAAATAGGCGGGTAACCCCTTGTATGCTAGATTTACATCTTGTGGCATTTTATTACATTATTTGTAAAACAATATTTCAAATACAATAATATATAAAATACAATATGGATATTGTATATAAAACACTTTATATTTTTTTCGCATCACCATTCTGTATACTTCTAAATATATTTAATATTTATTGTTTTTATTATTCTACAGGTATCTGCAAGTTAATAAGCTTAGACCATTGTTCTCCTATGTGACATCTTCTGCCATCGCTAGTCTGAATATATTACGTCACCAAATGCTCAGATTAAATCCTAGATTGCATGAGCTTTATCAGAAACCTAGTCCCATAAATGTTGATATCAAATATTATCATAATACCAACCAGATACAATAACACCCTGATCTTAAAATATCATATGTCAATGACATGTCAATGTTTACGTTTTCTGTTATCCTATAAAGATAAACCTATATAAGTGTCCATAATAAATTCAGATTTCTTTTCTTGAAAGCGTATTAGTTGCGATACTGACTTATTTCATAGAAAGGCACACACAATCTGGAAAATAGTTTGCTAATACTACTATTATCTTTACAGCAGTATTTTTATTATAAAGTCTATAAACTATGTATATATCCTACCTTTTTGTAAAGGCTTCTGAGGTCTCTGTACTGCCACATGCTGTTTAGGACTTGAGAGGCCGCCTTTACTACTTTTGGCGAATGTCTGTGGAAAGCAATACAAATATATATTAGAACAATTTACAATAAGAGTACATATAGTGATGACTGAAAAAGTTTCATATCATAAATGCAAATACTGATATGATGATATTAAAGCAAAATACATTTCTGCAGAGAATCAGGCTTGTAACTTTAGTGTATTAGATTTTCTTTCACACTTTGATCTCTGGAAAATGGTAAAGAGAACATGAAAAAGTAGATAACATTATAAGGTAGAAAATATATATTTAGATTTATAAATAAATAATAAATCTAGCTACTTTATGTGAATATTAGGGACTATTGTGTGCAGACAGTGTGTGCAATGCAACAAATGGGAAATGATTCTCCGTGAGCTATATAGCGAATTTTTACTTAATAACAAATTCTACAATAAGTACAAAATGAAATTGGGTAACTCTATCCCCTGTGCCATGAGTAATAGGAATTAGTAAAGAAACTAGAAAAAGAAATACAGTACAAAATGCAGCAAGGAATGAAAGGAATACATTGTGTCAATAACCTCTCATGGTCTTTTACTCTTATTTACCATGTTATACAAATTTACCACACGTTATCCAAATTAGTTAAAACCTGTTCAAGGTACTCAAAAATAGAGTTCAGGTTACA
This sequence comes from Pelobates fuscus, assembly GCF_036172605.1. Classification (NCBI taxonomy): domain Eukaryota; kingdom Metazoa; phylum Chordata; class Amphibia; order Anura; family Pelobatidae; genus Pelobates; species Pelobates fuscus. The sequence goes on from NC_086320.1 coordinate 231,908,037, forward strand.
TTTATAATGGTTTAGACCATAATTCAAAATATTGATAATGCATGTTTTTCTTTAGATATATTCAGTCTTTCATTTGTGATTTTTAATAATAGTCCTGTTTTTTTTTTATATAGTTTCTAGATAGTTGTACGTTTGCTTTAAGTGCAATGCCACACAAAAGGAATGAGAAGGACTGTTGAATCCATCTTGATATCTCACATACCGTAAACTTGTTGAAGGACATGTTGTGAACGTTATTGGTATTATCCATTTTAATTCATGATTGCAATAATATAGTACATAATATAAACAAATTATTGGAAAAATTCTAACCAACTTGATCATTATTATTTGTAGATTAAGATGTTAAATAAAATAAATAACATTACATTTTTAAGATTATTCATCAGTATTAGTGTTAATTTTTGAATGAGGATGTCAATTTACTATAGGTACTATATGTTACTACACAATATGTTGGTAAATAATAAATAAATATTAATACATAATACTTATAATCAGGGTCATTGATGGTGGAACTGGGGGGGAGGAGGAGACATCGAGCCCAAAATGTGGGGGGCCCCTTCAGCCCTAGATCTTTTTTTTCTATAAGATCTGCTCTTCGTGACTGCTTCTGGTATCCTTGGTGATTCAAGGAGTCAACCAGAAGTGAAAGTATTGCAATGTTAGAGACACACAGAATATGATAGTCATATATCCTCTGTGTGTCTATATCACTGCTCTTGATAAAGGGCTGGATGGCTCCATGATTCATGCTACATATGCCAAATTCTGTTTCAGAAACAATTAAGCCCAGTCAACATATTTTCAGTCTTCATTTGTCTTGAATGATCAAGAATGATCACGTACCCAATGTGACCCTTTTCTTCCTGAACATAACTTACAAGGATTGAGCTCAATGTGGTATTCTGTATGAATACTCTATGAGTTGTATGTTGAGTATTTCAGATTATTTTATCAGCTTCTGCAAGTCTGGCAATGCTTCATTGCAGAATCCAAAAGAGTTCGGGCACAGAACCACTTATGCAGCTTTTTATTAGATCATGGAACAAACAATGTCTCATTATCGCAATGAGGCATTTATCAAGTGGTTCCTTCTTTCAATGTTTGCAATACTTCTCTGATCTAATTCATTAGGGCAAATATAGCAAAGTTTCGCTGACACTTTGTCTATTTTTTTAACAAATGTCTGGCTCAATTTATTAAAATGTGATGATTAAAATGTGTTGCTTTTTTGTGCTTTAACCCCGATTTTTTTTAATATATATTTTTCAGCCTAACCAATTCTATCAATTAACAGGTTTATCAATTTTTCCACATTTTTTTTTTTTTTTTTATAGAAAATTGGCAGAAGTTTTCCTACAATGTAAATTTGGGGCATATTTTTTTTTCTTCCAGAAACCAGTGGAACTAAAAAAAGTTAAATAAATAGTTAGATTAGTTAAATAAATAAATAAATAAATAAATAAATATGATCAAAACAATGATAGAATGTAACCCTAACAGTTTGATAAGCACCCACTATAGAGTCTTTACCCACAAACTGTGGCCATTATGAGAATGTTGGCAACACTATATAAAGAAAGTTGCCTTAATCAAGCTTTCTAGTATGAGGATAAGTTAGAAACCTAAAGTTTAATTTACAGTTACAGTTTAGAAGAAAAAAAAAGAAGAAAATACTCCGATGTGAAGTTCTCATCTTTTTTTTTTTACCTGTAACTCAGTTTTCTAACAATGTTTTTGAAATGTTAACCTATTGAATTTTGTCTCCCTTTTTATTCTGAAATGTTTTACATATCCCTTTCTAAGTTATTTTGCTTTGCATGGATTACATTTCTAACATAACAGTCATTATAAAAGAATCTAAAATAAATGTGTCTTCAAAGACAAACAGTTGGCATTCTTAATGTTTTTCATGCGTGGTGGCACAACACATTTTGCAATATGCCATGCAACTGAAGTTACTGGAATATTAAATGCACACTTGTCAGTCAGACCTCAAACCGATATTCCGTATGACCAGTGTTCTTTATAACAGTCATATCTTAGGAATTCACAGCGCTCCTCGCATTTTTTTCAAGTCAAAACTATTATGATATGCACTGATATTACAAATCGATATAATGATAATTATTCTTATGACTATGGGAAGCAGCTTTAGCTGAAACAAGGCAAACTTGAAAACACTTAAATTGTAAAAATAAATGCATCTCAAGTAGTTAGTAAAATAGTTTTTTTATCGTTAAATTCTTGGTCATTGTAGCAGAAGTTCATTGTCATATCTCTATAACACTCATACAGTATCTAGAAACCTGTTAAGTCAGAGACCCAGAGATCTCCCTGCCAAAAAGTATGTCTCCAAAAGAATAGGGTCTGCATTCTGTCCAACAATTATACCTACAGGTCTAACCCCCTTAGTGACCATCTAAGGGTTTGCTAAACAGCCCATATTATGGGTGGAAAATTGGGTTGATGGACAAAGTGGATGGCTTATTTGCTGTGTTAATTAGCTGTCTTCTTTTTCTTCAGAAAAATTATAACAGGAGAACAATATATTTCAGGTATAAACAGAATAATAGTAGAAAAAAACATCTCTTTATACATTAGGGAGTTGATTACAAAATGTATTTTATATCAGAGATTCTTGATGATTGTTTCTTGCATACCATATAGTACACAAGGACCAGCATGATAAATGCCAAGGTATGGGTTAAACAAAAAGATGTTTAGTCAAAAATATAGAAAATGTGTCTGTATAAGAATATAGAATATCTGTAAACAAGAAGTGAAATATTGACATATTTAGCTGCAGAGTCTAGTTATAGAATAGGGAAATATGATAGTTTTTCCAATTAATGTGTGTTACTGTGAATTGACATACTTGTCTCCTTTACTCTTCGAAATGCCAACTAGCTTTTCAATGCCCCCTGCGTCCCGTAAGGCTTTGGCATTCTCCATGTTCTTTGTTATCACTTCATGCAGGGTGCAGCAGATTGCAGTAACCGTGTCATCTGACATTGTTTTGCTCCCTGAATTGTTGCTGTTGTTTCCCCCGGGAAGACGATGGACCAGGTCCCGCATGGCATATTTGCCTATAAAATAGGTATATATACACACTGAGGTTAACAATGCACATAAACACTTGTTTTCCATTTTTTACTCCTAACAATATTTGGAATTTATGAAGAAGAAGAATTTATCATAAGCCAGTATAAAAACAACTGAAGTTCACCAGAAATTACCAGTTTCCCATCATGAATTCTAAAATACAAAACTTTACAATGTATTATATATTATGCTTGTTTTATAGTTAACATGATACAAACTGGTTACTTTATTACACATCCATAATAAAATTTTGTTTACTATCAACAATCCTTTGAAACGTATTAGCAATCCACAAGCATGTTGATGTTATGAAAACAAAAAAAGACATAAAACTATAAAAGTGAATATGAGCTACTAAAGGTGAGGAAGAAACAGATATATTTCATTAAACTGTAAATGAGCATGCTCTTTAATAACTTGAGACAAAATACATTTTAAGATGTGGACCAATAAATATTTTATGTCCACAAGATTTTACAAGGGGAAACTAGAGGGGTCCCAGTAGCCGGACGCAATTACTTTGTCCCTGCTGCAGTCACACAATGCAGTTACAAAGTCTAACATTGTTTTGAGAACATCCACACTGTGATGTTAAATCTGATTAATGAATGAAACAAAAACATTTGGTGTGTGAACACAGGAAAGATAAATTAAGTTACATCAGTAGAATATTATTTGGAGTATGAAAATACATTTCAATGTTACAGAAGAAGAAACCCAATCTACTGTTATTTCCCTCAGGATATATTAAGATATCATGTTTAGCTACAAACATTCAGCCTCACATACCAAATAATATTAAAATAGTCATAAGAAATATGTACTTAATAATAAAAATGATATTACTATTAATTATTTATATAGCTATCAAATTCTGCAGATGGAAATAAAGAAGAAAAGTATATCACAACTGAACTTTATAGGTATAGATTTGAGATACAAAAACTTTTTTTTTTTTAAAGCTGCCAGGTTGTAGTCTGACACAAGAGTGTTGGCAGCAGATTGATATTTGTTAATTGGCTAATGGTTATGATTTGCACTGCATTTTAGAAATGTAGTAACTAGCTTTTAGGAGCTTGATTTTATGCTTTGTGCACTACTTCCACCACAAACCTAATCCTTAATGCAATATACCAAGAAAAGATAAGACATAGTCAAACTATGGCTCAGTTTTTTTGCATGGCTCCCCCATGCTTCCTCTCAAGAAGAGCTTCTTTCAGTCATGTGAACTATAGATACCCAAATTTAGGATGGAGGATCTGAACATGTAAGATGGCTAAAACAGAATGTGTGTCTTATAATTGAAGGGAGGGGGTCTTATAAGCATAGTGAAATAAAATGAAATACTGCATTTCAGGCAAAATAGGTTTATTAAAAGAAGGCAGAGCTGAGAGGGAGAAATTGGATAGACAAGTAGAAAAGTTAATTGGTGAATAAATGATGCATAGGAAGAAATGGAGGGTAGAGAAGGTACTTACTCATCTGAGCAATGTTCTATCTCCTCTTTTCCTTTTCTCTCCTCTCCCTCAGCATCAACATATCTCCTTGCACACACTTCCCTCAACAACACAATCACATCCACATTAATGCATTTCTGCTACACTCCCCCTTCTCTCATCTCATGCCATGCACTAATTTTTATACTCCTCTCCTGCTCCCACCCAGTCTCATCCTAGACCCCACCCATATAAAACCCATTCACACCTCCTGTCACTATCTCTCCTCCTACTTCTAGCAGCTGGTGACATCTCTCCCATCCCAGGGCCCTTCACCTTGTCTGCTCACACTAAAACAACTAGAAACCACACAAACCTCATTTAAATACCCTGCAGTTTATCCTCCTCTACCAAACTTCAGTGTGCACTCTGGAATGGATCTGTAGCAATATTAAATCAACAGTCATACACAACCTCTTCATCTCTAATTCCCTCACACTACTAGCACTCACCTGGATTTCCCCCTTTGATACCACTACTCCAGCTTCTTTATGTTTCGGGGGACTACAATTCTCCCACACCCCCAGACTCAACTGTAAAGGCGGCGGTGTAGGCATCCTTCTCTCCCCTCAATGTACCTTTCAACCTATCCTCCCTGCCCCTGCCCGCATATTTAGGCCCACTTCTTTAAGAATTGCCATCATCTGTCTCCCCCCTGGTCCTCCTAGGCTATTCATTGAACACTTTTCTTTCTGGCTACCCCACTTTCTCTCCTCTAGCACTCCTTCCCTCATACTTGGGGACTTCAACATTCCAATCAACAAGCTCAACTGCCCTGATGCCTCCCATCTGCTCTCTGTAACATCCTCCTTTGGCCTTATACAATGTCTACTTCAACTCATTCAGCAAGAAACACTCTTGACCTCATCTTCACCAATCTCTGTACAACCTCTAATATCTCCAATGTTCCATTTCCTCTATCTGATCACCATCTGCTGACCTTTGACATCGGCATACCCCGTACCCAAATTTCACCACTCTCAACTCTCCAAACTAGCAGAAACATCCACTGCCTTGTCTCCAGCATTTCTCCACCACACTCCTTTTACCCATCTCAAAACGCAGCAAGCGCTCCCAATTGCAACCCTTGCACAAAAAGCTGACTTGATAGCTCAAAAGATGTTCCAGAACTGCTGAACACTGTCTCACTCTCTTCCTGACTTCCTCCACTATAAATTTCTGCTCCGCTCCTACAATCTGTCTCTTTCCTCTGCAAAAGTAAATTACTTCAACACCCTCATAAGCACACTGTCCTGCCAACCCAAATGCCTATTTCACACTTTTAATGCTCTCCTTTGACCTGTTGCTCTCCCTCCTCCTACCACCCTGTCTGCCTCAAACTTTGCAACTCACTTCACTGAGAAGATTTCTACAACCAGGGAAGAGATCTCTTGCCTCTCCCTCCCCTTCCAATACATCTTCCAATATATCACCCAACCCCACTCACTCCACACAGTTCTATGCTCATTCACACCTACTACAAGGGAAGAGGTTTCTGCTCTTCTCTGGTCCTCCCGCCCCACCACCTGTTCCCTCGATCCTATTCCCTCCTATCTCATCCGCACCCTATTTCCCTCTCTTGCTCCTTCTCTCACTACAATTTTCAATTTCTCTCTTTCCTCCGGCAAATTTCCTTCACCCTTCAAGCATGCAACCATAACGCCAATTCTGAAAAAGCCCAACCTTGACCCCAACTCCCCATCCAACTACCACCCTATATCGCTACTGCCATTTGCCTCCAAGATCCTTGAGAGAGTTATGTATATGGGATTGACAGACTTCCTTGAATCCAACACTCTGCTTGACCCGCTTCAGTCTGGGTTCTGCCCTCGTCACTCTGTTGAAACAGCTGTGACCAAATTATCCCACAATTTAATCACTGCTAAATCTTGTGGTCATTACTCTATCCTAATTTTCCTTGCTATTTCTGCTGCATTTGACACTGTTGATCATCAACAGCTTCTTCTCATTCTCCATAATCTCAGTCTATTAGATACTGCTCTCTCCTGGTGCTCCTCCTACCTCCCCCAGTGCATTTTCAGTGTTTCTTTCTCTGGCTCTGCCTCTTCTCCTCAACCCCTCTCTGTTGGCGTTCGCCAAGGTTCTGTCCTTGGTCCCCTACTGTTCTGCATCTATACTACCTCCCTTGGTAAACTCACCAGCTCCTTTGGCTTCCATTATAATTTATATGCAGATGACATGCAAATCTACCTGTCCTCTCCTAAACACTCTCCGCCCATCTTGACTTGTGTCTCCAATTGCCTCTCCGTGATTTCCAACTGGATGGGGGCTCACTTCTTTAAACTCAACCTGTCCAAAACAGAACTTCTGGTCTTTCCTCCCTCAAGTGTTGCTACTCCTGTGTCTGTCTAACTCCAAGTCAACAGTGCCCCCATCACCTCTACCTCGCACACTCGCTGCCTAGGTGTTTGACTCTGACCTCTCCTTCACCCCTTATGTCCAGTCGATCGCCAAATCCTGCCGCTTCCATCTCAAAAACACAGCTTGCATCCGCCCCTATTTAACACCAGATGCAGCTAGGGTGTCATGGTTCCCGTTCACTCCTTAGGTGATATCCACTTGTGCAGTACCATTGATCACCACTCTACCTGTTTGGTGCTGTTCCCTACTGCTGGGAACATTAAGCACTTCAACTGGCACTTGTTAGTCACCTTTATAGTCTGGCCTCACCCTTCCCTCAGAGCCAGATCATTGTTTCTTTGTCCTATATCATGTGTCTTTGCTCTTTTATCCTGGGGCTCTGGTCCTGTATCCTGTGCACTGGCATACATACCGTGGTCACAGAGGACGCAGCTGAGACCGGTCCCGGCCCACATGGGGCCCGGCCGCCCTGCGACTCGGGTATGTATGCCAGTTTGCTAGTCTCTTCTCCTGGGCCCCCCCCCCCAAGGCTGGCAGTGGTGTCACTTGGCTGGCGGACAGGCGGGCACTTGAGGGAGCATTCTCCCCTGAGCTCTCTCTGCCCAGCTCCCTTGCACAGTGATGCCGGAGCCGGAATATGACATCACTCTGGCTCCGGCATCAGTGAACAGGAGGATCAGTGCTCCCTCGCTGCCTGCAGGACCAGCCCCACTGGACCCCAGCAAAATCAGGAATCCCCTCAGCACTCCCAAAGGTAGGGAGGCTGGGGGATTACATTTAAAAAAAAATATGAGTGTATATGTGTGTTAGTGTGTGTGTGTTAGTTTTTGTGTGTCAGTCTGTGTGTGTTACTGTGTGTGTGTGTGTCTGTTACTGAGTGTGTTAGTTGTGTGTTTGTTTGTGTGTGTCCGTTATTAAGTGTGTGTGTGTCTGCTAGTGAGTGTCAGTGAGTGTGTGTTAGTTTTTGTGTGTGTTACTGTGTGTGTTAGTTGTGTGTTAGTTCGTGTGTGTCTGTTTTTTAGTGAGTGTCAGTGTGTGTGTGTGTGTTAGTGAGTGTGTTACTCTGTATGTCTGTTACTGAGTGTGTTAGTTTGTGTGTGTCTGCTAGTGTGTGTCTGTTACTGAGTCTATTTGGTGTCTGTTAGTGAGTGTGTGTTTGTCCATGAGAGTGTATGTTTTGTAAGTGAGTATGTATGTGTGTCTGTCTGTCAGTGAGTGTGTATGTGTGTGTCTGCCAGTAAATGTGTGTGTCTGTTATCTAGTGTGTATGCGTCTGTTCGTGTGTGTGTGTGGTTAAAACCCTTTCAGCACTTACCTTTCTCCAGCGCCGGGCTCCCTTGGCGCTGAGGATCTCTCCGCCCCGATCCACCTCTCAGCTCCGAATGCGCATGCGCGTCAACAGCCGCACGGGCATTTAAACCGCCCATAGGAAAGCATTACTTAATGCTTCCTTATGGACATCCAGTGTCTTCTCACTGTAATTTTCACAGTGAGAATCGCGGAAGCGCCTCTAGCGGTTGTCAGTGAGGAGACAACTACTAGAGGCTGGATTAACCCACAGCAAAACATAGCAGTTTCTCTGAAACTGCTATGTTTTCAGCTGCAGGGTTAAAACTAGAGGGACCTGGCACCCAGACCACTTCATTGAGCTGAAGTGATCTGAGTGCCTATAATGGTCCTTTAAGTGTATGTGTATCTGCATGCACTAGTGTACATACCGTGGTCACAGGGATCGCAGGGCTGCGACCAGGTGCCCGCCACCATGTGTTGCGGCCCCGGCCTGCGCAGAATAAGTGCCGGGGGTGTGTGTGTGCATCCTATGGCCTTGTATCCTGTGACTCTTGCCTTGCATCCTGTGGCCTTGTATCCTGTGATTATGGCCTTGCATGGCATACTCTACTTAACCTTAACCTGATTCTCTTCCTGCACCTCCTGTGCTAGATCGAGGTCTACTGCATCATTTATGTTGGCATTGTAGTAATACTGAATTTTGTTTGGTTATCTTGTATCATATTTGTTTATTTTGTAATATACATACTTTTGAACTCATTCCTTGTGATTGTCATTTTCTCTGCACATAAGTTCCTGCTCTTAAAGTGATATTGCTGTCTTAGAGCAGCACCCCTTCCTACCCTGATATAGGGTGCTGGCCCGTGCCGTTGTTCTTTCTCGCCTTGACTACTGCAATTCCCTTCTCTTACGTGTTTCCAGATTGCACTGCTGCAATCTATAATAAATACGGTGGCGAGGCTCATTTTCCTGTCCGCCCGCACCTCCCACGTCTCCCCCCTCTGTCAGTCCCTACATTGGCTTCCAGTTAGGTATAGGGCTCAATTTAAGATTCTGGTGCTTGCTTACAAGTCCCTACATATTGCTACTCCAACCTACCTATCCTCCTTAATACACAAGTATGTTCCGTAGAGGTGCCTGCACTCTGTCCGTACTTCCACATCTGATGCTCGCCTCCAAAAGGAACTTCTTCCCTTCTCCATTAGACTTTCACCCAGTCTCCACTCCTTCAAAAAAAATCTTTGAAAACAAACTTCTTCAGGATAGCATATCATTTAAACTGTTAACAGGTTTGTATTCTCCTCTTTCCCCCTTGACTCCTCTCCTGCAACTGTCAAAAATAACCAAAGTTCTCAGTGAATACTTTTCTAGAAACCTATTTCATTACCCCTACTTATACCTTGTGTGTCATTATACCCCACTCCCTCTTGCATGTAAGCTCATTGAGCAGGGACCTAATCCCTTCTGTTCCTGTGCGTCCATTTGTCTGGTTACAATTATGTGTCTATTAGTCCACCCATTTTACAGCGCTATGGAATTTTCTGGCACTATATAAATAATACATTATTATTATTATTATTATTAAGAAGAAGAAGAAGAAGAAGAAGAAGAAGACGAAGAAGAAGAAACATCTAGTTGTACAAATAAAAAATGGAGGTGCAAAGTGAAAAGTGGGGAAAATCTGAAAATGGAAGAACTAATATCTATGGCAGAAGGGACAACTAAGGCAATATCATATTGTTGGATATGGTTTCCAGACAATTTTATATATTTGGGATAAAGGTTTGGAATTCTTTAATATTATGAAAAATATTAATTTTTTGCAATTTTTTGTTCTTTTTTTATATAGTGATATTTTTTTTAGATATTGTATATGTTTTGATATTTAAATATTTTGAAATAGTTTATCCAAAAATATTAAATCATTTGGAAAGCTTATCCAACAATATTAAATTAAGGCCTATGATGAGAGAGTCTCTAATTAAAGGGACGTCAGATGGTGACACTGTAAGTATGGGGCAGAATAAATATGAAAGTCAAAGCCTGAGTAGGCAATAATGTAATAATTCTGAAGGGTAAAGAATGTCTGAGTAGAAGAAAAATTGGTGGACCTGGAAATAAATAAAAGTAAGTATAATAAGGTTGACTAATAATCAAATACAAGGGAAACATATTATATAGTAAACCAATAGATAGTTATTTGGAATCAAATATTTGTTACACAATATGTGCATATTTCTTACACATGGTAATTATTATAATTAATACATATTTAAATCAACAAACTTTCATAGTTGATCAGCATGGCTAATGATGAAAAGGGAGACAGTATTCTTTTGACACTTTAGACATTGTCTTGGAGAAAAAGTATACAAATTGAACTGAAGAGGACCCAATTAAGAATCTCTCAGCATTAGAAAATTACATTATATACAGAATTAGTGATGTCCCGAACGGTTCACTGGCGAATAGTTCCTGGCGAACATAGCTTGTTCGCGTTCGCCACGGATGGCGAACATATGCGATGTTCGGTCTGCCCCCTATTCGTCATCATTGAGTAAACTTTGACCCTGTACCTCACAGTCAGCACACACATTCCAGCCAATCAGCAGCAGACCCTCCCTCCCAGACCCTCCCACCTCCTAGACAGCATACAATTTAGATTAATTCTGAAGCTGCATTCTTTTTTTTTGTATTATTTTTTATTTCATTTATTTATTTATTTTTTGTGTATTTGTGTTTATTACACATTATCCTCCATAGCCAGTAACCTGTGTTTATTATACATTATCCCCCATAGTCAGCAACCTGTGTTTATTATACATTATCCCCCCATAGCCAGTAACCTGTGTTTATTATACATTATCCCCCCATAGCCAGTAACCTGTGTTTATTATACATTATCCCCCATAGCCAGTAACCTGTGTTTATTATACATTATCCTCCCATAGCCAGTAACCTGTGTTTATTATACATTATCCTCCCCATAGCCAGTAACCTGTGTTTATTATACATTATCCTCCCATAGCCAGTAACCTGTGTTTATTATACATTATCCTCCCATAGCCAGTAACCTGTGTTTATTATACATTATCCTCCCATAGCCAATAACCTGTGTTTATTATACATTATCCCTCCATAGCCAGTAACCTGTGTTTATTATACATTATTCCCCCATAGCCAGTAACCTGTGTTTATCTTGGAAGACATTAAGGTTTTGAAAGACATTTTAGACATTGTCTTGGAGAAACAGTATACAAATTGAACTGAAGAGGACCCAATTAAGAATCTCTCAGCATTAGAAAATTACATTATATACAGAATTAGTGATGTCCCGAACGGTTCACTGGCGAATAGTTCCTGGCGAACATAGCTTGTTCGCGTTCGCCACGGATGGCGAAGATATGCGATGTTCGGTCCGCCCCCTATTCGTCATCATTGAGTAAACTTTGACCCTGTACCTCACATTCAGCAGACACATTCCAGCCAATCAGCAGCAGACCCTCCCTCCCAGACTCTCCCACCTCCTGGACAGCATCCATTTTAGATTCATTCGGAAGCTGCATTCTTTTTTTTATTATTATTTTTTTTTTAGACAGAAGTGTGTTATATTTGAGCATGCTAGGCTGAACGTGCGTATATCATGGCTAGTTGCACTAAGGGTATGAGTATATAGCAGTACATTGTTGTGAAAGATGGCTGTCATGTTTAGGGTGTAGCTTGCACGTTATCAACTGTGTATTTATATCAGCAGCTCCACCACTAGTTATAAATCAAGTGTGAGTCACCCCATGAGATGAGACTAGTGAATAACATAATACATGTACGGTTAAGGTAAAGGCATGTAAGGAACTACGACAATAAACTCTTTAGGAGGTGAAATAATGACATGTTTAAACGCTTGCTACTTTACGATTAGTTAATGTGCAGAGAGCAGTTCATGTGATCAAAGGCATAATGTGGAGGATCGGCTATAGCGGGACATGCTTGGCAGGCTGCTGTTTACTGCTTGTGCTCATCCGATCCCTTCTGAGCACCAGGTGCAGACCCTGGGAGTCCCTGATACCTGGAACAACAAAGGCAAGTCTCTGGTTGAGTGCCGGGTTCGTGGCTTGAGGTGGTGGAAGCTTGTTTTGTCGGGTGGTCGGATCTGTCCCGGTGGTGCTTCACGTCCGGTGCGGGATTGTGGTGGCTTAAGGTGGAGGCGAGTGCCATTTCTGTTTGTGCCTCCGGCCCCGTCTTCGACGCCTTTTGCGTTGGTGGATTTTAATGGGGACTGCTTCGCTTAGCTGTGGTGGAGCTTGTTGGGGCTGTGGTGGAGCTTGTTGGGGCTTCCTGCTTGTTATTTGCTTCCAAAATTGATTAAAGAGTCTGTCCAGCTTAGACTCAATATCTTGCCATGCTTTGCTGGTACCAGGAGGACACGCGGCTGCCGCCATATTGGGAGAGTCACAGATGAGTATGTCAGCCTGGGCGGCTGTGCTCTGTGCGTCCATTAGCTCCAGACAGCCTCTCAGGGGTGGACCGGGATAACCCCCACTGGTCCGAGGGGGGGGGGGGGTAACGTAGCTCCTGCCGGGAAGTAGCTGCTCCTTGGCATCCCAGGATCGGGAGATTGTCCGCCTCTCCCGCCCGGTGAGCACCAGGCCACACTTGCCACGCGGAGGTAAGTAAGACTCTGTTGAGTTGCTGACCACTATTAAGCATGTCGGGTCGGTCAGGTAGGAGCAACATTGCTGGGTCATCCCCTTCTGGGGTGAAATTCACTTGTTGATAGCTGCTTAAAGTGAGATATTGAGGGAGCTCACACGAAGTGCGTCTTTCCTCCATGACAGCTAGGCCCCGCCCCTGGAAGCTGCATTCTTAGTGAGAGGAGGGACAGTGTAGCTGCTGCTGATTTGATCTAATTGCAGTTGCCTGCCTGCCAGTGTGTGTGTCAGGCTCACAGCATATACTGTGCCCACTTGCCCAGTGCCAACACTCATATCTGGTGTCACAAAAGCTTGCATTTAAAGAAAAACTAAAACTTTTTTGACTGTAATATAATAGCAGTCAGTTTCCTTCACACGTGTGCGTTTCAGGGCCTGCCAGGGCACAGTGTCACACCAGTGCAACTCATATCTGGTGTAACAGTAGTGTACATTAAAAAAAAAAATACAGGGGGCTTGTTGTCACCTTTCAGGGACCCTTGGTGTTGTACGTGGCTGGGTGGAGGAAGAGACCTTCAATGACATCAGTGAGGACAAGGAATGGGACATGGCTAGCTTGGTATCCAACCTTGTGCAAATGGGGAGTTTGCGGTTGTTTGCAGTGCCTTAAACGGGGAGTTTGGTCTGTCACTGTGAAGCGGGCGTAACCCTTACACTACCTGATCGATACAACATCATACCTGATGTTTTAAAGCACGTTATTCCAAACAATTTAGGAATGTTAGGTGATTTATGCCCTTTATGGATTAAAACCAGACTCTGCATCAACTATGTAATTTTCCATGGGAGTTTTGCCATGGATCCCCCTCCGGCATGCCACAGTCCAGGTGTTAGTCCCCTTGAAACAACTTTTCCATCACTATTGTGGCCATAAAGAGTCCCTGTGGGCTTTAAAATTCGCCTGCCTATTGAAGTCTATGGCGGTTCACCCGTTCGCGAACATTTGCAGAAGTTAGCGTTCGCCGTTCGCGAACGGAAAATGTTATGTTCGCGACATCACTATACAGAATGATAAAACAGGAACCAGAACTGTGCCACGCTTTGGATGCTAATTGAATGTTAGAAAATAGTATGTCATTTACATGAAATTCAGTGGTAAGATGCATTTTTTTAAAATTAAAATTGAGGATAACTGTTTGATGGACAATTGATATTGTTCCCAAGTATATAAATTAATTTAATAAAATATTGGGGAGACTATGTTGCCTGAATGTAGCCATACTTTTTCCCATCTTTAGCTTTATCTCACAGTGGGTCTCCACAATTATTTTGTTCTCTTATTTTTTTGTTTACGTTTTTGGATATCCTATGCCTACTTAGTACCGACCCAGATTGCAAGCCTGTTGACTACACCACTTACATTTTGTCATAAATGATTTTATTTAACTATACACGTGTATCATACTTCATGTAGAAAGATACGTACAACAAACGTTTTCTAAACATGATGTGTTGAGGAACAGATACAATTTAGACCATGCTTTTAAATAAATAAAAATAGGGTATAGGATAGTGTAAAAATAAAAATAAAAAAACATAGTCCCAAAAAGAGTTCAGAATTATATTGCCTTTTTGATAACTAGAGCACTGTTCCATAGAAGTATTATGAGGAACTCATTAATTTCATGTCAATTAAACGTAGTCTCCTAAGAGAGACAGGCACATTCTCCTAGGCAGCAATTAGGGCTGAAGGTATCTGAATGATTACAACTAGTACCCGCACATCTGGTTTTAAGGTGGGAATAGGAGGAGGAATGCATGATTAAAAAATTTCATCAGTGAGAGATCAGAACACACAGGGAGCAAAGGGGAACACATGAAATATTGAATGAAGAAACAAGAGTGAAAGAAAAAGACAGAGAGGGACAGAGACTATCCTAACAACTTCTTATCTAAATTATATATTGATCTAAATTTATGTTCACAACTAGCTCATATAGGAATGAGAGGTGAGATGTGTGGGATAGAATTTAATAGGTAGTGGTAAAAGGGCAGATAATATAGTATACTAATGGAACACCGGAAAAAGTTATAACAGGAGGGAGACCTAAGAAAGCCAAGATTGTGACTATGAGAGTAGAAAGTTATTATAGAAGAGACATGAAAGACAAATACAACGGAGAATATAAAAGACGAAATACACAAAAAGTTACTCCTAATGGTAGTACTGATTTTGTTTTAAACAAAAAGGCATTTATTATAATTAGAAGTGACTGAAATATTTATTTAAAATATTGACAATGTTAGATTATTGGATAATATATTGATCTTACATATAAATATATAAAAAGGGAGCCCTTGATTTGTTAATATGAATTTAACAAAAAATATAGTATTCTGCACAAAGGGCAGTTCTGTCTGATGGTAAGGTCTAACAGAAAGTGAATTGCAACGAGAACCTGTGTTTCGTTGAATTTAGTGGATTCATAAAAAATTATGCAAACTGTAAAGTAATAAAAAAAATCAATTTAAACCTTTTAAACAAGAAAGCATGTATTATAATTTGGAAAAGGAGAAAGGCATTGTTAATAATGAGTTAAGTGATTTGGAAAGCAAAAGCAAATGACAACTCCTGCTGGTTTACATCTGGTTTTAACAAACAAGTGAAAGTACACCTAATTATAGCGTATCTGACATAATATCACATTGTAACGTTTGTCAAATTAACTTGATGGCATGACAAGTTTGTCCTATATTTAGTTTCCCTTTTTCAATTGGGTCTTAATCAAATGGATATATATATAGAACACAATTTTATTCATTAGGATTCACTTTACTCAATATTTACACATGATAATTACCAGAGTTATCCAGATTTTGAGTAATATCAAATGATAAAAAAAAACATTTTAGGAGAAACAGTGGTTCATAGAAACATAGAAACATAGAATGTGATGGCAGATAAGAACCATTCGGCCCATCTAGTCTGCCCAATATTTCAAAATACTTTTAATTAGTCCCTGGCCTTATCTTAAGTCTAGGATAGCCTTATGCCTATCCCACGCATGCTTAAATTCCCTCACTGTGTTAACCTCTACCACTTCAGCTGGAAGGCTATTGCATGCATCCACTACCCTCTCAGTGAAGTAATACTTCCTGATATCAACTTTAAACATTTGTCCCACTTAAGACCTCTTGTTGTGGTCGTTTTTCTTCTTTTAAATATATTCTACTCCTTTACGGTGTTGATTTCCTTTATGTATTTAAATGTTTCTATCATATCCCCCCTGTCTTGTTTTTCCTCCAAGCTATTCATGTTAAGTTCCTTTAACCTTTTCTGGTAAGTTTTATTGTGCAATCCATGAACCAGTTTATTAGCCCTTCTCTGAACTCTTTCCAGAGTATTAATATCCTTCTGAAGATATGGTCTCCAGTACAGCATACAATACTCCAAGTGAGGTCTCACCAGTGTTCTGTACAATGGCATGAGCACTTCCCTCTTTCTACTGCTAATACCTCTCCCTATACAACCAAGCATTCTGCTAGCATTTCCTGCTGCTCTATTGCATTGTCTGCCTACCTTTTAGTCATCTGAAATAATTAGTCCTAAATCCCTTATCTCAGATGTTGAGGTTAGTAGGGCATCAAATATCCTATACTCTGCCCTTGGGTTTTTACATCCAAAGTGCATTATCTTGCACTTATCCACATTAAATGTCAGTTGCCACAGCTCTGACCATTTTTCTAGTTTATCTAAATCGTTTGCCATTTGGCTTATCCGTCCTGGAACATCAACCCTGTTACATATCTTAGTATCATCAGCAAAAATACATACCTTACCATCAAGACCTTCTGCAATATCACTAATAAAAATATTAAAGAGAATGGGTCCAAGTACAGATCCCTGAGGTACCCCACGGTAAACTAGACCTTGCTTTGAATATACTCCGTTGACAACAACCCTCTGTTGCCTATCACTCAGCCACTGCCTAACCCATTCAACAATATTGGAATCCAAAGTTAAAGATTGCAGTTTATTGATGAGCCTTCTATGTGGAACAGTGTCAAAAGCCTTACTGAAATCTAGGTAAGTCTACTGCATCACCCTGATCTATTATTTTAGTTACCCAATCAAAAAAAAAAAACCAATAAGATTAGTTTGGCATGATCTACCTGAAGTAAACCCATGTTGTCTCTGATCTTGAAATCCATGTGATTTTAGATGTTCAACAATCCTATCCTTTAACATGGTTTCCATCACTTTCCCCAATACTGAAGTAAGGCTTACTGGCATATAGTTGCCCGACACCTCCCTAGTATCTTTCTTATCAATGGGTACAACATTTGCTTATTTCCAATCTTCTGGGACTACTCCTGTTAACAATGATTGGTTAAATAAATCCGTTAATGGTTTTGCTAGTACACCACTAAGTTCTTTTAATACGTTTGGGTGTATTGCATCAGGCCCCATCGACTTATTTGTCTTTACTTTTGACAGTTGTAATAGAACCTCTTCCCCTGGTAAACTCACATGTAACAAATGATTAATTTTTTCCTTTTTCCTACCTGAGGCCCCTTCTTTCATTTTCATCTGTAAATACTTAACAAAAATATTAATTGAGGCAATCTACTAGACCTTTCTCCTCTTCTACATACCTTCCTTCTTTTGTTTTTAATCTAACTAATCATTGTTTTACTTTCCTTTTCTCATTTATGTATCTATAAAAATGTTATCCCCCTTTTTTACTGACTGTGCTATTTTCTCTTCTGTGTGTACTTTGGAGGCTCTTATAACTTGCTTAGCCTCTTTCTGACTAATCTTATAGATCTGTCTGTCTTCCTCACTCTGGGTTTTTTATAATTACTAAATACTAACTTTTTATTTTTTACTATTTTGGCCACATCTGCAGAGTACCACAGTGGTGTCTTACATTTTCTGCTTTTACTGACAAGCTTAATGCAATTTTCTGTTGCCTTTAGCAGTGCAACTTTTAAATAATCCTGTTTCTCCTGGACTCCATTTAAACTGCTCCAGTCTGACAAGGACTCCTTTACCCATAGTCTAATTTTAGAAAAGTCTGTTTTTCGAAAGTCTAAAACTTTTTTTTTGTGTGGTGTGACTCAGTCACTGTTCTTATATTAAACCACACTGACTGATGATCACTGGATCCTAAACTTTCACCTACAGTAATATCTGATACCATTTAACCATTTGTTAACACTAAATCTAGTATGGCCTCCTTACGAGTTGGTTCCTCAATGAGTTGTTTTAGAGACAATTCCAGTAGGGAGTTTAGAATACGTTTGCTCCTGGCACAAGCAGCTACTTTGGATTTCCAGTTCACATCAGGAAGATGATGATAACGTCCCCCTTCATTGTAATTTTAGTGATTTCCTCAACTAGTAGATTATCTAACTCTTCTATTTGTCCAGGGGGCCTGTAAATCACACCTACACGTGATCTCCAAATTCGAACGTAACCCAAACAGACTCTAAGTTCGCCTCACTAACTTTTATTAGGCTAGATTTTATGCTATTGTTCACATACAGGACCACCCCTCCTCCTTTCTTGCCTTCTCTGTCTAAATAAGGAGCAACCTGGTATTGCTATGTTCTAGTCATTTTTCTCATTATACCATGTCTCAGTTACAGCCACTAAATCTACATTCTCTTTTGCCATTATTGACACAAGTTCATGGATCTTATTCCCTAAACTGCGAGCATTTGTAGACATTTTAACACACTTGTTACAGTAAAGTTCTGTCCTTGTTTTGGGGGGCAATTGGATTGATGTTTTATGACTAGTGATGTCCCGAACTGTTCGCTGGCGAATAGTTCCCGGCAAACATCGCTTGTTCGCGTTCCCACGGACGGCGAACACATGCGCTGTTCGGTCCGCCCCCTTTTCGTCATCATTGAGTAAACTTTGACCCTGCCTGTACCTCACAGTCAGCAGACACATTCCAGCCAATCAGCAGCAGACCCTCCCTCCCTGACCCTTCCACCTCCTGTACAGCATCCATTTTACATTCATTGTGAAGCTGCATTCTTAGTGAGAGTAGAAGTGTAGCTGCTGCTGATTTGATAGGAAAATTGATAGCTAGGCTAGTGTATTCAGTGTCCACTACAGTCCTGAAGGACTCAGCTGATCTCTGCTGTAAGGACAGCACCCCAAAAAGCCCTTTTTAGGGATAGAACATCAGTCTGCTTTTTTTTTTCTGTGTAATGTAATTGCAGTTGCCTGCCTGCCAGCCTGTGTGTCAGGCTCACAGCATATACTGTGCCCACTTGCCCAGTGCCACCACTCACTCACTGGTGTCACAATAGCTTGCATTAAAAAAACAAAACACTTTTTTGACTGTAATATAATAGCAGTCAGTTTCCTTCACCAGTGTGCGTTTCAGGGCCTGCCCAGTGCCACCACTCACTCACTGGTGTCACAATAGATTGCATTTAACAAAAAAAAAATGTTTGGACTGTAATATAATAGCAGTCAGTTTCCTTCACGAGTGTGCGTTTCAGGGCCTGCCAGGGCACAGTGTAACACCAGTGCAACTCATATCTGGTGTAACAATAGTGTACATTTAAAAAAAAAAAATACAGGGGGCTTGTTGTCACCTTTCATATCTGTTGTCACAGTAGCTTGCACGCATAGTACCACTAATCGAAAAAAAAAAATGACAGGCAGAGGCAGGCCAGTCTGCAGGGGCCATCGTGGTCATGGTGCTGTGATTCCGTTTGGCCCTAGAATAATGCCCAGTGTTCAGAGGCCACATACCCTGCTTCCTTTGCTGAGTTGTCAGATACAAGTGAATCCGCCCCTCCGTCTCTCGCCTTGAGCAGTTCCTGCTCATCTGCCCACAGTCAGGTGCCTGTCAAGGACATGTTGAGCGTAAGAAGCCAATGTCACAAAGTCACCCCCTTGCCCGGTGTCTGCAGCTGGCTTGACTGAACTGTTAGCCCGCCAGCTTTTACCATACAAGCTGGTGGAGTCTGAGGCATTCAAAAAATTGGGACACCGCAGTGGAAGGTACCCGGCCGAAATTTCTTTGCACAAAAGGCAATCCCCAACCTGTACTCGATTGTGCAAAAGGAAGTAATGGCATGTCTGGCACACAGTGTTGGGGCAAGGGTCCATCTGACCACTGATACCTGGTCTGCAAAGCATGGTCAGGGCAGGTATATCACCTACATCGCGCATTGGGTAAACCTGCTGACGGCTGCCAAGCATGTAATGCGTGGCTCTGCAGAGGAGTTGGTGACACCGCCACGACTTGCAGGCAGGCCTGCTGCCACCTCCTCTACTCCTCCTACTCCATCCTCTTCCATCCATCCTCCTCGGCTAAATCCTCTTCTGCTGCTGCGTCTTGCTCCACATCAACGGCACCCCCCAGCTCCCCAGGTACTGTTCCACATCCCGGATACGGCAGTGCCATGCCGTTTTGGGGTTGACTTGCCTGAAAGCAGAGAGTCACACCGGACCAGAACTCCTGTATGCCCTGAATGCACAGGTGGATCAGTGGCTGACTCCGCACCAACTGGAGATCGGCAAAGTGGTTTGTGACAACGGAAGAAATTTGTTGGCGGCATTGCATTTGGGCAAGTTGACACATGTGCCGTGCATGGCACATGTGTGTAATCTGATTGTACAACGCTTTGTGCATAAGTACCCAGGCTTACAGGATGTCCTTAAGCAGGCCAGGAAGGTGTGAGGCCATTTCAGGCGTTCCTACACGGCCATGGCACACTTTGCAGATATCCAGTGGCGAAACAACATGCCAGTGAGGCGCTTGATTTGCGACAGCCCGACACGCTGGAATTCAACACTCCTAATGTTCGACCGCCTGCTCCAACAAGAAAAAGCCGTTAACGAGTATTTGTATGACCGGGGTGCTAGGACAGCCTCTGCGGAGCTGTGAATTTTTTTGCCACATTACTGGACGCTCATGCGCAATGCCTGTAGGCTCATGCGTCCTTTTGAGGAGGTAACAAACCTAGTCAGTTGCACCGAAAGCACCATCAGCGACATCATACCATTTGTTTTCTTCCTGGAGCGTGCCCTGCGAAGAGTGCTGGATCAGGCCGTAGATGAGCGTGAAAAGGAAGAGTTGTGGTCACCATCACCACCAGAAACAGCCTTATCAGTATCGCTTGCTAGACCTGCGGCAACGCTGGAAGAGGATTGTGAGGAAGAGGAGTTAGAGGAGGAATGTGGCTTTGAGGAGGAGGAAGACCAACCACAACAGGCATCCCAGGGTGCTCATTGTCACCTATCTGGTACCCGTGGTGTTGTACGTGGCTGGGGGGAAGTACATACCTTCAGAGAGATCACTGAGGACGAGGAACAGGACATGAGTAGCTCGGCATCCAACCTTGTGCAAATGGGGTCTTTCATGCTGTCGTGCCTGTTGCGAGACCCTCGTATAAAAAGGCTGTAGGAGAACGACCTGTACTGGGTGTCCATGCTACTAGACCCCCGGTATAAGCAGAAAGTGCCTGAAATGTTACCGAATTACGGCAAGTCGGAAAGGATGCAGCAGTTCCAAAATCAATTAAAAAGTATGCTTTACACAGCGTATAAGGGTGATGTCACAGCACAACGGGAATCTAACAGGGGAAGAGGTGAAAGTAATCCTCCTCCTCCCACGACCACGCCGGCAAGGACAGGACGCTTTACAGACGTGTTGTTGATGGAGGACATGCAGAGCTTTTTAAGTCCTACGCATCGCCACATCCCTTCGGGGTCCACCCTCAGAGAACGACTCGACTGACAGGTAGCAGACTACCTCGCCTTAACTGCAGATATCGACACTCTGAGGAGCAATGAACCCCTTGACTACTGGGTGTGCAGGCTTGACCTGTGGCCTGGCTATCCTAATTTGCAATAGAACTTCTGGCCTGCCCCGCTTCAAGTGTCCTGTCAAAAAGGACCTTCAGTGCAGCAGGAGGTATTGTCACTGAGAAGAGAAGTTGCCTAGGTCAAAAAAGTCTAGATTACCTCACCTTTATTAAGATGAATGAGGGATGGATCCCGAAGGGACTGACAGTGGGCGATACATTCAATTAAAAAAGGCCTGATGTGGGGGACTACTTAACACACCACTCCTATCTGGTGGCACATTAGATTGCACGAGCAGTGCCCCAAATTTGAAGTAGGAGGACCGACCAAGCATATTTTTCCATTTCCCACTTCCTAAAATCGATGCCTTATATACACATCCCCTGATAGGGGACGTAACAGGGATTAAACTGATAAGAATAGTACTACTTAACACACTACTCCTATCTGGTGGCACATTAGATTGCACGTGCAGTGCCCCAAATTTGAAGTAGGAGGACCGACCAAGCATCGTTTTCCATCTCCCGCTTCTTGGGTGGAGAAAGAGAGACCTTCAATGACAACAGTGAGGACAAGGAACGGGACATGGCTAGCTTGGTATCTTGTGCAAATGGGGAGTTTGCGTTTGTGCAAATGGACTGTTTGCGGTTGTTTGTTTTTGTACAGTTTATTTCTATTCCAAGTTGAGCTGCCATGAGAAACAAAGACATGTAGCGTTGGAGTTTTCTCCATTAAAAAAATATTTGCAGGGGAAGACTGATGCGTCTGCAGATGTTTTCTTTGCATGTGTAACTGTCTGTAACATCACAAAGTTACACAGAGTTAACATCATATTGGGCACTGTAAATATGAATATGTCAAGGTGAAAGCCTCTAGTGGCTGTCTCATTGATAGCGGCTAGAGGCGCTTCCGCACTTCTCACTGTGATTTTCACAGTGAGAAGACGCTGCCGTTCATAGGAAAGCATTGAGAATGCTTTCCTATGGAGTGAATGAATGCGCTTGCGGCTCTTGCCGCACATGCGCATTCAGCCGATGACGTCGGAAAGAGGAGGAGATTCCCAGCGCTGGAGAAAGGTAAGATTTTAACCCCTTCCTCCGCCTTCAGCCTGGCGGGAGGTGGGCCATGAGGGTGGGGTGGACCTATTAACACTATAATGCCAGGAAAACGAGTTTGTTTTCCTGGCACTATAGTGGTCCTTTAATATATGGGCTGTAATAGACATCCCAAAAACGTATTTGTCAAAGATGCTATTGTGAGGTCAAAATGTTGCTGTTACACAGAATACAAAGAAATCTGCTATATTTTGAGCCCTTGTGTGCTATGACTTTTTGGGGGAACTATTACACATTTACACACTGCAACTAAATGTCTCCTCCATTTTAAGGCTCACCTGTTATCTACAGCTGTCATCATGCTGAGGTTGAAAATGGCTGAACTTGATAATGGCTGCAAGCCAAAGGAGCTGCATTGAATGACAAACTGACACATGCTCATCATTAGATGCTTCTGTGCAGAACATCTCCAGCTCAGGTTGTGTAGGGTGGGTGAGTTATATTATTAATAAAGAATATAATAGTAAGGAAGGTGGGCAACTCCCAAATGCAGTGTGTGAAGGGATTACAGATTGGGGAAATACAGAGCTCCAGTAAAGTGCAATGTGTACTGGGATATTACAGAGCCCCCATTAACGTGCATTGTGTACCAGGATATTAAAGAGCTCCCAGTAATATACACAGTGTACTGGGACATTACAAAATCCCCAGTGATGTCCAGGGTGTACAGTGATAATAGAGAATCTCACGTAATGTGCAGGGGGTACTGGGATACTACTGTGTCCCTAGTAATATGTAGTGTGCACTGGGAGGTTACAGAGGCCCTAGTAATATGCAGTTCACATGGGAATACCCTATTTTCCACTCAAAGTTATTTCACGTGTCCCTGGCACAAGTACGGTACAAGTGAGCTAGCTAGATAAAGCAGCAAACTAAACCTAGTATCTCACAATAATCAATTACCAATCTCCCACACAGGCACAATAAGGCTAATTCTCCCCCCTCCCCCCCAATAGCTGTCAGTTGTAGGTTGCTATGTAAATAAAATTTACATTTACTGGCTGTCCCTTAACCATCAATTATATTTTATTTTCCACCTCTTCATTTGACTGGACATAGAGTCATTTATTTTCCATGTTGGCAAACTATGCTGCTTATTTGCCCCAACTAAAAAAAAAAAAACTGCCTCCTCCATTCCACCCACCTTATTTTGGTGCACATGGAATCAAGAATTAAAACAAGCATGGTTTGGATTTCATGAGCTGGGTCCCTGAGATACTGGCATGTGGTGGCTCAGAATTCCACATTTCAGTCCATCAGGTTTAGATAAATTGCAGTTTTGCCAGAAACAAATCTCTAAGTCTACTGACTTGCAAAATGGGGGAACTTGAGGGAATAGCATATACTTAATAATATGACATAATAAGAATAACTGAAGCATGGTAGAATAAAAAAGATGACTGGGCAGTAAACGTAAATGGAAATAAATTGTTTAGGAAGAACAGAAAAAATGGTAAATGTAGAGGGGTATGTTTGTAGAGGTAAAAACAAATATTAAACAAGAGGTATATGAGGAGGAAATAATGACAGCTTTACAACTCATTGACTGGCAAACTCTTTAGTGAAATATAACATGATGGATAAATGGAACTTCTTCAAACAATTATTATTATTAGAAATGTACACTTCTTAGTATGTGCCATTGGTAAACGAAACAAACTGAAACCAATGTGGCTTAGGAAGTTCACCCAATAAATTAAGAATAAGAAAAGTATATTTAATACATTTAAATCAGTTAAATCTGAGGCATCCTATATAAAAAGGAAACTAATAATGCATGCAAAAAGGTGATTACATGGGCTAAAATAGAAAATGAGAAAGTGATAAAGAGTGCAAGACCAACCCCAAAATGTTTAAGTAGAGAAATTCTTAGGAAAAAAAAAACCAACAACAACAACAAAAGAACAAACAAACAAGAATGAAAATGTATGTTCAATGTAATCAGAGATGGGTGTGCTAGGAAAGAAGATCAGGAAAAGGCAGTCATAGAAGATTGATGATGTGCTAATTATTTGGAAGGGCACACACACGTCGTTTGTATCTTTTGTAGGTTATCTAAATGATAACGACTATAACTTACGTTTTTCACCAATTTGGAATAAAAATGAAATACACTTTTTGGATTTGACTTTATTTGGAGAAGGAAGGGAGATAAAAACCAAATGTTATTTCAAGCCGACGGATGGGAACAGTTACGTCCACAAAAAAAGCTGCCACCACCAACCATGGTTGAGGGGAATTGCAAAAGGACAACTGACGAGGGTGAGACGTAACTGTTCCCATCCTGATGATTTCATACAACAGGCAGATCATATAAAGAAAAAGTTGGTTAAAAAGGGTTATAATAAAAATTCAATAGACAAGGAAATTAGAATCATGTCAGGAAAAGGAAGGGAGGAATTATTACAAAATAATATAAAATTTAAGCAGGATGGAGAGAAATTCCGTACAGCTTTCATAACTCAATACAATACCGATCATTTTAAAATCAAAAAAAGTTTGGAAAAATTTTGGCCAATCCTGCTGGAAGATCCCCTCTTGGGAGAGATATTGCTGAAAAAACCAACATTAATATATAGAAAAAATAAAAATCTGAAAAATCTTTTGGCTCCAAGTTATGCCATAAAACAAAAAAAAGATCTTTTAAAAAAGGAAACAAATGGGTTTAAAGGATGTAAAAAATGTAAAGCATGCTCCACTGCTAATTTGGGAACCATTACACACTTCAAAAGCAATATCACAGGAGAAAATTTCCCGATAAAAAATAATATTGGCTGCCTCACGGACTATGTGGTATATTTACTACAGTGTCCGTGCGGTAAGCAATATATAGGCCGCACAAAAAGGGCTTTTAAAATCAGAGCAATGGAACACATTAATAACATCAAAAAAGATTTAAAAACCCATTCAGTACCGACCCACTGCAATTCCTGCCCCTTGTTCAATTTAAAGAAACTAAGATGTACAGCTATAGAAAAAATTTCCCCACATTGGAGGGGAGGTAATAGAGATCAAAAACTGGCTCAGAGGGAGACATACTGGATCCACAAATTACAGACACTTAATCCTAAGGGATTGAATGTCGATGTGGACTTAGTGTGCTTCCTGAATTAACAGTTATGAGGTATTTGGAAAGGTATTTCTATAGAAATTAGAGAATAGATATCAAATAGACAAGAAGAATGAAAAATAATGAAAAATAACAATAAAAAAATAAATAAAAATAAAAAAATGAAAAAAGGTTTTGAAGGAGGTATGCAAGACATACACGTAAATAACATACACATATGTATATTTATATTCTTTGTTCCATTCTAATGTTTAGGATTTTTAATAGACAATAATACAACAATTGATTAAAATAAGTATTCAAAGGAGAGAGGCATAATGCATACACAAAAGTAAATTAATATTTGGAAACATTTGTTCAGAAATGAAGACACTAATAATAGTAATTGTATATCAATAATAATAAAAATAAAAATATTGAGAAAAATTAATATATAAATAGGAGATAAGAGGGTAATTGAAAAATAGATTATGGTTGTTAACTGTGTTCATTAAAGATATTCATCAGTATGCAATGTCCTGACTATATATAACGAAATAGATATATATATATATATATGTGTATATAGTGAAAATATGGCAAAATAGGGATATATTTAGTGAAAACCCTTTCAAAATGGGTGACTAACAATTAACATCAAGATCCAATATTAAAAATATAATTAAAGTTTTATAGAGGTTTATGGAAGGATAAGTGCAAACTGATGAATGAAATAAAGAATAATGGTTGAAAAAATATGCTGAAAATATGTAGTATTTGAAGGAAAAAGAATGCAAATCAACATGTTGTCTCCTTCCATTTATTTTTTCTTCTAAATTGACGTTAACATCATGCATATCCATGATATTACCTCTGGCGACCACCAGAGGGCAACGATTCAAATTTGAGCTACTGAATCCAATGGAACGCACAGCCATTTTAACAAAGTCACAATGGAACGCACGGAAGTGCGCCGAACCGGAAGTGAAGACGGACAGGAGATTTTGACCGCGAAAAAAGATTGAAGTACATGGAAACAGCTGAGACACCCTTCATACTACAAATAGGAAGCCCAATAGGAAGAGGATTCTGCACCAACGCCCACCACACCACCAATGAACTCCCAGCTTGAACATATTTAAGGGTTTGAGAGGGGAGGGGGAAATAGGCTTATTTGTACACTTGATGTTTTGACAGTGTATGTAAATTGTATGTTTTAACTGAAATTTGATACTTGGTCCCTGAGGAAGTTTCCCAAGGGAGACGAAACGCGTAGGACCAGTAGTATCATTTTATGATTTGATTTTTATACTTTTAAAGCCAATAAATTTCCTTTTTTTACCAACCATTGGGAGTGTGTGGACTTCCTAAATTTGGAGTTGGTGTGGCAACCAGACAAAAGAAGGAACCCCCCAAACTACAGGGGAGGCAACCTGAGGGCTTGAAAAAATCCATCAACTTGTGAGTGCAACCTTGAAAGATAAAACGAATATTTTAATCTAACTGTATTACACTATGTTGTGTTGTATGCTTATGTTCTAGTGATACAAGCTGAATCCCTGGTCGATTTGTAGTTTGCAATAGTCATAGAAGATCAGGAAAAAAAAAACATTTTTCTATAGTATATTTCAAAGAGAAATTTAGAGCAAGTGATATTCAAACCATTGATTAAAAAACTT
Organism: Pelobates fuscus; assembly: GCF_036172605.1. Classification (NCBI taxonomy): domain Eukaryota; kingdom Metazoa; phylum Chordata; class Amphibia; order Anura; family Pelobatidae; genus Pelobates; species Pelobates fuscus. The sequence continues at coordinate 231,935,644 of NC_086320.1, forward strand.
ACAGAAAATTGTGATTGGATGACTGTAGACAATTAGCTGCAGCAATGTAAAGTTATTGTAAACTAAGCTCCGGGGACGGATAGTATCATCATCCACAAGAACATAGGCAGCTAAATGTGCAAATAAGTGAACCCATGCTTTTACTGGGGGCATATATCCCTGCCCATAAATGAGACCTGTGAGCTTAACTGCTCTGGCTGGGAAATTATTTAAATATGTGTTTATTAAGGGATAATAATCAAGAATTTATTGGGGAAAAAAACATGTCATTTACAGAAATCAGCATTGCTTTATGAAACATAAATAATGAAAATCTAACTTAATTGCATTTTACAAAGAAGTAGAAGTATAAATTAGGGTGATTTAAGCCACTTGGATTTTGCCAAGGAATTTGATACAGTACCACAAAAGGTTTAGAGTTCAAATAAAAGAAATTGGTGTAGCTTAAAACTGGTGGTGTTTGCTCCAATTCTAATCAATCTATTTATATATGATCTTGAAAAAAGCATTAAATGTTATATTTCAGTGTCTGCAGATGACACGAAACTAGGTAAAAAAAAATACAATGTTAGCCTGATATTACCTACCTGCAGAGAGCTTTAGATAGATTAGGGTACTGGTCACTCAAATGGCAGATGAAAGTTAATGTAAGTAAATGCAATGCAGAACTTGGCTCAGGAGAACTAACCAAACAAGAGGTCTCTGGATGAGAAAGCGGAATCGGGGAGCAACACCTGGCGCACCCTAGTTAAAAAGTCAAACCTTTCTAAAATGGTGTGACTACTTAGTACGGGGGCTCCAGAGCACTCTTGGCACTATAGCAATTTGTAGTGATTATGGTGTTTGAAGTGTTACTTTAAAATACACATTCAACTCATCAAAACTTTCTGCTCCAGGCCTACAAAGCCCTTAATTCAGCACAGGAAAAATGCACTTGTTAAACAGGTTTGTCACTAAATGTTAGGTTGATACGTGAATAAAATTAACATTTTCTGTCTGTCCCCCTTCAAGCATAAATATTTGCAATTCTTGAAACTTAGACATAAAGTCTGTAGAAGCAGAGATGATCAGTTAATAAAACCAAATTACAAGTACTGTAAATGTATGGTCTTGAACTTTGATAAGATATTTTATCATGCAAAAGAAAATACAGAAGTTCTTGAAGCAGATTGTTTTGCTTCATATACAGATGTAGCAAAGTCAATAGTGCATGGAACACCCTTAATATTCTAACAGGTGCAGCATGTATTAAGAATGCCTCTCACTTCCTTAACCCCTTAAGGATAGAGGCAATCATACAAAACAAAACCTAAAATTGAGCTATATGTCTCTTCAACCTCAATTTACCTCTTTCATATTCAGTGTACCCACACTTATTAAATATATGATACATGATATGAATAAAATAAAATAAAATAAAAGTGTGAGAACTTTCATTTTCCAAGTTAGGCATGGCATTTTAACTGTTAATGTCATAACATTGTTAGCTTTTACTGAAATAAAACACATGCATTTGTATACTGTGATGTCCCAGAGTACAACCATGCCCTCCCCTCCCCCCATGTACAGGTATCTGGTGTTTTGGAAAGTTAAACAGTCAAATACAGGGCTTACCCCTTTGAGTTTTCACACATTTACAAATTTGCCAGTTTGGTTCGCTGGGCCTATTTTGCTTTTGAGACCATATGGCAGCCCAATAATGAGAATTCCAGCATCGTGGAATTCTATTTACAAAAGTAGACAACCCAGAATATTCAAAATGGGTTATGTCCAGTTTTGTTTAGAAGCCACAAACCCTGGCCAAAGTTGGTTAGTCATATTAGTTTTTTTGCATTTTTCACACAACTACACTTTTACTGATGATATCGTCATCATTATACATTTTGCTGCTTTAAAACATTCATATTTGTTTTTAGAGAAGTCTCATAAGTACAACAGTTCCTCCGTGTACACGTTTTATTGGGTTTTGGAATGTTACAGGGTCAAATATAGGCCCTGCAAATTATATATATTTACATTTATTTTCATATCAAAATATCAAAAATATCATATCAAATTTTCATATAAAAAATTGTATATATTTCTATACATACTTTTAATTCCAAAGTATTTTTTGTGTGTTTATGTATTATGACTACTATTTATATAGGGCCAACAGATTCCGTAGCGCTTTACAATATTATTAGAGGGGGGATTTAACTATAAATACGACAATTACAAGAAAACTTACAGAAACGATAGGTTGAAGAGGGCCCTGCTCAAATGAGCTTAAAGTATATAGGAGGTGGGGTATAAAACACATTTGGACAGGAAATAGCAGTCAAATTAGGTGGGAGTGAAGCAGAGCTGGAGGAGAGAGTAGAGTGCTGCCCTTCAGGAGACAGCAAGAGACAGGTATGTGAGGTAGAGGTTAGTCTGGGAGGCCGTAGGCTTTCCTAAAGAAATAGGTTTTAAGGCACTTCTTAAACGATTGAAGACTAGGTGTCTGATGGCGGTAGACAGGCTATTCCATAGGAAGGGAGCCGCCCACGAGAAGTCCTGCAAGCGCGAGTTGGCTGCACAGGTGCGAGCAGCAGACAGAAGAAGGTCACGGGCAGAGCGGAGAGACCGAGAAGGGGCATACCTATGGATCTGTAAGTAGATATAAGAGGGGCTAAGATTATTCAGTGCTTTATAGGTATGGGTTAGCACTTTGAATTGACTCCTATAGTATACAGGAAGCCAATGCAAGGACTGACAGAGGGGTGAGGTGTGAGAGGACCGACTAGAGAGGAAAATCAATCTGGCAGCAGCATTCATTACAGACTGTACCGGGGCAATACGGCTATTGGAAAGACCAATTAGGAGAGCGTTACAATAAGCCATGCGAGAGATTACTAGAGCATGGACAAGCTCTTTAGTAGCATCTTGTGTAAAAAAAGGGCGGATGCAGGTGATGTTTTTGAGGTGGAATTGGCATGATTTGACAACAGACCGGATGTGAGGCTCAAAAGTAACACCAAGACAACGTGCTTGTAAGGATGGGCTGATATGGGTACCACCAATCTTAAGGGAGAGCGAGAGAGGAGGATTAATATTAGGAGGGGGAAAGACAAGAAGTTCTGTTTTGGAAAGATTCCGTTTCATAAAGAGGGAGGGCATCCAATCAGAGATAGAAGAAAGGTGACAGAAGAAGAGTTGATAGAAGAGGTGACACGTTGCAGGACATCAGGAGAGAGGTCCGGGGAGGAGAGCTATATCTGGTTGTCATCAACGTGCAGGTGGTATTGGAAACCAAAAGAGGTAATACGTTTGCCAAGAGAGGCAGTGTAAAGAGAAAAAAGAAGGGGACCAAGGACAGAGCCTTGGGGGACTCCAACTGAGACTGGACGAATGGTGGAGGTATCATTAGAAAATTAGACACTGAATGAGCGTTGGGAGAGATAGGAGGAAAACCACGAGAGGACAGAATCACAGAGACCGAGTGATTGAAGAGTTTGGAGAAGTAGAACATGATCAATGGTGTCAAAAGCAGCAGAGAGGTCAGGAAGAATTAGTATGGAGTAGTGACCTTTGGATTTAGCTGTGATAATGTCATTAGTGACTTTGATAAGGGCAGTCTCAGTAGAGTGGAGGGGGCGGAAGCCGAACTGAAGAGGGTCAAGGAGAGAGCTGGAGTTGAGGACCCAGGCCAGATGGGTGAAGACTAACTAGTCTTTCAAGAAGCAGGGATATAGGACGATAGTTAGAAGGGGAGAATGGGCCGAGACATGTTTTTTTTAAGATGGGTACTACAGTAGCATGTTTAAGGACAGCAAGAACAGTGCCAGAAGAAGGAGAGCAGTTGAAGATGTGTGTTAAGGAGGGCACAAGACAAGAGGAGAGCGATCTGATATGGTGAGACGGGACAGGATCAAGTGGGTAAGTAGTGGGGTGAGAGGAAAGGATAAGAACAGCCACCTCTTGTTCAGTAGCCTGGGAGAAGGCCGGAAGGGTTGGAGAGGCATGATCCAGGTGAGGTTGAGAAAGTGAAGGGCAAGGTAGTGAGAATTCTTTACTTAGCTGTTCAATCTTGTCAGTAAAGCAGCATGCAAAACTATCGGCTGTAAGGTTAGTTTGAGGGTAGCCGCAGCAGGGCAAAGAAGAGAGTTAAAGGTATCAAACAGACTCTTGGGATTGCGAGAGCATGAGCGAATAAGAGAAGAAAAGTATGACTGTTTGGCAAGGGCAAGGGCTGTGCTGTATGAACGCAATTCTTATTCATGATAAGTTGGGGGATCTGCCTGACAACTCAGGCAGGCAATCTGACAAACTGATGACATGGGTGTGTGGGATTGGCTGCAAGGGGACTGCCTCGGTTGCCAGGCAGTCCCCCCATAGCACAGTGATCATAGCACGCCCTGTGTCCTCACAAGGTTAAAGAAGGTAAAAGGTGAGTTACTGTACTGTTTCACTGATTGCAAAAAGGCCAGTGAGTATGTGACTTTTATATGTCTATTCAACATATGGTTGCAGACTTGCCACTTTAAAGTTGCTATGAAAAAAAATGGGTAAGGGCATTTTGGCAAATGAATTTAAAAATACAGATGATACTGGTTTAGAATGACATTAACTAAAAGGTAATGAAAACAAGTTTTTTATTTTTTTGTTTTATTTTTTTAAATACTGTCTGCAATGGAAGGAGGTGGGAGGGAGCGTGCAGTGCTCCTACAATCTCACCTACAATCTCTAGGTAGGTGGTACGTGTGAAAGTAACATCCACAGAATGCCAGGATCCAAGGTTTCCCAGCAGATCATTGCCCAGAGCATAACATTACCTCCGCCAGCCTGCCTTCTACCCATAGTGCATCCTGCTGCCATCTCTTCCCCAGGTAAACGATGCACCCAACCATCCACCTGATCTAATAGAAAAATGTGATTCAATAAACCAGGCACCTTTTTTCAATAATCCCTTAATCAGTTGTGATGCTTATGTCCTCATTGAAGACACTTTCGGCAGTGGACAGAGTCATCATAGGCACTCTGACTGTTCTGCAGATATGCAGCTCCATACGCAGCAAACAAGATGCATTGTGTGTTCTTAAGCCTTTCTAACATTGCCAGCATTACATTTTTCAGCAATATGAGCTCTCGGTAGCTCTTCTGTGTGGTCGGATCAGACGGGCTAGCCTTTTCTCCCCACGTGCATCAATGAGCCACCTCTTAATAAGTGTCATTTTAATTATCTAATCATTGTTATTCACTTCATCAGTCAGTGGTTTTAGTGTTGTGGCTGATCATTATATATGTTTCTCTGCTGTCTATTTTACTATATATATATATATATATATATATATATATATATATAGTAAAATAGACAGCAGAGAAACTCATATATATAATATTATTATTCAGCTATTCTGATATTTTTTTTACTTTTTGCGCACAGCATAAACTTTGATTTTATAATATGTCAGTAATGCTTTTTTTTTAATAAATGTCTATTAAAAAAATTTCACCTTTGAAGGCAAGGAAATGCATATGACAATGCAGAGAGACTTGCATTTCTGTCTTGCTTTTAACAGGTACAAGAACTTATGGAATTCAAGGATTTAGGGGTTGCAACAGGTAGCCTTGGCTTATTAATATTATTTATCATCATATTCATTTATATAGCACCAATATACTCACAGTGCTTTGTAATTGGGATATAAAATAACATATAAATTACAAAGACATTTAAAACAAAATGTGACATGGGCCCTGCTCAAATGAGTTTACAAACTATCACGAATAGAATAAAAAGGCTCTCAAAATAAACTGAAATACCTAAAGTCTGCAGAAACCAGGTAAGGCAACACCAAGACCATAATAAGACTGCAGTTTCCTTTTTGTCTTTGATGCAATGATTAATATAGTGATAGGAGAAATGGGAAGGCAGTTTGCATCATCAGTCTACAAGATTCATTAATGGTTCCTTTAAATATATTTTCTGGTCCTCACAACCACTGAATGTAAAAGGATCAGGTGAGAAAAAAAATGAATTAATTGATGTCATTTATAAAATAAATATTTTCTGCAGTAGAATAAAAGATTGTTTTGTAAGCATGTATATACGGTCAGCTTGTGTTTTCTTTATTACTGCTGTCTCTTAACTTTCAAAAGATATTTGAGTCATGTGTTTTGCTTGAATTTGAGAAGTCGTTAACATTTAAACAGAAACATTTATTTGCAGTTTATTTTTTAAATCATTATTAGCTATGTTAGCATTTATCTCCTAGAGCAACTTTGCTTTCTTATCAAACCTCAGTTTGCTCTCCAGATGGTTAAAAATTTAATAAAATGTAAAATGCAAATCAACACAAAACATTAGTATAATAAGATTTTCCCTTTCCACAGCACGTCTATAATTTCCATACCTGCAAAAGCCCTTGAGCCGATGTAAGTGGCATCTGGATATTTTCAACCAGAAATGCAATTATGACAAACTAGTCTACTCGTTTAGAATGACACTCTATTAAAGTCAATTAACCCAAAATAGCTATCCTAAGCAACACTACAGTGTAATGACGGAGTAATAATGCATTTCTTTTTTCTTTTTATAACAGCTAACATATCACTGAACTACTGTAGGCATTTAAAATGTGGAATGCATAGATGGTAACACAAAGTAGTAGAATATGAAACAATATTCTTAAATTATTTATATTGTTTTTATATGTATGAAAATTTCAACTGAAAATCATGGCAACAGGACAATGTAAAAGGTTGAATTATTACAAGGTAATTCAATAGACACCAGATTGGACCAAATGGACAAAATTATGTGAAATCACCAAACACCAACCAGAATGGCAATCTCAGTAATTACCCCCATGATGGCATATCATTTGCAAAAGCAGACAACCCAAAGTATTGCAAATAGGGTATATCCAGTCTTTTTTAGTAGCCAAAATTGGCGTTCAAATTAGTTTTTTGCATTTTTCACACACAAACAAATATTAACGCTAACTTTGGCCAGTGCTTGTGACTAAAAAATACTGGACATACCCCATTTGCAATACCTTGGGTTGTCTACTATTGCAAATGGTATGCCATCATGGGGGTAATTCTCATTCCTTGGCTACCATATGGTCTCAAAGGTAACGTAACCAATATGGCGAATTTCAGAAAAAAAAAAAAACACACCTGAAAAATGTAACATGCCATATTTGACCATGTAACTTCCCAAAATACTATAAAACTTGTACATAGGGGGTACTGTTTTACACGTGAGGCATTGCTGAATACAAATATGTGTATTTTATTGCAGTAAAAGCGAACAGTATTATGACATTCACAGTTAAAATGTCATGCAGGACTAAAAAAAATAACAACATTTCTTAATTTTTTAATTTTTTTTATATTGTGTTCATATTAAATTATGTTTCATAGCCAAATATGTGATGTTAAATGAAAGGCCTATTTCTCCTGAATAGAATGATGTATAATAAGTGTGGGTGCACTTAATATGAAAGATGTGAATTACAGTTGAACAGACATAAGGTCAAAATCCAAGTTTTGTTTACTTTTTATTTTGATCAAAATGTGTGCATTTGGCTCAGTTTTTAAGGGGTTAATGTTATCCTATAATTATCAGTAGTGTTGCACCATGTATGCCGAGTATAATCTCCCTGGTGATGTCAGCTATGACATAACCAGTTACTTCCAGCAGGAGTTTGAGTGTTAAAACCTAAAAAAAAGAGAAAACAAGAATTTAAGAAAAAATACCTAAAAATATTTATTGTGCCCCACTGAAATATATAGAAAAACATTACTTTAATCTGTTGAAGGGACACTATAGGCACCCAGACCACTTCATCTCATTGAAGCGGTCTGGCTGCAGTGTCTCTGTCCCATTAGTCCACCAATGCAGTTATAAGGCTGTCTCTATTGGCTGTATTCCAGAGAGCCACTAGAGGTGATTCCTACAGTTTAGCTTCTTGAAATGACACTGGACATCCTAACGCTTTGCATGAGGATGTCCAGTGTCTTAAAAACCCCACAGCAAAGCATTGATTCAATGCTTTCCTATTGGGAAGGCTTAATGGGCATGCTGCATCAGAGGAGGATGAAACAAGTTAAGTGTTTGAAGGATTTTTTTTAAGCCTTTATTCGCCAGGTGGAAAGGCTGGACAATAGCTTTAGGGTAGCAGGATACTATAGCATTAGGAATACAGTTTTGTTCCTTTATTCTCCTCTTCCTACCCAAAGAAAAAAGAAAAAAATAACTCAAACAACAAGACCATTGCTGGCACAGGAAGCAGGGAGATCTCTTCTGTCAATGCCACACAGGTCTGCTCTGCACTGCTTCAATTTTTACTATTGGCCAATCTATGTATAAAATATATATCTCCAGTGTTGCTAACATACTTTTCATTTGCTTTTTTACCCACTTTTTGTTCCTTCTCATTCCTATAACATTTTCAATTTGTCTACTCTCCACAGTCTTTCAATTCCTTACCATTACATATGTTTTTGTTAATTGTGATCCAAAATACTATACTCATGTTGATCTGGCAAAAATAGTAAAATAAAATCCAAATTATCAAACATATATTATAATTGATTGTATTGATGTTATCATTAATTCATTGTTGATTGATGTTTTGAGAATTATTGTGATGGGTCTGAGGTTTGGATGGTTGGTTGGTTGCTGAAGCATTGCTGCACAGGCTATATATATATATGTGGGCTCATTAGAACTGTCTTGGGAAAGACACCTAACAATATATATCTGTCTACCCGCAAATCATCACCTCTGAATATCTCCTTTCTCTAATTTAAAAGCACTGCAAAATATGTGTGTGCTATTTAAATGCTATTAAAAAACGACATTCAAACTGGGAAAAAAAACATGTGATTGAGTCAGGATCCATAAATTGTTAGGAGGACATGCTATCCTGGAAAGCTACAAGAGCCCAAAGTTCAGGTTTGGTACAAAGAGCAATGAAAGTGGATAGACAATATATCATCTTATAACCAGGATTCAGAAGGCAGAGGTATACATGGCCAAGAACATGAATAGTGATTGAGTGGAAAATAACCACTTCTTTTCTGTGCCCAGGCAATTTGATATATTGAGTAATTGTACCCTCTGTTCAAAGTATTGACAGAAGTGATGTAATTGTAACATATTTAGATGGACCTACGGTGCAAGAGGATTGTATAAACATTTGTTGATCAACCTCTGGGTCTGAGTCAATGCCAAACCATGACTTTTTGTAGACATAATTCTCGGACTGGAATCCCTGAACAGACCAATCTAAGCCCACAATTCGAAAACATAATCAGGACTAGTATTTCACAACTCTACACATGATAAAAATTATAAAACAACACATAAAATATACCAGTGTTGGAGAACACAGGCAAGAGCTCAACACAATAAAATATAACTTTCATAAGGAGGGGATGTCAGGGGAGCAGTAAACACAAAGGGAATTCTCAGTGCATTAGATGTGGTATGTTAAAGGAACATTCCAGAATAGCCCCTCTTTCTAATATTATCAAAGTGCCTTAAGCATACACATGAAGTCACACTTTACTCTTTGTAATGCACAGTGCATGGGACCTTAATTAACAGGCAGTGCTAGGATACCTCATTCTTCTTAAGATTAGTGGAAGCTACTCTACAGTTAGATGTTTTTTGCTGCTGCTGTCAGACTTCTTCATCTCTATCTCTGTCCTGTTAGTAAATGTTGGGAGTACATGCACTTTGACAGAAACAGAATGATCCGGTCCTCTGTATACCTCTCCTGCATATCAAATATCAGGGGAGGTACTACATTAACAGATTGTAGTTGCTGCCAGGGTTAATACATGTTACCCTTCCCCAGCAGATTGAGACTTGACCAAAATATATAAAGCTGCAGCATGTATTAGAGGAATATAGTGTAATCTCAGAGTTTTAGAAACATTTGACCTTTAGGCCTTGCAATTTATTATGATGTCTTCAAACCTCCTCTATGACATTTCCCATAATGCATAGTTTACCGTTATCATCTCTACCCTCATTTCTTATAAAGTATATTTTAAAATAAAGCTGATTTATTTAAAGATTGTTCATTAGAAATGCTCATTTACCACTAAATTCATGACAGTTTAATACCTTTGTAATTGATGAATAAATCTATGTTAAGTGACATTTGATTTTGTTAATATAGTGTGGTTAATGGTTTTACTGTTATTAATTTTGCAATAGAAAAAAAAAATCAAGAAATAACCCAGAGCCATGAATTTTATTTTAGAGAATAGTTTATCATACTTTGGCTAATAACAATAAGAAAGAAAAATAAGGTGTTTCAAGAATTAATTTACTACCACACAGAGCGTGCATATATTTGTATCAACTATTTCAAGTCAAGTATTCCAAAGAACAAAATATAACTAAGTGTTCCAATCAACACCTGCTTCATTCCTCCTTCTCTTTGTCTAACCTTTGAAATGACTGATGACAGCTTGTCAAGATAACCCTGAAGGATGAAAGGTTTTATGTATCAATACAAAAGAATAAGTGCATTTTTAATCTGACTAGATACTCTATCCATCACAAATACATATGTAAAACTTGTAGATTCATATTTTTTAAGAAACACTCCACTATACAAATACAAATACATAAATATAAATCCATGTTCAGTAGGTATACCTTTAATGAAAACATACATGCATATTTTAAGCATTTTTCAGGTATTTCTAAAAACAGCTTGTAAACGGTACAGTTTTCTCTTCTGAAGGGTTTGCTAGCCCTCCCCTTTTAACCCAGCACAAATATCATGTGGCTGTCAAATCACAAGCTTCCTAATGCATTTCGATGAGAAATCTTTTTAAGGCATGCTCTGAGCAATTGATTTACTCTTGAGTTTATCTCCACTGAGCTAAACATCCAGGAAGTAGCAGTTCACATTGCTTCCCCATTATACTGCTGCCCTCACTGCTGCCAATTTTGAATCCTATTTCATAAAAATTGATTGAAAACATACACAAAAAATCTCCACACTTGCTTCTCCCCTAAACTCTCGTACCCTCAGACCAGCCTCCACCTCTGTAATAAGTATCTCCTCTCCAGTTTCTGAAGAGGAGGTAATTGCACTTCTGTTTTTTTCCCTGACCTGCCACATGCCCCCTTGATCCAATTTACTTGCACCTTACTCAATCTCTCTCATCTGTGACTGTAAAATATTTAACTGAAATCTTTCTCTTACCTCTGGCTTTTTCCCCATTTTCCTATCTCTCTTCCGTTTGCCATCATGCTTATTTAAAGGCTTGTCTATATTACACTTACAGACTATCTGAACTCCAACTTCAACTTCCAATTCAATCTGTCTACTTCCAATTCACCAACTGTCTATCATCTGTCTCTGACTGGATGACATCATGATTCCTCTCCATGACTCTCCATTACTGATCTCCTTGTCTTTCCACCCTCGAAGGCTACACCTGACCCTGTCTCATTTCAGGTCAATGAATGTATCATAACCTCTACCCCGCAAGCATGTTAACCTCACCCCAATCTATCACCAAATGCTTTCACTTACACCTTAAAACAGTTCTGACATTTGCACCAAAATGCTTGTCCATTCTATTAATTTTTCCCACCTTGATTGTTGTAACCCTCTGCTGAGATTGCCCCTGTACAGAAATGCCCAGATTTCCCCTCTACAATCCATAATGAACGCCTCTGTCAAACTCATCCCACAACTCTCAAACTTCACTCCTCTGTCAGGCTACCTGTTTTATTTAGAATTTGGTTCAAATTTCTTGTGCCTACCTACAAAACTTCCTACAAAACTGTGACCCTGCTTATATCTCCACACCCTTATTAGCAAATATGTTCCAGCCAAGCCTCTTCGCTCAGCCTATTCCTTTCTCATACCTGCATCCCAGACCCTCACTTGCAGGACTTCTCCAAAGTTCCAAAGTTGTTCTGCCCTTATGAAGTGCACTCCCCATGTCAGATTTAACTTTCCCCATCTCTGCAATCCTTTTAAAAATCCTTTGGAGAAGAACTTTGTGCCCTCCTCCCTAACACCTCCCCCCCCTCCCCCTCCCCCCCCCCCCCCCCACGGTCCTATCTGGTATATCCAATTTATTTAATTTACTCACTTCCTTCTTGATATTTTTCATCATCCTTTAAGATTTGTGCAGGGCCCTCATCATCTACTATTCCTGTATGTAAAGCATGTTTTGTTAGAATTGATTGTTAGTCTTTTATTTGCATCATGTTGGTGCTACAGAACGAATTGTAATTGTAAGACTGTAAATCCCTCCTGTGCTTCAAGTAAAAAAAAACAGAATTTTAGTACATGTGCTCTGAGCCAGTGAAATGGTCCAATCAAATCCTTCTCTATGGCCCTATGGGAAGCATTTGATTGGACAATGAGAGGGCACCGGTTTTGTCAGAGGGGGTGTGAAATCCAGTGAGCAGAACTTCCTGCCTATTTTTAAGGTTTATAAGGGGGTACCTAATTGCTAATGCCTATTAAGGCATTGTAAATGTAAATATATATATATATATATATATATATATATATATATATATATATATATATTTAAAGGGACTTCTTGGGTTGAAGACTAGGGAAGAGTCTGACTGAAGAGGGCAGGCTGTTACATAGGAATGGAGTTGCCTTAAAGAAGTACTGTAAACAAGCAGTAGCAGTATAGGTGCAGGCAGTGGACACCAGTGGGAGACACTAGTGGGAGCACATAAGAAGGGATGTATCTATGAATTAGTGTAAAAATGTAATGGTTGAAGAGTTGCTGAGTGCTTTGTAGGTAATAATTAATATATTGTTATCAAATTCTATCAAGCACATTAAGCCAATGTAACAACTGTAACAAGAGACAAAAGATATATTTGAGCCAAAATACTGCTTCCAGTTGGTAGTAAATTTGGTAGAGGGGGTGTTTTCATGTCACAATTAATGTCTATCTATAACATATAATTATATACAAATTGAATAATTATTTAAATGTTTAATCTGAAATGCAATATGTTATTTAACTGTACACAAACAAATGCTAGACACCTCATAGTTATTATAAAACAGATATTCATAGGTACGATAAATAATATGCCAACCAGGATTGCTAATTTCCAGCAGAACTATAAAGTATAATGCCAGTGAGCATAGTGTAGTTTTATAACAGTGTTACCATGAGTGTTCCAATCTCTAAGGATGTATCTACATTTCTCTAGTACACATTGTTCATTAAATGATGTTTCCATCATGGCTGAAGAGTAAAATGCAGCACAATTCATAGTCATCTGCAAAGCTTGAAATATGAAAGCTGATGCTTCAATTATATTCTTTGACTAGTATATTAGCAAAAAAGTAAATGCTGATCATTTTGTAGCAGAATACTATTGGAAACGTGTTCTTGTATGCTTGCGAAGGACATCTATGATATAGTCGGAAAAATACATTTATTACTTTTTTTTTTTTTTTTTAACAAAGATTTTGGTTTTCATTTGTGCAGGTTAGCATTAGTCCATGGAGAAATTGTTTTAAAACTTTTCACTAACTTTTCACTTTTCACATAAAATTCACTTCAGTCTGTGAGGATGATATTTGTGCAACCCCTAAAACTGAAAAATATTTTAGATTGTGATTTCTGACCTTAAAGGAAAACTCCAAACCCCTAATGCACTTCAGCTTACTCAGATGTTGTAGGGGCTCACAGAGTGTCTCCGCTAGTTTACCTTCCAAAAGTGCCAATATTAAAAGAAATAATCACTTTTATAAAACGGAGTTTCCCTATCTTGGCAGTCGGTCAGACAGCTGGGAGGGTGGTCTTCCTAAATTCTTTGATGCTACAGGATGCTACAAAATGATACAGGATTCAATGCTTTGCTATGAGAAGCTCTAATGGTGCCAGGCAACAACTGATGTGCTTGCACTCTGCCTCCCAATGATTCTATATAAGAAGCATTGGATTGGCTTCGAGATTGTCAGTAGTAGACCCGCAGTGAGAGATTAGAGTTAAGAGACTATTTTATAAAATGGGGAGAATAGGGAATAGTAAAGTTGTAAATAAAACCATATTTATTTATAGCACAATAGTGTTCTTTCAGCATAACACAATTATTTCCAGCCATCGATTTTTTTTAGGGTACCAAAATAAGTGATCTTTTCAGCTGTAGGAGTAGATTTCAGAAAATCTTCCATACTTTACAGAAAAAAAATACTTTTTGGTTCAGTGACCATATGAATATTCTAACAATAAAGTTAGCACAAAATTCTGGAGAAAAAAAAAAAAAAATATATATATATATATATTATGGGTAATATAAAGCGTGATCTTCTAACAATATTATGATTTATTGTATAATTTTACCATAGGGAAGGAGAAAGGAAACATTTTTATTTTCCTCCAAAGAAAATGTCATCCTATATTTTGTAGTCAGGACATATATTGCAAATGTTTTCTCTCCTGTCTGCAAAAACACACGAGTGGCAAAAAATATTTTTGCCTACATTTGAGTGATTTAGCAAACTGAGAGATAAAAAAAATGAAGAAAAAAAAAAAAAAGGAAAATACAATACCTGAAAATGTCAGAATTAGTGATTCCATTATGGCATACCCATAGTTCAGGATTTAGATTTCCAATGTGGATACTAACAAACCTAGACCGTTGGTGTCCCATGAGGACTTGGTCAGGAATCACTACTCTAGATAATACATATTTTTGGCTAAGGCAAAGATTACAAACCATGTAGCCATATCAATTCATATCTGCAATGGCACTGTGATAGGCTGCAAGTGGTCAGCTGACACTGCCAATCACATCTGCCCATTGATGCTGAGGTCAATGCTTCTTCAGTGGCCCATGCAGCACAGAGGGCATGAGTTACTTTTTAGTGCTGAATGGAAGGCCAGCACCAGGGGACTCCAAACACTACAACCACTTAAAGGAGATGATGCAATTATGGTGTCCTTTTAAGAACCAAAAGACTCACTTTTAGTTTTTACTTCACCCAATTTAGTTCAAGGTTCATCACTACATTAAAATAAATAAGTAAATAAATAAATAATAACAATTTAGTATTTGCACACCCAAATACAATATACAGATAATACATACTATAAACTTGTTTGGCGTGTTGCCCTTGTGTATATCTGACATATTGGCTTGCAAAAGCTGCGTATCTAGTATGTGCAGCTACTGAAGACTTTCACTCCTTCCCAAGCACTTCCCAACCAAATACTTTCGGTGTTTGTTTAATCATAGACTTCTTAATAAGCTGTATAAGGAATAACATTCAAGAATTCATTGGGAAGAACAGTGTTATTATCAATAATCAGCATGGTTTTATGAAACATAGGTCATGTCAAACTAACCTAATTGCATTCTACAAAGAAGTACGTAGAAGTATAGATCAGGGTGTTGCAGTGGATGTGAACTACTTGGATTTTGGAAAGGTGTTTGATGCAGTTAAAAACAGAAGGAGGTGCAGTGCCTGGAATGCCCTTGGAGTGTGTATATATAACTATAAAAAGGAGGAGAAATAGGAAACTGATAGTGAAGTACGTAAATAATACAATAAGGTGAGGGTAAATAAAATTATATGCACTCATGGGAGCTTAGGTGCAGCTCCAAATTGGCGCCTGGACAGAATAATCCCCGCCTGAGGATATGGTGGATGAAGCTACTCTTGTAGATATGTAGGAGAAATCAGATATATAGTGCAATATGCCAGACTCAATAACAAAATATATAGCTATAAAAGATGTGCACTCACGTGTACTAGAGCCTATAGAGTGGCTCCACGGGTATGGCGTGAAGTGGTATGATCCCCACTCTAGGATATAAGTGCTGGTGGTCTCTCTCTGATTATTTAAGTAAAAGAGAAAAAACACACAATAGTGTAGACTGTAAAAAGTGAGTAATAAAATGAAATAGATAAAAACTACTCACATTTGATAGAGCAAATAGGGATTGCTCTGTCTAATAGGCTTAGTTGGTATTATATATACAACAAAATATGTGCACAATATGGAGGTAAGTAAATATAGCAGCTCTAAAACACCTATAAAGTGGTATCCCCTACACCACTTAAAAACACTTAATCATACATACATATAAAAGGTGGAGCTTTAAAATTGAAATCCAGCGGATGTTCTGCAAAATAAAATCAGTACAGAAAATAGTGCAATATGTCTTTAAAACACTATAATAAAAGGAGTGAAAGAATAATTAAACTCACAAGCCTGGAGTCATACCCTCGTATGACTCGAGTGGCATAATCCTCTAGACCATTTGGGGGTTGTCCAAACCCTTCTTTCCCAGCGTACTTAGCGGTTTTTCTTATATCCCTTGACTGGCTCCCAAATACAGAAACGCCAGGTGTAAAAGGATCCTTTAAAAGTAATTTTATTTCTCCAAAAATAAAAACAGAATGTAAAAATCAATATGCTGGTGCCAGATATTTCTAGATAGACTCAATAGTCCAAAGTAGTAGTTCAAAATACAAAACGCGTTTCGCCTTGTTAAAAGGCTTCCTCAGTTGGCTGTTGTCATTAGGTGGCATTATCCCCACCAAGGATATGGAGTACAGGAATCCAGCAGCAAACAGGTCCAATAAAAAGTACTTTTATTGATAAAAAAAAACAATAACAGATAAAAAAAATAGGGTAAAAGAACTATATAAAACAATACTTAAATACACTTAACGCGTTTCACCATACAATGGCTTTCTCAAAAGTGTTTACAGAAGGAAGGAGGAGAGCTGCTTAAATATGGGAGGGCAATTCAAAAATAACTGCTGTGTGACATCATAGGTCAGATGATCCAAATGAATTAACCAGATTTTTTTAGAAAAAGATAAAAGAGCAAAGTATATACTTCCAAGGAGTAATATTATATATATACTGACTGGGCACTGGGCACTAAAATGGCAGATGAAATTTAACGTAGAGAAATGCAAAGTTATGCACTTCGGGGTTAAGAATGCACAAGCAACTTACACACTAAATGGTAGTGAATTAGGGATAACCACACACGAGAAGGGTTTGGGAATTGTTAGAGACAACAAATTAGGCAGCAATATGCAATGTCAATCTGCAGTTGCTAAAGCCAGTAAGGTTTTGTCATGTATAAATAGGGGCATAAATTCTCGGGATGAAAATATAATTTTGCCTCTTTATATATCGCTGGTAAGACCACACCTTAAATATGCTGTGCAATTTTGGGTGCCTGTTCCAAATAAAGATATCATGGCACTAGAAAAAGTCCAGAGACGAGCTACAAAATTGATAAAAGGAATGGAGCATTTTAGTTATGAAGAAAGGTTAAAAAAAATTATATCATAGGTGCCCCACCCTTCAGTGGGAAGTGTTCAATTCTATTGTTGATTTACTGTTTGTCATATATGTTATGATGTTGGCTCCTAATGTTATGCATCATGAATGTACTACTGTTGTTTTTACCCGTACACCCTTTTACCCCACCCCACCGCACTAGGCAGGTACAAACTCACGACGTAATCCCCATAGGGGAAGATTCGGAGTATCAGGAAAGAATAGCACAACACCAGGAGAGGCTAGGTGACGTGAGACAAGCTAAGACAGGGCAAGCGAGCAGCAAAACAAGACTCAAAGATTGGGAGATAGACGTATTAGTCTTCTCAAACACAAATCCCCGATATAAAACTATATAATATGAAAATATATTGTCATAATGTAAAAGGACTGAACACACCGGTGAAGAGGTACTGTCTCACAAGAGACCTGCGCAGAGAACACCCTGATGTGGTGTGTTTGCAGGAAACCCACCTCAAAAAGTCGATCACCCTAGCACAGGCACAATACACAGCGCAGTTCCATAGCACCTCTACATCCAAAACTAAAGGGGTCTCCATTCTCATTAGCAAGTATGTGTCCTTCAAACTGATATACGAATCGAGGGACGATACATTATACTGGTATGCGAAATCAATAATCTGGAACACACGATAGTCAATCTATACGCACCAAACACGAACCAGAGGAATTTCTTACACAAAATAATTACACTGCTTCAACCAGTCCAGAGGGGCGTTACAATCATATGCGGGGATCTAAACCACATACTTGACCCTCAATGGGACACCACGGTACAGCCAAACACCCCCAGATAAGCTACTCTAAAGAGGGAATGCAAACCCCTAGCACGACTGCTTAGGGAACACGACGTCTACGACGCATGGAGAGTTCTGCACCCTGGAGAGAGGGATTATATCTTTTTCTCTCAGGTGCACAACTCATACTCGCGGATAGATGGGTTCTATTTAAAAGGCTCATTCCTAAACCAACTCACAGCATGCTCCATAGATAATATAACGTCGTCGGATCACGCACCGACCACGCTAGAACTACGGGATGCATACGATTACAAACACCGCAGCCCGTGGAGACTTAATGAGTCACTGCTATCAGACCCCCAATTCTGCAACAAACTAAAAGATGACATGGGCCACTATTTCGCCACAAACCAAACACCTGACATTTCCCCGGAAACGCTATGGCAGGCTCAAAAACCGGTAGTCAGAGGAGTTCTTTTAGGGAAAGCCAGTGCACTAAAACAGGCAACCTTAAATAAGAGGAAAGGTTGCCTATCAACCCTGTACAACCTAAATAGACAGAACCAACTGAAACCGACCCCGCAACTTAAAGGACAAATCAGAGTAGCAATGGAAGAAATTAAAATGCACGACTTAGTGAAGGTGGGATTTGCTATGCGGAAGCTTAAGGCAACACACTACACCCAGGGAAATAGAGCGAGCAAACTGCTGGCAAGGAGATTATCTCACAGAAACGCACAAAAAAATCACATTTATTATAAATTCGAAAGGGGAAAAAAGGGTTACGCCCAAGGACATCAGTGATGTCTTTGCTGAATATTACGAGACACTGTACAATCTAGGTAAGGACCCGACTACCCCCCAACCGTCACAAACGACCATAGAACAATACTTAGAGGGAGTAACTTTGCCTTGTCTAGACGAGGCACAGATAGGGAGCCTACAAGCCTCCATTACGGAGGAAGAAGTCCTACAAGCCATTGCACACCTCCCAAACGGGAAAGCGCCAGGACCCGACGGGCTCACCAATACATACTATAAACAATTTGCAGCTATACTTGCACCGCACCTAGCTAATCTATTTAACTCTACCACCCACAAAGCAGAAGCACCGGCAGATATGTTAGGGGCACACATAATAACGCTACCCAAACCAGGGAAACCACCCACATGTAGCCAAAATTTCATGCCAATTTCGCTACTCAACACAGACACGAAATGATATGCTAAAATTCAGGCAACTAGACTAAAACATATCATTCCCACATTGATACACGATGACCAGGTGGGCTTTACCACTGGTAGGCAGGGATCGGTCAATACAATGAAAGTGTTAGACCTCATGCACAGCCTACGCAGGGGACAGGTAGAGGGCGTTCTGCTCTCACTGGATGCAGAAAAGGCCTTTGATCGCCTTAACTGGCCTTTTCTGGAGGCAGTACTCCAGAAATACAAATTCCCCAGGCAATTCATAAACGCAGTGAGAGCATTATATTCACGTCCCACAGCGAAGGTCCTTAAAGCGGGGTTTGTATCCAAACAGATCACGATAACAAATGGATCTAGGCAGGGATGTCCCTTATCCCCGCTACTGTACATTTTAGCATTAGAACCGCTGGCTGCATCCATCCGAGCAGAATCATCCATTCATGGCATCACCCTAGGCGACAGAGAGTATAAGCTTAACCTCTTTGCCAATGATATTCTGGTCACATTAACACAACCCCTGATATCCTTGCCAAACCTGATGACGCACATACATACATATGGAGCGGTTTCCTACTACAAACTAAACGTAACTAAGACGCAAGCATTTTGGATGCACATAGCAGAAGATCTCATGACCAGAGTAACCACGGCGTTCTCCCTGGACTGGAGACACGATTACCTGAAATTCCTGGGCCTTAAACTTACAAAAAAAACATCCAAACTATTTCACCACATTTACGCTCATTTACTTAGGGAATTCACAGACTCCATGCAGGCATGGAAGGGGAAATTCCTATCGTGGACTGGCCGCATAGCAGCGGTAAAAATGACGCTTATTCCCAAAATCCAATACCTTTTCCGTACGCTACAAATACCTATCCCGAAACAATATCTTAAAAACATGCAACACGCCATTAACACCTTCATATTGGTTAGGGAAAAAAGCTAGAGTAGCAGCGGGAATCCTACAACAAAGGGTGCAGAAAGGAGGACTGGGCCTCCCGAACCTGACAGCTTACTACAGGGCAGCATTTCTTCACAACATAGCACAAATAAACCATCCCACCAAAGCCCCACAGTGGGTAGCTATAGAATCACATTGGGCTCCCAAAAGGGATCTAAGAGCAATCCTGTGGCAGGAAAAATGCCCCAGATGTACGCAGGACAAACTCTTGCCCAGCACCCAGACCCTACTACAAGTATGGAACGCAATGAGAAATAAGATGGTGACAAAGCAGTCACTTCCCCTAGCCACACCGCAACAAACAATAGGGCTGGAAATCCCAACCTTTCAGTGGGAGACATGGGTAAGGGGGGGGGGGGGATACGACATATGTATCAAGTTATAGATAGGGGGCGCCTGAAAACACTCCCAGAAATACGGACGGAGTACACACTACCTACCAATACCACGTTCTCATACTTACAACTAAAATCTGTTGTGGCAGACGGGAAAGATACAGAGGACACGATGAACATGACTAGGTTCGAACAACACTGTGTGGGCACTACAAACCTTAGAAAAACTCTCTCATGGGGATATCAGGAGCTAGTCAGGTCCCAATCACACTCACTACACAGGATAAAAACGGCATGGCATCTAGAGTTGAGGCTAACAATTCCAGATGACACATGGGATGCCGCATACTCAGCACACAAGGGGCTTACAGCATGCAATACGCAACTGGAACTACAATGTAAAAGAATGTACCGTTGGTATCTAGTGCCGAATAGACTACACAAGATGTGGCCCAACACTAGTAACAAATGTTGGAGGTGTGGGAGTGAGGCGGGAACGATGTTACACATTTGGTGGTCGTGCACCATACTTGATACATTCTGGAAGGAGGTAGACCAACTACTACGCAAAGTATTGCCATCTCCACGGTTAGACAACCCACAAAATTGCGTCTTATTCATGTTGCCGAGTGGTACACCGAATCACATCAAGACGATAATATACCACACCATTGTATCAGCAAACTTGCTGATATCTAGACTGTGGAAAACAAAGGCACCTCCCTCTGTGGAGGGTCTGATAAAACAGATAGAACAAAATTGGGAGTATGAACTTATGGCGATGACGCAATTCGGAACACGAACACATTCACAAGGCACACGAAACATGGGTTGCATGTATCAAGCCCAAGGTTACAGAACTGGGGGCCACTAATATGATTACCGGATAGAGGGTACATCACTTGACAAGAGATACTGCGAGTAGTATCGACAGAAACCACCAGGTGTGAGGGCTCACACCCATTTAGCATGGAACATACCATAGAGCGAGGTGTGGGAATAGAATTGTGTACTCCATGCTCCTAGATAAAGGCAAGGGAAACCACTAACACCACACATCCATAAATGAACACCCAATGCAACCAGGTAAAATGCGCTTATGTGATATTCTGTAAAATGCTGTAAAAAACTGGATTCCGGGCACTGAAGACCCCCAGTCGGCAGTAAACCGTGTAGACAAATGTTAAAAGTACCCAGCTGTATATGTATAATTGTGACTATCTGTAACCTGTCTTTTCCCCTACCCATTCACCCTTTTATTTCTGTACCCCAACCTTCCCCAACATTAATTGCCTCTGAAAAAAGTAAATAAACTTTACATTACAAAAAAATAAAATAAAATAAGAAACATTATTATAATAACTAATGTCCTTGTGATGTCATTAATGCTTTCACTGCATAATTCTGACAAAACACATGTTTGTGTAGTACTATGTTATCTAAGCATAAAGTCCCCAATGCAAATTTATTTGGAAAATCATATTGTCTGCATAATTTGGAACATTCAGTATTTATGATGTGAGGTACTATCAATACAAAGAGCTGTAGAATATTAGATGTGAATAAGTTTGGCATTTGTAAATGAAGTTATATATAAGCAAGGTAAATTTAATCTTTATTCCTGCAGTGCATAAAATATTAAATAGAACTCATATTCAAATGCTTTCTTGGCATAGTACAGAAGAAAACTACTCTTAATATATGCTTCCATGTCTTATTTTATCCTCTCTGTACAGATGTTTCTATCTCAGTTCGATTTTTTACATGGCCAACCTGGCAATCCATATGTTTGCATATATAAGTAGGTGTTTTTTGCTTGCTGTATGACATATTTTAAAAGAGTGTTTCCAACAACTAAACAAAAATATCAGTTTAATAACAATGATAGGAAAAAACAAAAGATAGAACATTATGTTTCAGATGAAGGTTAGAGGCTAACATAAGGGTTTTATTCATTAACTTTACTTTGGATTATTGTTGAAGTAAGTTGAAGTACAAGCTGCAGCAAAGGATCAAAAGGTAAAAACAAACGTTAGTCAGGATAAAAAGTGAGGCTGTAGAAGATTTAATACGTATTTGACTGCATAAAAATCTTTTTTAAAACTGGAGATGGTTTGTATGCATTTTTTCAACAAATGAATATAAAAGGAACCTTGTATTTCCATGTAGTGCTGGACTACCTGTCTGGCCCACAAGGAAGCCCTATAGAAGCAACACCGTAAGTGCCTCAGGGTACTAGCCTGGTCATTGCGCAACATCATCCTGTCTTGGTTTCCATAATTTTTCTTTATTTTGACACAGCAAATCTTCCCTAAGTTCAGTGTTTGTTGTTACAATATCTATAATTATATATGTATAAATATATATTTTTTTCTTTCAAAATTTCCATACATACATATTACGTGATATTATCATAACTATTACTTGCGTGCACATGCTTGTGGCAAGTGGGTGGGGAGGAGACAGGAGTCGGGGAGGAAGCAGAAGCCAGGGAGTACCAGGTAAAATGGAGCCCTGTGGACATGCATACTCACAGGCTCACTGGGACTTATAAGAGAAGGCTGGCATACCCTAGCAGAGCATACCTGCCACCTGCCACTTCAGTAAGTGCAGTGCAGCTAACATAAT
Source organism: Pelobates fuscus (assembly GCF_036172605.1). Lineage (NCBI taxonomy): Eukaryota > Metazoa > Chordata > Amphibia > Anura > Pelobatidae > Pelobates > Pelobates fuscus. The sequence continues at coordinate 231,958,845 of NC_086320.1, forward strand.
TTGTCAATCTAACAGCCAGGGATATTCACCTGAATTACCTCTAAAATTTAGGTAATTTTAGATTTATAAAATTGTTAATTTCTCATAGAAATAGGCACTTGTATAAAGTTCAATTAAGATGGGATACATCTCACAGACTATGCACTTCAGCAAGCATGTGTGTAGAGGTGACCTTTAAAATACTTAGATTTGATTTAGTATTAATTCAAGGATCAGTCTAAAAAAACACAATGTAGTGGGTTTAGTGCCAATAAGCCCTGGCTAAGTGGAACTGTTTGCAAGCAGTTTAACCAAAACCAGGGGTGCAAAAGGTGCCCACTGCCTGACCCCCTCTTCACCTACTCTTACTGTGGAAATTTTACTTCATCTTTTAAAGCCATTAATTGACTAAACACAGCAGATGGAGACAGGAAAGTGGAAAGATAGGAAACCTCACCTCGCCTATATTAGTCTTATCCCTCAGCCAGGGCCGGATTAACATAGGGGCTGATGGAGCTGCAGATCCAGGCCCAGGCCCATGGAATAGGCCCATTTAAAACAAAAAAGAATAATATTAACTTTTTTTTTTTGCCACCTGACTGGAATTTTACTGGCACAGCCGGTATTTGAGGCTGCCTGGCCATGCCGGTATTGCAGTAATACCGGCAATACAAATGCAGGTATTTTTCTCAGTATACACAAAGATTACTCTGGAATACCAGCACCAGCCAGTAGGGGTCACTGTGTGTGGAGAGAGGCAGGGATAGGAAGTTACAGCATATCCCTGCCTCACTCTACTAATCACTGATCCGCTACACAGCACATAAAGTGCAGACAGTAGCTCTACAGCTCAGGTAAGTGAGGGATGGTGGGAAAGGCAGCAGGGAAACATGGGGACACTGAGACACTAGGAGACACATGGGGGCACAGACACTAGGTGACACTGGGAGACCTGGGGACACAGATACTTGGGGACACTGGAAAACATGGGGACACTGAGACACTACGGGACACTTTGAGACATTGGGATGCTAAGACACATGGGGACGCTGGGAGACATAGGGACATTGGGAGACACTGAGACATTGGGACACGGAGACGCTAGGGACACAGTGTCCCCATGTCTCCCAGTCCCCCAGCCAGTGTCCCTAGTGGCTCAGTGTCCCCATGGCTCCCAGTTCCCCCTAGTCTCCCAGTGTCTGTGTCCCCATGACTCCCAGTGTCCCCATGTCTCCCAGCCAGTGTCCTCATTGTCCCCATGTCTCCCAGTGTCCCCAAGTATCCCAGTGTCTGTGTCCCTATGTCTCTCAGTGTCCCCAAATGTCTGTGTCTCCATGTCTCCCAGTGTCCCCATGTCTATGTCCACAAGTGTCCCCATGTCTCCCAGCATCCCCAAGTGTCTGTCTCCCAGCCAGTGTCTCTAGTCTGCTAGTGTCCCCTAGTGTCCCAGTGTCCCCTAGTCACCCACTGTCTGTGTTCCCATGTCTCTCAGTGTCCCTAGTGTCTTAATTTCCCCAAATGTTTCAGTGTCCCCATGTTGCCCAGTGCCTGTGTCCCCATGTCTCTGTGTCCCTAGTGTCTCATTGATCCCATTTCTCCCAGTGTCCCCAAATGTCTAAGTGCACCCATGTCTCCCAGTGTCTTCATGATTCCCTTGTATACCCATGTCTGTATTCACAAGTGCCGCCATGTCTCCCAGTGTCCCCAAGTGTCTCAGTGCCCCCATGTCTCCCAGTGTTCCCGGGTCTCACTGTGAAATAGGGACACTGAGACACTGGGAGACTAGGGGACTGGGCGACATGGGGACACTGACACTGTGATACACAGGGACACTGAGACACTGGGTGACTTTCGAGACTGGGAGACACTGGGAGCAATTCATCTATACAGCAGAATCAAACTGTGAGTAGTTTGTTGGTGATTTTACAGAATTTTCTCTTATGTCACTCCTTGTGATTTACATCATGTGATGTCAAGCATAACTAATTAATTATACAAATGATTAAGTCTGGTATTTTTTTCCAAGAAAGGTGGCAACCCTAACTACTCTTCACATACTCTTGCTTAAAGGAACACTATAGGGTCAGGAACACAATCATGTATTTCTGACCCTATTACGTAAAAACTACCATCTAGCCTCACTGGCCCCCTCTTGCCTCCCTAAATATAGTAACATCTTACTTGTATTCTGTAATCTGTAGCTGCTGGCTCTGCCTCTGAACTGACTCTGTCTGCTGACATCATCAGAAGTGGTGGTCTGAGCAAATTACAATGCTTCCCCGTAGGATTGGCTGAGACTGGCAACTAGGCAGATCAGGAGCAGAGCCAGCACAAGTCAAACATAGCACTGGCCAATCAGCATCTCCTCATAAAGATACATTGAATCAATGCATCTCTATGAGGAAAGTTCAGTGTCTGCATGCAGAGGGTGGAGACACTGAATGGCAGTGCTGCACACTAGGCAGTACTGCCCCAGGAAGCACCTCCAGCAGCCATCTAAGGAGTGGTCAGTGGAGTTATTTTCTCTGAAAAGACAGTGTTTACTGCAAAAAGCCTGAAGCAAATAATTCTACTTACCAGAACAAATACAATAAGCTGTAGTTGTTCTGGAGACTATAGTGTCCCTTTAAGTTTTGAAGGCTTGGATGTATGGCAACAAAACTTGTGTGGACTGGCTGACAATAAAATAAGTTTAGGTAATGCTGACTTTGGTTTCTCTAACACTGTGGCATGTCCTCTTTCTTCTACACTCACTACATACACCTTTACTCTGTCCCAGACTATATACCAGGAACTTCTGCCTGCTAGTAAGACGATAAGGAGACAAGTGAACATGTGAGTGCTAGGGGACAGTCCTTAGAAAGCGTGGAGTAGGCGCATCATTTGATGCATTTATGTCAAACTCAGGGTGCATCCTGCATAGTATGCCCTTAGCTGGACAGCATGCATGATTGGCATGCAGCCTGACATGCATTCATGCCAGGCTGACCTTGCAATTCTTTGGACAGACATGCCCCCTTTTTGGGCATGTTCACCCCGTTTGGCAGGTCTGGTCATGTGATTCGCGTCAGTGGCACACCCTTTTACCCTGCCCTTTGACTTCCTGCTTCACTGGACACTGCTGTTAGGGGTTATGGGTTTACTTGAAAGATGAAAGCATGAATTAGAGAGAGATTAGTATAGAGTATGTGTTTTCATATAGCTGCATCCTTTGAGTTTCCCTCCAACACCATCTCCATCAGATAGATGACGCTTGGGAGGTATGGTTGTTTAAGTTATTGTTGGTTGATAAGATTATGTAATTAGGCCCATCATAATTGTCAGCTCCAGACCCACTGGGCTCTTAATCTGGCCCTACCCTCAGCTCATGGAGTGCATCCAGGAAAGAACAAATGATTTATTCCAGTGGATGCTTGTATTTTATATTAATTTGAATCCCAACATACCTTGACCTTCTGGTTATTATAAGATTCTGAGGCCATTTTTCCCAGCTGGCTATTTCACCAATTTTTAACAAATCTGAATCAATTCAGTAATTTTTGGTATCAGTTGGTGCACAAGTAATAACAAATACATCTTACTTAGTAAGCATTATTCTATCATCACAATTATAAATACAAAATAATAAACTCAATGACAAAGTAAATACAGTAACTCACCTATTAGTTCTTTATTTCTGACATCTAAGGCCATATTTCTTAATGCAGTTGCAACAGCACATACCACTCTGTCATTATCTATTCGAAGGAGCTCCACAAGGATAGGTAGACCTTTCTCTTTACGTACAGCAGCACGGATATATATGGACCACTGCAATAGATTAAATTGGTAGAGGCAAGTCACATCTAACCTTAAATGTGAATTATCCATCAAAAACATATTCTAAAGATATATATATATATATATATATATATATATATATATATATATATACACACACAAACTGAACTCTAAAAAAACACAAGTAATATTATGGCGCTGGATCAATTAATAATAATAAATATGTAATAAGCAGCACTATATACAGTGAAAAAGCTCAATCACGTGTACTATACAAAACCAAAAAAGTAAAGTGCCCTGTGCCTTTAAAAACAAAAATGAATTTAGGCAAGTGGGGATACTATGTGCAATATTATATAACAAAAAAAAGTGACTAAGTGCTTTTGTTCAGAAACCACACTTTAAATGTATATAAATATTTTGCAAAGGTATTTTCCTACTTTGGAAAATACCTTTAACCCCTTAAGGACGGAGGACGGTTCAGGACCGTCATCGGCATTTTTGCGTTGCCGACCGGTGACGGTCCTGAACCGTCCTAACCGTCCAATGTACTTACCCGATCGCCGTCGTTCCCCCGGCGGCGATCGGCGGTGCTCCCGGTGTGGGGAGACTGCCTGCAGCCCAGACAGTCTCCCCATGGCGGTTTAGGACCCCTGTGGCCATGTGATCGGCCAACAGGGCGACTACATGGTCACAATAGGTGTCCAAGTATCTGCCTGCAAGGGGACTGTCTGTGCTGACAGGCAGTCTCCCTGCCAGTGTAAAATCTGAAAAAAAATTAAAGTGAAAGTTAATTAAAAAAAATTATTATTATATATGTGTATATATATGATATATAGACATATATTATACCTATATAATATATGTCTATATATCATATATATAATGTCATGCTAAGTGTATTTTTATATTAATATGTACATATATTAATATAAAAATACACTTATAATTAAATTATATTGTATATATATATTATTATAAAATACGAATAATAAGTAATTTAAATTAAATAAAAACAATTCAAAATAATAAAAATAAAAAAAAATTATATATCTATACGAAATTTTATTCTAACTGTATTTTGATATTAATATATATATATATTTATATCAAAATACACTTAGAATGAAATTGTATATATATCTATGTATATATATATAAATAAAAAGAATGCGAACTATTCATATGTCCATATACAAAATTACATAAATAATTATATAAATATACACGTAGACTTCAAATATATAAATATGCATATATATTTAAATTCTACGTGCGTATTTATGTAATATTTTTACATAATTAAGTTATTTTATTGATTGCAATTTAAGGGACCTGCCTGCCAACCCAGGCCGAAAGTCCAGAGAATTTAATTTGCTATCACTGTATTTTACCCTGTAACGTTCTACGACACCCTAAAACCTGTACATGGGGGGTACTGTTTTACTCGGGAGACTTCGCTGAACACAAATATTAGTGATTCAAAACAGTAAAACATATCACAGCGATGATATTGTCAGTGAAAGTGACTTTTTTTGCATTTTTCACACACAAACAGCACTTTTACTGATGATATAATTGTTGTGATACATTTTCCAGTTTTGAAACACTAATATTTGTGTTCAGCAAAGTCTCCTGAGTAGAACAGGACCCCCCATGTACAGGTTTTATAGCGTTTTTGAAAGTTACAGGGTCAAATATATGGGTCAAATATTTTTACATTGAAAACGACCAGGTTGGTTACGTTGCCTTTGAGAGCGTATGGTAGCCCAGGAATGAGAATTACCCCCATGATGGCATACCATTTGCAAAAGAAGACAACCCAAGGTATTGCAAATGGGGTATGTCCAGTCTTTTTTAGTAACCACTTAGTCACAAACACTGGCCAAAATTAGCGTTCAATTTAGTTTTTTACTTTTTTCGCACACAAACAAATATGAACGCTAACTTTGGCCAGTGTTTGCGACTAAGTGGCTACTAAAAAAGTCTGGACATACCCCATATTGAATACCCTGGGTTGTCTACTTTTAAAAAAATATGTACATGTGGGGTGTTATTTAGCGATTTATGACAGATAATAGTGTTACAATGTCACTATTGATACATTCTAAAAATGTATGTTTTGAAACCGCAATATCCTACTTGTACTTATAGCCCTATAACATGCAAAAAAATAGCAAAAAGCATGTAAACACTGGGTATTTTTAAACTCAGGACAAAATTTTGAATCTATTTAGCAGTTTTTTTCCATTCGCTTTTGTAGATGAGTAAAAGATTTTTCACATAAAAGTAAAAAAACGTGTATTTTTTTCAATTTTTCATCATATTTTTTAATTTTTTTAAAATTAAATTACATGAGATTATATAAATAATGGTATGTAAAGAAAGCCCCTTTTGTCCTAAAAAAACAATTTATAATTTGTATGGGAACAGTAAATGAGAGAGCGGAAAATTGCAGCTAAACACAAACACCACAAAAGTGTAAAAAGATGCCTGGTCGCAAATGTACAACATCGCAAAAACAGTCCGGTCCTTAAGGGGTTAACTTGTATCGGCAATCCAATAAATCTAAAAAAAAGGGGGAAATACACAATCATAGGACAGTATGTTTAAATATAGCTTCCAGTTTGCATATATTGCACAAGATGCAATCAAAGTTAAGAGCAGACTAAATTGCTCTACCCTTGTGAGTGTTTTCGTTCATATTTTATATATTTAAACATGATTGTGTATTTCCCCCTTTTTTTTTTATTTATTGGATTGCTGATACAAGTTAAAGGTATTTTCCAAAGTAGGAAAGCGAAGTACCATTTTTTTATTGTAAATTGCACTATCTTTGCAAAATATTTATATACATTTATAAGTGTGGTTTTTGCACAAAAGCACTTAGTCACTTTTTTTGTTATATAATATTGCACAAACTGAACTCTGGCAATCTACCTCTAAATATCTTTAAACAGAAATGACTACCTTGTGCTTACCGGCATTATGTATAATAATAATAATAATAATAATAATAATAATAATAATAATAATAATAATAATAATAATAATAATAATAATAAAAATAAAAAAAATAGAATACTCTCTGGGATTTCCAAAACATATATTAAATCAAGCGATCACCATTTTGAACCTGCTGTGTTCCTGGGATCCAGAAAGGTAAAAACATTGATGGCTTGATTTCATTTTTTTGGAAAGGTTTTGGAAATCCCTGACAGTTCTTGCATTTCTTTATATATATATTCATTTCAAAACCATCAATCTGGGTCCATATATTATCCATCACTCTGGGTCTTTTCTTCAATTCTTCTCTTTATCTTTATTCCAACAAAATGGCAGTGTCATATATATATATATATATATATATATATATATACACACACACACATACATATATATATATATATATATATATATATATATATAAATATATATATAAATATATATATAGTAATATCAATATACATCTATAAATCAATTAAATATACCCAAAGGAGGGCAGACTATATTTGGCCTTGGAGGCTACTACAACCAAATAACCCAATTTAAGACCAAACAAGCACAACCCATGTTTTTTTCTAAATTTTATATTATGTGCTTTACACCATTGCTCCAAGAACTAAAACACAATAAACGTAAAATCAAATTCTCACTTAAAAAATTGTAGCTTTAGACAGCTCTGCGCTGAATGTTTCAGCTGGTTCAATACGATTTCATATGGCAAATTTCTACAATATAACTATATTTACAGTGTGGCGGAACCAACCTCGCCACTGAGAACTGGAGAAGCCTGGTTGCTAGCCTCCTGCCCAGTGATTATGGTCCCTGGGAGATATTGCCCTTTAAGGGACTGAATTGGGGCTTATGGACTGCTACCATAATGTACTGAACCTTTAAGAACTACTTTTGGGCAGGTGGATTGTATTATACTGTCCTTAGCTCTTTAAATACTTTGGGGACAGATTGGTACTTTTGTATATGGCATTTTGGACACATTCGAAGCTGTCGAAGCTGTCGAAGCTGTCGAAGAGGTCGAAGAGGTCGAAGCGGTCGAAGCGGTCGAAGCTGTCGAAGTTACCGAAGTTGTCGAAGTTGTCGAAGTGGCCGGTATCGGACAAAGGACCACGTGGCGGCGACCATTTTAACTTCGAACACTGCCGACCCTTAACATCAACTCCACTTCAACACTTCGACTAAAGTCGAAGTACAGGCACACTTCGAATGGGACTTAGCCGTTTTTATGCCAAGAATTGACCGACCGCACAGCCCAAATCCATGGAACGGTTTTGGGCAAGAAAATGTGCTTGCGGTCGGTCATAAAAGGACTTCCGTGTAACTTTTTATTTACTGAAGGGATTGGTATGATTTTTGAGAGTGTTTATGTTTAAAGTATGCTGAGTCCGAATATGTGATTTTTATGTGAATGTGATGTATGGTTTTGAAGTTACAGATATTGTGTAAAAGTTATGTTTTAAACTGTATAATAAGTGGATTATCTCTCAGGCTAAGGGGATGTGTGGGTTGTACCATATCTCGGATTGGTTCTTTTATGCCTCCCCCTGGGTGTGGCCTGTATGTGTGAGTTGGAAATAAAAGCCAGGCTGGATGAGCCAGTCCAGAGTTCCTGTTTTACCCTCAAAGTGATGTGTTGTCTCATTATTGGGGGGAAGGATTTATTGCACGCTGTTCCAGTTGACTGCTAGGAGTACAAGCCTATTCGTATGGTTCCTATTCAATGGTCTACAGCATTCATATGCTTGGGAGAATTTAAAAGGTTTCTCGGATTCGGTGATTGTGGTGTCTGCCAGAGTGCTTGGAGTCCTCAGGAAGCACTAGGAGCATCCTTTAACGGAGGTACCCAGTCGGGGTGCCAGGCGATCCGTTACATACAGTATGTGGCAATAGATTAAAAAAACAGCAATTTTACATTTTCTACTTCCAATTTGGGGTTCTGTACGTTCAAAAAATATTATTTCTATAAATTTACTATATTTTTGTTATCTTTGACAAGCAATTAGCATACATTTTAGTTGTTTGCTGTTTCAAATAACTTTCACACCTTACTTTCAATGACACAAGGATACAGAGACAGTGAGTACCTTAACTGTTTATTATTTTACTTAAAAAATCATTATGATTTGGACATAATGTTCCATGTTATTGTATTGCTGGGAAACAAAACTTTGAAAAAAGCATAAAATAAAATATAACTGAATAAAAATACTTCATATCAATTCTCATAGAACATTTGGGACAACTAAAATGTCAGAAATTTCAGCTTTGTAGTGTCAGTATTATTTAGCATTATATACTTTTTTCCTGTTGTACACATATAAATATACAGGCTTTGCTTGTCTTTATGACTGACATATTTTAAAAGCTGCAAGAATGTTTTTTTTCACCCTAGGGGAATTTCATTCATTGCTGGGAGGACAGTTTCATGTAACGATGCCTTGTTTATTTGACATAGTTCAACAAAATTGTCAATTTAGGTAAATTGTGTTCATTAATAGGAAGTCATGTAGTTCGCTAACAGTCAGACTTGTATTAAACGGCAGTAAACCATCTTTCCATGCTAAAATAGCTTATATATATTTTTTTAAAGGGCAAGAAAACTACATAATGTGAAGTGAAAGATAATATTTAAAATTATCCCTCGTCACAAGTTTATTAAATGCACACAAATCTCAACATTTGATAAAACTAAATTCTCAAGCTTTTACATACATGGAAACACAACTTACTTGCTAGCTGTCTTAGCCAGATATTTTTTTTATTTTATTTTATCGTTAGTGGAATGACTTTTTTCAGGAGAGTGTTGGTGAAATATATAAATGTTTAGGAATAATAAGGAATAATAATGGATGTCATAATGTTTCTTTTATTATGTATTTTCATTTGGATTCCATGCATGGAAGGTCTAAGGTTTAATAAATAAAATATGCTAACATTTCTGTGATTCTTCCTGACCTTTTTGTTTCCTTGTTCCCACCAAGACATGACAGTGGAAGTGATGTTATTTAGAGTGGGCTTCAGACTCATTACTTTCCGAAATTCAAGTGAATTCAAGTGAGAGACCGCACATCAATAAGACACCGCACATCAATAAGATCCACTTAACCTCTATGTTTAACTTTAGGTATGCAATGGTATTAAAATGTGTTTATTTCTTTTCTATTAGAATTGCTAATTTTATTTTAGTCCTGAGACTCTTATTATGTATTTATAATGCAATTATGCCTTTGTGTATCCCCTTAGCAGCATCATAAAAACAATTAACTTGCTAATGAATGGAACATCAACCATCGATGTCAATGTAAGCCATTTGTTTAGAATTGTACTCTATACTTTTTTTTCTGATTATATTATATAATTTTCCCACATTTTGCATATGTTTGTAAAGTTGTAGTAAACAAATGAATGGAAGAGGGGTTCTTTGCAAAGCACAGAAACATTTTTAGATTTATGTATGTAGAAATTGGAAGTGGTAGTAATTTGTTACTATTTTAGTTAATGTGTTTATTAATCATTTTGTCTTTAGTGTTTATATTTAAGTAATTTACATGTTACTACATTATATTTCAAAGATGAAAAGATATTAATTGGATCTAATAGCCTATTTAGTTTGTTTTTAATGGTAATATATTTTCTATAGTATACATTTTCTAAAGTTAGCTTGGCAACCTTTTTTTCAATTGTAATATAGGCCTCAACTTAATATCGTTAGATACATTTTCCAAATGATATAATATTTTTGGATAAGCTTTCCAAATGATTTAATATTATGACAATTAACTATTATTATAATTATAATTTTATAATATTTTGAAAAATGCATTCACATAGACTCTTGTCCTTTGGAAAATATGTCTGTTGACCTACGTAAGACAGCACTGCTACACCAAAGCAGGTATAGCAGAGGTGCCTGGGGCTCGAGAATGTAACTTGCCTATACAAAATAATGGGTACACTATAGATGACGCAGGTACTAAAATTTGACTTAAAGGTTAAGAGCCACTGTTCTGGGATATGTCAAGAAACATTGCAGAACTGGCCAAGGACTGTGGCATTTTCATTTAAACTGTTAAAGAGAATACCATGAATGTGGACTAGTCCTGGTTTGTCAAACTGACTAGAGTGCTGATATCCAATACATCTAATAGATTTGACTAATTGGAAATGACAAAACATGTATTCCAATTCTTACAGATTTTGGGTGCATTAACAAGTGATGTATTTGAGTCTTTTTAAAATTGTTAAGGTTTTAGGTTGGCATCTGGATCCAGAATGTCACATGAAAGTAATATAATTCTTAGCCAATTTTATAATGTATTTGCAGTAAAGTATTTAATAATCAATACTATATATATAGGAGCAAAAACCAAAAAGGTTATGGTGGGCAAAAATTTAAAACTCCTTCCACCTGAAGTCTGTGAATAGTTAATACAATGTTAAACAAGAATCTGCACATCAGTCAAGCCATACGACTTGCTTTTCCCATATGAGGCAAAAATATGATTCTTTGAAATACTAATTTGCATATGCCCACCCATAATCTTTTGCAGTAGTAACATCACTGCAGATTTGTGATTTCTGTGGGAAAAGCAAGTCTTATGGCTTGACTGGTGTGCAAATTTTTGTTTAACATTGTGTTAACTATCCACAGACTTCAGCTGGAAGGGGTTTTCAATCAAAAAATCTTCCCCACCATAACCTTTTTGGTTTTTGCTTCCCAAGCACTACCAAGCCTCAATAGCAAACCAGTAACCAACTTAATGCTGATGATTTGCATTAACAATGAAACAGCTGTCCATGAGTGGTTCACTGGCTTTGCATCTTTTCCTAAGTTGTGTTTCAAAGCTGTTGTATACAGCATTCACAAACCATGTTTAAAATGGAATGAGGCAAAAATGAGATTCTTTGTTAAACTAATTTGCATATGCCCACCCAGAATCTATTGCAGTAGTAACATCACTGCAGATTTGTGATTTCTGTGGGAAAAGCAAGTCTTATGACTTGACTGATGTTCAGATTTTTTTTTAACATTGTATTATATATATATATATATATATATATATATATATATATATATATATATATATCAGTTCTGGATGTCTTGACACTTTACATGAGGACATCCAGCATCTTTAAAATTCCCCACACATTGGGTTCCCCCATGGCCATGACGTTGCAGGAGCAGGAGCCCAAACCAGCCTCGTGGGACCTCAGTGCTGGAATCAGCTAAGTGAAAAGCATGGCGTGGGGAGGGGGGGATGGTGTTAGGAATACAGTTTTGTATACCTAACACGATAGTGTCCCTTTAAAATATATAATGTCAGTAATGCTTACGGTTTTCTTTCCAAACACTTAAATTAGAAACTTAGTTTTGCAGACAATCTCTGTACATGCCCCAGAGCCATCATATAAATGTAACACAATTCTAGATAACAGATTAATATATCATGAGAAAGAAAACTAACAGAAGCTAGAAATAGAACATGGAATGTTCTAGAGAAATTTGCAGACAGATGCATTATTATATTTATTTGGATACAAACTATACCATATGATTTTTCTTACTATATATTACATACAGTATTCTGTATTTTACATTGTGTAAGATAAGATGTAAGGTGTGATATATATTAGATAATTTTACAATTATATTTGTTGTTCTGTATATTTAGAATTCTGTGCATTATGTGCCTTGAGTTTGAGTTATGGTTAATGACAGCTTATAGTGATCATTTATAGGAATTGACAAGGGAGATTGTCTGGTGGAAAAAAACAAGATACTTTTTTCTCATATGATCATTTTATCTGCCATAACTGTAAAAATCCCAGAGTCTCTTATGATATTATTTATTTTAGCATTGATGAGATAAGGACATACATATCTGATCATTTATTTGCATGTTCAATTCATCCTGACTCTATCTTCCTCATGATCTCTTGCATACCTAACCACAGGGAAATATAGTTCAAGTGGTGAATGTGACTTCCGATGAAATATGTGTATAACTGGTTCATATAACTAAAATTTTAGGTACTTATAAAATTCTGTGATTTACTGTAAATCTCAAGAGGGAACAAATACACTAAACACATTAGGCTATTAATACTATTATCCCTTGTAACTGTAGAGAGCACGTCTTGCCTGCCTAGAGGGAAATATCACATTGACAATGCTCCACAGGCTTAGAATGCTACCCTCTCTAACAACAGTGTGCCATTTCTGTAGCCCTGTATATATTTGAGCCCCTACATGCATGGTCCATTCCATGGTGGAATGATATGGAATAAGGTGATAGGAATATAATATAGATTAAGGAGGAATATTGCATAAATCCAGTTGGTTAACAAGGAATAAGAAATCACAAATTATTCAAAGGTGGCAACTCAGCCGGTTTTGGGAGGGGTTTTCTTTCATAAAAAAAAATTCTAAAAAGCCCTATTGAAGCTGGTTGATTATTTCCTGGCTGACTGTGCTAGTATTCAAGGAATATTACTTAACATTCAATCAGTATCAAGAGTCCCATATGTGTTTTTCAATATGATTTAAGAAATTAGGGGCTTAAAAAATGCTAACAAACTATTAATAGTGTACCATTTTTGTGAGCTCCTATACGCATGCTGATGGACTTAATTAGGCAGAACCACTTGACCAGTGCAACACAATGTCGTCTGTAAGTTTGGCCTTTAAATTAAAGAGCTACTAATTGGGGCTGCTGCATTTACCTCAGTTTTAGGCATAATTTAAAGGGACTCTCCAGTGCCAGGATAACAAACCCGTTTTCCTGGCACTGCAGAATCCTGCATTGCCCCTCTCACTCACACCCCTCTTCCCATGTTGCTGAAGGGATTAAAACCCTTTCAGTGACTTACCTGAATCCAGCGCCGATGTCCCTTGGTGCTGGGTCAGGCTCCGCCCACGCTCCTCCCACGCCGTCAGTCGGCGGGGGAGACCTAATGCGCATGCGCAGCAATGCGTGCATTAGACCTCCCCATAGGAAAGCATTATTCAATGTGATGTAGATTAATTTAGAAATAAACAAATATGTTTAAATGTCTACATCAAATGCTTTCCTATGGTGATTCCGTCGACGCTGGAGGTCCTCATACATAGCGTGAGGACGTCCAGCGCTGTTTAAAACACGTTTCGTGCTTTAAGAAGCTGATAGACAGCCAGTAGAGGAAGACTTAACCCTGCAAGGTAATTATTGCAGTTTATAAAAACTGCAATAATTACACTTGCAGGGTTAAGGGTGATGGGAGTTGGAACCCATACCACTCCAATGGGCACAAGTGGTATGGGTGCCTGGAGTGTCCCTTTAAGTGTTATATTAAAGGGACACTATAGTGTTAAGTAAACAAAACTGTATTCCTAACACTATCATGTCCCACTATGCCCCCCCCCCCCCCACATCATGAAAAGTTTAAAAACCAAAAAACATATTTTTCACTTAACTGATTCCAGCACTGCGGTCCCACGGGCTCCTACTCCCGCAACATCACAGTGACGTGGGGACCCAATGCGTGTTGAAACAATTGATTTAATGATTTCCTATGGGGAATTTAAAAGATGCTGTATGTCCTCATGTAAAGTGCAAAGACTGTAGAAATCGAGGAAGCGCCGCTAGTGTCTGTCTGGAAGACAGCCACTAGAGGCAGTCTTTACCTTGCAATGTAAACAACTGCAGTTTCTCTCAAACTGTAACATTTAACATTGCAGAGTTAAGGAGACAAGGACATGGCACCCAAACCACTTCAATGAGATTAAGTGGTTTGGGTGTCTTACTTCAGCTAATTTAATTTATTTATCTATCTCACCATGAAACGGTTAAATCAATCTTGCCATTTAATACAAGCAGTTACTATATATATATATATATATATAACATCTAACAAGACTTTTGACAGTGTCACCAGCACGTAAAACAGTTTATTCTTGTTATACTTACTGTTGTCAGGTTTACTTTTCAAAGTAAAAAAAAAAACGACTCAAATCTCTTGAATCTAGCTTTGAGCAGAGTGTCTCATGGCATAAACCTGTTGAAATTAGGCGTTTGTTTGCAATATCTGTAAAACAGCCTTTTCTTTTTATGCAAAAATAGAACAGAAAAAGTGTGAATGGGCAGTGAGATCCATCCACAAACTATGCCACCACTCCAAGTGATAATATATTAAATAACGGGCAAATTCAAACGTCCTGTATAATAAGTAAGGTTAAATTCCGGTGCAGGACCTTTCCCAAACATAGACAATACTTCATAGAATAAAGTTATGGTCCGCACTCAGGGATAAACCCTTTTAATCCACAGAAAACATAGATTTCTATGCGAATAAATGAGGGAATTAATGTACTGTTGCAAAAAATCACATGTATTGACAATTAGTGCAAGAAACTAAATATGGCAGAAAATGTATCATGGCAGTCTTCATACATGATGAAT
The DNA here is from genome assembly GCF_036172605.1 of Pelobates fuscus. Taxonomy (NCBI): domain Eukaryota; kingdom Metazoa; phylum Chordata; class Amphibia; order Anura; family Pelobatidae; genus Pelobates; species Pelobates fuscus. The sequence continues at coordinate 231,974,060 of NC_086320.1, forward strand.
ATCAAAGCAGGCATGGCATTATGCAAACAACATGCAATTAATTGAAATTGAAAAAGTATTAATAATACTTCAAGTATCCAGGCAAAAATTAAACAGATTTGCAAAAAATAGGAATATTGGATAAAAGTGTCGAAATTATACCTGCTGCTGCCAGATGAGAGAAAGAACACCCACACAGCAACCCAAAAAGATGAGGTGAGTACCCTGAATGTGTTTTGCACCCCCCTTGGTGCTTTCTCAACATAAACAAACATAGAAAACTCTGGAGATATACAGTAGTCCACCGAAAGTGAGGCTCCTGATAGATCAGACCACATACACCTATGTAAGATAAAGAATGTGTGGACTTAGAACGCGAAGAATGCCAGAAAGTACTTTGTTAAGACAATCTGTTTCCTAGAGGTATAGTGTTACAATGTAACTTGCGTTACAGATATAAGTGTTACAATGTAACTTGCGTTACAGATATAAGTGTTACAATGTAACTTGCTTTAATTTTGAAAAAAAAAAGGTTTGCTACTTGTACTTATAGCCCTTTAACTTTCAAAAAAAAGCTGAGAACATGTTAACATTGGGCATTTCTAAACTCAGTACAAAATGTAGAAACTTTTTAGCATGGGTGTTTTTTGTGGTTGTAGATGCTTAACAGATTTTGGGGGTCAAAGTTAGAAAAGGTGTGTTTTTTACATGTTTTCGACATATTTTATAATTGTTTTTACAGTAAATTGGGTATGATGAAAATAATGGTATCTTTAGAAACACCAGGTGTGAGGAAGGCTGAACTTGATGGACGCAAGTCTCTTTTCAGCTATCTAACTATGTAACTATGTAACTATGTAACCATTTAATGGGGAAAAAAACAGTATATAATATGTGTGGGCACAGTAAATGAGTAAGAATAAATTTACAGGTAAACAAACACTGCTGAAATTTAAAAAGAGCCCTGGTCCTTAACGGTAAGAAAATGTAAAACGGTCTGGATACTAAGGGGTTAAACATACCTTTGCAAGTTAGCCAGGTTTCTGTTTTATGATGGACAAGAAAATGGCTTGGAGCTAATAAAGATTTAAGTGACTTCGCTCTTCTAGCTGAGCTTTGAAACTTTGTATCACAGAGCTTTCCACAAAATGGATCTGATCTTTAAACAGGTAAATGTTTGCGTATGATGTGGATAATAGATTTGAATTTATTACTATAATCTGTACAAAAATAGGGAAGATTTCCCATATTCTGATAAGGAGGGGAGTATTGTTAGATTTGGGTTTTAAAAGTGAACTACATTCTCTGGCTAATGCTACCTTCTAGCCTTTTTCAATTTGTTGGTCTGTGCATCTCTCACACGTAACCGCTCCCTGAGGTCATCTGCTTGAGATAAAAATGTATCTTTAGATGAACAGTTTCTATGAAGCCTAAGGTGGCAACTATCGGCCGTAAGTATAGTATTACCAGCTTTTTGCACTAATTATCAATAAATGTGAATTTTTGCAACATATTCATTCCCTCATTTATTCGCATTGAAATCTATTTCTTTCTGTGGCTTTTTAAAAATATTTTTTTTTTTTACAAGTTTGCCGTATTTCATTAATTTTTTTGGTATTTGTAAATGTTCTTTTCTGTGCCATGCTAAATGTTATTACGAACAGCAGAGTAGAGTGTGAGACGCAAAAAAAAAAAAAAACTGTTATAACAAGGTGCTGTTAAAGAAGGAAAAGCAAATTATTCGTACACATATAATGACCCAGACACACTATAGTTTAGTAAGACAATTGTGTATTATTAGGGATTAGAGATGTCACGAACATAAAATTTTCCGTTCGCGAACGGCGAACGCGAATTTCCGCAAATGTTCGCGAACGGGCGAACCGGGCGAACCGCCATAGACTTCAATAGACTTCAAACCCACAGGGACTCTTTCTGGCCACAATAGTGATGGAAAAGTTGTTTCAAGGGGACTAACACCTGGACTGTGGCATGCCGGAGGGGGATCCATGGCAAAACTCCCATGGGAAATTACATAGTTGATGTAGAGTCTGGTTTTAATCCATAAAGGGCATAAATCACCTAACATTCCTAAATTGTTTGGAATAACGTGCTTTAAAACATCAGGTATGATGTTGTATTGATCAGGTAGTGTAAGGGTTACGCCCGCTTCACAGTGACAGACAAAACTCCACGCACCGCAAACAACCGCAAACAGTCCATTTGCAAAACCGCAAACTCCCCATTTGCACAAGGTTGGATACCAAGCAAGCCATGTCCCGTTCCTTGTCCTCAATGCTGTCATTGAAGGTCTCTTCCTCCACCCAGCCACGTACAACACCAAGGGTCCACAAAAGGTGACAACAAGCCCCTTGGGACGCCTGCTGTGTTTGGTCTTCCACCTCCTCAAAGCCACCTTCCTCCTCTGACTCCTCTTCTTCAGACTCCTCTATCTGCGTTGCCTCTCTCTGCATTATTATAAGGTGTGTTAAGTAGTACTATTCTTATCAGTTTAATCCCTGTTACGTCCCCTATCAGGGGACGTGTATATGGCATCGATTTTAGGAACCGGGAGATGGAAAAAGATGCTTGGTTGGTCCTCCTACTTCAAATTTGGGGCACTGCGCGTGTAATCTAATGTGCCACCAGATAGGAGTGGTGTGTTAAGTAGTACTATTCTTATCAGTTTAATCCCTGTTACGTTCCCTATCAGGGGACGTGTATATGGCATCGATTTTAGGAAGCGGGAGATGGAAAAAGATGCTTGGTTGGTCCTCCTACTTCAAATTTGGGGCACTGCACATGCAATCTAATGTGCCACCAGATAGGAGTGGTATGTTAAGTAGTACTATTCTTATCAGTTTAATCCCTGTTACATCCCCCTCATCAGGCCTTTTTTAGTCAAATGTATCGCCCACTGTCAGTCCCTTCGGGATCCATCCCTCATTCATCTTAAAAAAGGTGAGGTAATCTAGACTTTTTTGACCTAGGCGACTTCTCTTCTCAGTGACAATACCTCCTGCTGCACTGAAGGTCTTTTCTGACAGGACACTTGAAGCGGAGCAGGCCAGAAGTTCTATCGCAAATTGGGATAGCTCAGGCCACAGGTCAAGCCTGCACACCCAGTAGTCAAGGGGTTCATCGCTCCTCAAAGTGTCGATATCTGCAGTTAAGGCGAGGTAGTCTGCTACCTGTCGGTCGAGTCATTCTCTGAGGGTGGACCCCGAAGGGCTGTGGCGATGCGTAGGACTTAAAAAGCTCTGCATGTCCTCCATCAACAACACGTCTGTAAAGCGTCCTGTCCTTGCCGGCGTGGTCGTGGGAAGAGGAGGATTACTTTCACCTTTTCCCCTGTTAGATACGCTTTACACAGCGTATAAGGGTGACATCACCCTTATACGCTGTGTAAAGAATACTTTTTAATTTATTTTGGAACTGCTGCATCCTTTCTGACTTGCGGTAATTCGGTAACATTTCAGGCACTTTCTGCTTATACCGGGGGTATAGTAGCATGGACACCCAGTACAGGTCATTCTCCTTCAGCCTTTTTATACGAGGGTCCCTCAACAGGCACGACAGCATGAAAGACCCCATTTGCACAAGGTTGGATGCTAAACTACTCATGTCCCGCTCCTCGTCCTCAGTGATCTCACTGAAGGTATGTTCTTCCCCCCCACCACATACAACACCACGGTTACCAGATAGGTGACAACGGGCACCCTGGGATGCCTGTTGTGGTTGGTCTTCCTCCTCCTCCTCAAAGCCACATTCCTCCTCTGACTCCTCTTCCTCACAATCCTCTTCCATCGTTGCCGCAGGTCCAGCAAGCGATGCTGATAAGGCTGTTTCTGGTGGTGATGGTGACCACAACTCTTCCTCTTCCTCTTCACGCTCATCTACGACCTGATCCAGCACTCTTCGCAGGGCACGCAACAGGAAGAAAACAAATGGTATGATGTCGCTGATGGTGCCTTCGGTGCGACTGACTAGGTTTGTCACCTCCTCAAAAGGACGCATGAGCCTACAGGCAATGCGCATGAGCGTCCAGTAACGTGGCAAAAAAATTCCCAGCTCCGCAGAGGCTGTCCTTGCACCCCGGTCATACAAATATTTGTTAACGTCTTTTTCTTGTTGGAGCAGGCGGTCGAACATTAGGAGTATTGAATTCCAACGTATCGGGCTGTCGCAAATCAAGCGCCTCACTGGCATGTTGTTTCGCCACTGGATATCTGAAAAGTGCGCCATGGCCGTGTAGGAACGCCTGAAATGGCCACACACCTTCCTGGCCTGCTTCAGGACGTCCTGTAAGCCTGGGTACTTATGCACAAAGCGTTGTACGATGAGATTACACACATGTGCCATGCACGGCACATGTGTCAACTTGTCCAAATTCAATGTTGCCAACAAATTTCTTCCGTTGTCAAAAACCACTTTGCCGATCTCCAGTTGGTGCAGAGTCAGCCACTGATCCACCTGTGCGTTCAGGGCGGACAGGAGTGCTGGTCCGGTGTGACTCTCTGCTGTCAGGCAAGTCAACCCAAGGACGGCGTTACACTGCCGTATCCGGGATGTGGAATAGTACCTGGGGAGCTGGGGGGGTGCCGTTGATGTGGAGCAAGTCGCAGCAGCAGAAGAGGACTCAGCCGAGGAGGTTATGGAAGAGGATGAAGTAGGAGGAGTAGAGGAGGTGGCAGCAGGCCTGCCTGCAAGTCGTGGCGGTGTCACCAACTCCTCTGCAGAGCCACGCATTCCATGCTTGGCAGCCGTCAGCAGGTTTACCCAATGCGCAGTGTAGGTGATATACCTGCCCTGACCATGCTTTACAGGTTGGGGATTGCCTTTTGTGAAAATAAATTTCGGCCTGGGTACCTTCCACTGCGGTGTCCCAATAGCTACAAATTTTTGGAACGCCTCAGACTCCACCAGCTTGTATGGTAATAGCTGGCGGGCTAAGAGTTCAGACAAGCCAGCTGTCAGATGCCGGGCAAGGGGGTGACTTTGTGACATTGGCATCTTACGCTCAAACATGTCCTTGACAGACACCTGACTGTGGGAGATGAGTAGGAACTGCTCAAGGCGAGAGACGGAGTGGCGGATGGTTGAGAGGGGGCAAGGAGGACAGCAGTAGTTGACGTGGCTCAAGATGCTGGACCAGGAGGAGGATGGCGGCTTTGAGTTTGTGTGCTGCTTGTACTCATGTGTTGATCCCACAGGTGTTTGTGATGTGCGATCATGTGCCTTTGCAAAGCAGTTGTACCTAGGTGGGTGTTGGACTTCCCACGACTCAGTTTCTTTTGGCACAGGTTGCAAATGGCATCGCTGTTGTCAGAGGCAGACACACCAAAAAAATGCCATACTGCTGAGCTCTGCAATGACGGCATTCTGGTGGTGGCAACAGCATGCATTGATTGGCGTGCTGTCTGGCTGACCCCGGGTGCCGATGCATGCTGTCTGACTGTGCCACTAGCTCCTTGCGACGACCTCCCCCTGCTTCCAACTCGTCTCCTCCTCCTCTCTGTCTCCCCATCTGAACTTTCCCCCTGTTCTTCTTCTATTCTAGCGGGCACCCACGTGACATCCACAGACGCATCGTCATCATCAACCGCTTCACTTGTATCTGACAATTCAGCAAAGGAAGCAGCGGCGGGAACAACATCATCATCATCACACCGTACGTCCATGTGTGTAATACTGCCTGACTGAGACATATCCCTGTTATCTACATCCTCTGGCAATAATGGTTGCGCATCACTCATTTCTTCCAACTGATGTGTAAATAACTCCTCTGATAGATCAAGTGAAGCGGCTGTGGTGCTAGTGTTGGTGGTGGCGGCAGGCGGGCGAGTGGTAACTTGAGAGGTGCCCGAAGCTAAGCTGGAGGAGGATGGTGCGTCAAGGTTCCGAGCGGAAGCTGTAGAAGATTGGGTGTCCTGTGTTAGCCAGTCAACTATGTCCTCAGAACTTTTCGAGTTCAGGGTACGTGGCCTCTGAACACTGGGCATTATTCTAGGGCCAGAGGGAATCGCAGCACCACGACGGCCCCTGCGGGGTGGCCTGCCTCTGCCTGTAATTTTTTTTTCGATAAGTGGTACTATGCGTGCAAGCTACTGTGACAACAGATATGAGTGGCACTGTGCACTGGCAGAAGTTGGCAGAGTAGACACTGTAGGCCTGGCACACACGCTTGCAGACAACTAACTGCTATTCAATCTATTACAGTCAAATTTTTTTTTTTTTTTTAAATGTACACTACTCTTATACCAGATATGAGTTGCACTGGTGTGACACTGTGCCCTGGCAGGCCCTGAAACGCACACGTGTGAAGGAAACTGACTGCTATTATTTCACAGTCAAATTTCTAGTTTTTTTTAATGTACACTACTGTTACACCAGATATGAGTTGCACTGGTGTGACACTGTGCCCTGGCAGGCCCTGAAACGCACACGTGTGAAGGAAACTGACTGCTATTATATTACAGTCAAAAAAGTTTTATTGTTTTTTTTTTTTAAATGCAAGCTATTGTGCCACCAGATATGAGTGGTGGCACTGGGCAAGTGGGCACAATATACACTGTGTGTCTGACACACATGCTGGCAGGCAGGCAACTGCAATTAGATTACACAGGAAAAAAAAAGCAGACTGATGTTCTAGCCCTAAAAATGGCTTTTTGGGGTGCTTTCCTTACAGCAGAGATCAGATGAGTCCTTCACGACTGTAGTGGACACTGAATACACTAGCCTAGCTATCGATTTCCCTATTAAATCAGCAGCAGCTACACTGTCCCTCCTCTCACTAAGAATGCAGCTTCCGGGGGGCGGGGCCTAGCTGTCATGGAGGAAAGACACACTTCGTGTGAGCTCCCTCAATATCTCACTTTAAGCAGCTATCAACAAGCGAATTTCACCCCAGAAGGGGATGACCCAGCAATGTTGCTCCTACCTGACCGACCCGACATGCTTAATAGCGGTCAGCAACTCGACAGAGTCTTACTTACCTCCGCGTGGCAAGTGTGGCCTGGTGCTCACCGGGCGGGAGAGGCGGCCAATCTCCCAATCCTGGGATGCCCAGGAGCAGCTACTTCCCGGCAGGAGCTCCGTTACCCCCCACCCCCTCGGACTGTTGGGGGTTATCCCGGTCCACCCCTGAGAGGCTGTCTGGAGCTAATGGACGCACAGAGCACAGCCGCCCAGGCTGACATACTCATCTGCGACTCTCCCAATATGGCGGCAGCCACGTGTCCTCCTGGTACCAGCAAAGCATGGCAGGATATTGAGTCTAAGCTGGACAGACTCTTTAATCAAGTTTGGAAGCAAATAACAAGCAGGAAGCCCCAACAAGCTCCACCACAGCCCCAACAAGCTCCACCACAGCTAAGCGAAGCAGTCCCCATTAAAATCCACCAATGCAAAAGGCGTTGAAGACTGGACCGGAGGCACAAACAGAAATGCAGAGCCTGCCCCACATCAAGCACTCACCTCCACCTTAAGCCACCACAATCCCTCACCGGACGTGAAACACTACCGGGACAGATCCGACCACCCGACAAAACAAGCTTCCACTACCTCAAGCCGCAAACCCGGCACTCAGCCAGAGACTTGCGTTTGTTGTTCCAGGTATCAGGGACTCCCACGGTCTGCACCTGGCGCCCAGAAGGGATCGGATGAGCACAAGCAGTAAACAGCAGCCTGCCAAGCATGTCCCACTATAGCCGATCCTCCACACCATGCCTTTGATCACATGAACTGCTATCTGCACATTAACTAATCGTAAAGTAGCAAGCGTTTAAACATGTCATTATTTCACCTCCTAAAGAGTTTATTGTCGTAGTTCCTTACATGCTTTACCTTAACCGTTCATGTATTATGTTATTCACTAGTCTCATCTCATGGGGCGACTCACACTTGATTTAGCTGATTTAGCAGTGTCACGCCGTCTTGTGGGTTGACTTGCCTGAAAGCAGAGAGTCACACCGGACCAGCACTCCTGTCCGCCCTGAACGCACAGGTGGATCAGTGGCTGACTCCGCACCAACTGGAGATCGGCAAAGTGGTTTGTGACAACGGAAGAAATTTGTTGGCAGCATTGAATTTGGGCTGATATAAATACACAGTTGATAACGTGCAAGCTACACCCTAAACATGACAGCCATCTTTCACAACAATGTACTGCTATATAATCATACCCTCAGTGCAACTAGCCATGATATACGCACGTTCAGCCTAGCATGCTCAAATATAACACACTTCTGTCCAAAAAAAAAAAGAATGCAGCTTCCGAATGAATCTAAAATGGATGCTGTCCAGGAGGTGGGAGGGTCTGGGAGGGAGGATCTGCTGCTGATTGGCTGGAATGTGTCTGCTGACTGTGAGGTACAGGGTCAAAGTTTACTCAATGATGATGAATAGGGGGCGAACCGAACATCGCATATGTTCGCCATCCGTGGTGAACGCAAACAATCTATGTTCGCCAGGAACTATTCGCCATCAAACTATTCGGGACATCTCTATTAGGGATGCATTGAAGACTAAATTGCAAATGCATATGACCATGTGACATCACTGGACCCAGGGCCGTCTTTAACACGGGCAAAAGGTGCAGCTGCCCTGGGACCAGTCAGTCTTAAGGGGCCCAAAGCAGCTGCCCCTTTAGCCCTCTGGCTGCCGTGGTGCGTGCAGCCCATGTGGAACTACTGCGAGCCATGCGATGTGGAGGCACATCGGGTGGTCAATGCTCTAAGGGCCACCCGATGGCGATGGATTTTCAAGGAACCGACCACTTTGAGAGCGTGACCGTGCTCCCTGTGATGATGTCAGGATGCTGGGAGGAAGTGACAAACGGTCCCTTCCTCCCAGCATTCACCGAGCGCCACACAGGAGGAGGAGAAGAAAAGGAGGGAGTCAGAGTGGGAGCTCTGACTCCCATCAGCCTGAGCCAGCCTCCTGCACTCAAAAGGTAGGAAACACATACAAAATGTGCATGTATGTATGTGTCTGTTTGTATGTATGTGTCTGTCTGTATGTATGTGTCTGTTTGTATGTATGTGTCTGTTTGTATGTTTGTATCTGTATGTATGTATGTATGTATGCATCTGTCTGTCTGTATGTGTCTGTTTGAATGTATGTTTCTGTGTGTATGTAAGTGTCTGTATGTATGCATGTGTGTATCTGTGTGCATGTGTGTATCTGTATGTATGTGTGTATCTGTTTGTGTGTATGTGTGTGTCTGTTTGTATGTATGTGTGTCTGTTTGCACGCGTGTGTGTGTGAACCCGGCCACCATTCGTGAATTTACCCCAAGAGGGCAACAAAGAGTCTCACCTAATAGCTCACCCACCTGATAGAGCAGAAGTTGAACCACCCAAGGGGACTTATGTTTTCCACCATCACCAAACACCATGTCCACCACAGTTAGAGAATGTTTCATTTTATATGCATTGATGTTATCCTTTATTTACGTTTCCTTTCCTTATTTTTAATTTTTCTTTTTCTTTTCCTTTCATGTTGCGCAACATGTAATATACTTTCAAAGCCTAATAGCCTGATAGGCGATCAACCAAGCTGTATCATAAGCGAGAAATATGCACACACAAAGAGAAGACGCACTGACACTTGATAACCGGTGCCCAACATACTGCACGGCCGAGTAATCACTGCCGCTCACAAACTTCTACTAACCCCCCCCCTCCTTCCAGGTATCCAACTTTAATGCGCCAAACACATAGTCTATGGGAAGGAGGCACAATCCCACTGTGGGTACCACCAAGTTGACTCCCACTCTTACCACACCCACAAGGGGCTTAATGATCGATTTCACCTAAATATGGCTGGTATAATGTACTCAAAAATATAAAAAGTGCTATGTTCTTAGATGCCAACAAATGTTTACTAATGTTGAATGCTAAGCTAGCAACAGCTGTTGGGGCATTGCTTGCCTATTTGTACCCTAAATGCACAATTAAATAAAGAATTAAAAAAAAAATGCTTGCACTGGCTCTGTATGCTTGTCTCATTGACAGAGCTATACTGTATATTTTTGTTCTGTGGACTGGATGTTGGCAAGTTATTACCTTGGTGTCAGAAAAGTCTAAGTCTAAGTCTACACACTATTCAGATCTAAGAAAAAACAGTTTCATGCAAACAAAAATGTCAGATAAGCCATGATTGCAAACAGATATTTCTTACCATTATTATTCATTAAGTACTCTTGATTTAACTCCGTTTTGATATGTTTTTATATTTAATAACATAAAGCATTTTAGCATTTATTCCATAAGTCCCTAATTAGGGTGTTGGATAAAGGTTTCGCCATGCACGTTAGATCGATAGAAAATAAGGAATGGTTAGTTTTTAACACACATTTTCTCCTAACAGTAATGTTTACAATATTATTTATATTATTATTTATTTATAAAAAAAACAGTAATGGCAGCAAGAAAATAACTTTAAATCCAATACTTAGCATTCTTACCTTCCAGCTCCCTGCAGCAAGGTTCTGTAATGCCCCAGCTGCACCTTCCAGGGTATCAGGGTTTGAGCACTCAGATAGAAGTGTGAGGTAGGGTTTAACTATTGATGGATGCCATAGCATCTGGATTCCTTTTGGTGGATCTGCACAATCAGGAAGGGGCCCTACACCATCCCACTGTTTAAAAAAAAAAAACCAGAAAAACATATAAAAGAATATAAATATATATATTTATTTATTTACAAGTCAAATGAATATGGCATCTGCAGAATTGATGAAGGGGATATTTTCACTAAAGAAATTATCCAACTTAAAAAGCCATAAGTTTATTTTTTTTAAACTGTTTCTCTTTTGGTTAAAATTTTTCAAAAGATTTTTCAAATTGACTGTTTGGTAAAAACATCCATTAAAAGGACACTCCAAAACAACTTAATCTAAATTAAGTTATTATGGTACGAAGAGGCCACTGGCAGCACTCTTACCTCATGGGGTTAAACCATTCTTAAATTAATTAACCTCAAAGTTCTCTCCATGGCGACGTCCACTACCCCCCTGGCGGCATCCAGCTTCTGAATTTTCAGAGCAGCCAAGTAGGGGTGCCGCTGATTGGTTAAGAGTGGTCTCAGCCAATCAGTGACTTTGTATTCCCTAAACTGTCTTGGAAAGAAACGTACCTTTTCCAAGCCAGTTTTGTGAATGAGGAGTCACTGATTGGCTGAGAGCATTAGCTGATCGCTCTCAGCCAATCAGCCCTGCCCCTGCTCAGCAACACTCTTCACCTCCTAAATCAGAAGCTGGGTACCAAAAATCAGAAGCCTGGTGGGAAGTGGACATTGCCGCCGCAAGCAATTTTGGGGTTAAACCATTGGAGAATGTTTAACCACTTGAGGTAAGAGTGCCTCCAGGGGCCTCATCATATCATAACAACTTCATTTAGATGAAGTTATTTTGGTGCCTGGAGTATCCCTTTATTTTAACCTGTCCTAACTGGAATATTGTGAATTATTTAGCCATTTAGCTATTGTGAATTATTTAGCCATGCTTGCCAAACTAGAGGGACCTTCAAGCTGCTCATTAGAATATCTACTTCATTTATCCAATATATTTGAGTAAAAGGTGTCATTGAGGAGTACATTTGACAGGTGTAAAGACAATGCAATCAGAGAATGGCTACTTCTCTTATTTTCATTTCTAGCATTGTAAAATAAACAGTAATACTTATGATAGTAAAATTATATGTATGTCATTTAAAAGTACAGTATTTTACTGTAGAAGTCAAGTAAATTAAAATAATTTTTCAAATTGCTGCAGCACAATAAATTTCAAATTGCTGCTGTCCAATAGATTTTGTTTAGTCTGCATAGTGTTTTAATATGATTTACATTTGTTTTGTAAGGGCCATTTATTCACATGGACAACATATCAACATTTATGTTTATTGACATTTTTTATGGTTAACTTGAAATAGTGTTCTTCAGTAATAGTGTTTCTGGCAGAAAACAATGACTGTGAATTGACTTTAGAAGGACTGCTTACATGATAAGTAAAGATTTCTGGTCTCAATAAACAAACAGATTAGATAGCATAAATATAGAATGGATCATAATAGTTCAGTGATAGTGTAAGAAATTGACCAGTGATAAAAAGCAATTGATATTCTGCATAGCAGGCCAGTTTATAGAATGAAGGATGAAGTTTAGTTTTATGACCATTCTATAAAGCAGTGAAAGGTTTAAAAAAAAGTAATCTAGACAAACACATTTTGTGATAGAGTTTGTATTTAGCTAAAAGACATAAACAGAGATGTTAAAGATTTGTCAGTAGTGATGTCGCAAACATAAAATTTTCGGTTCGCGAACGGCAAACGCGAACTTCCACAAATGTTCGCGAACGGGCGAACCTGGCGAACCGCCATAGACTTCAATGGGCAGGCGAATTTTAAAACCCACAGGGACGCTTTCTGGCCACAATAGTGATGGAAAAGTTGTTTCAAGGGGACTAACACCTGGACTGTGGCATGCCGGAGGGGGATCCATGGCAAAACTCCCATGGAAAATTACATAGTTGATGCAGAGACTGGTTTTAATCCATAAAGGGCATAAATCACCTAACATTCCTTAATTGTTTAGAATAACCTGCTTTAAAACATCAGGTATGATGTTGTATCGATCAGGTAGTGTAAGGGTTATGCCCGCTTCACAGTGAAAGACCAAACTCCCCGTTTAACGCACCGCAAACAACCGCAAACAGTCCATTTGCACAACCACAAACTCCCCATTTGCACAAGGTTGGATACCAAGCTAGCCATGTCCCGTTCCTTGTCCTCACTGATGTCATTGAAGGTCTCTTCCTCCACCCAGCCACGTACAACACCAAGGGTCCCCGAAAGGTGACAACAAGCCCCCTGGGACGCCTGCTGTGTTTGGTCTTCCACCTCCTCAAAGCCACCTTCCTCCTCTGACTCCTCTTCTTCAGACTCCTCTCTCTGCATTGCCTCTCTCTGCGTTATTATAAGGTGTGTTAAGTAGTACTATTCCTATCAGTTTAATCCCTGTTACGTCCCCTATCAGGGGACGTGTATATAAGGCATCGATTTTAGGAAGCGGGAGATGGAATAAGATGCTTGGTCGGTCCTCCTACTTCAAATTTGGGGCACTGCGCGTGCAATCTAATGTGCCACCAGATAGGAGTGGTGTGTTAAGTAGTCCCCCTCATCAGGCCATTTTTAGTCGAATGTATCGCCCACTGTCAGTCCCTTCGGGATCCATCCCTCATTCATCTTAATAAAGGTGAGGTAATCTAGACTTTTTTGACCTAGGCGACTTCTCTTCTCAGTGACAATACCTCCTGCTGCACTGAAGGTCCTTTCTGACAGGACACTTGAAGCGGGGCAGGCCAGAAGTTCTATCGCAAATTGGGATAGCTCAGGCCACAGATCAAGCCTGCACACCCAGTAGTCAAGGGGTTCATTGCTCCTCAGAGTGTCAACTTAAATGGGTACACATTATTTAGGAAGGATAGGAAAAACAAGAAGGGTGGTGGGGTATGTTTGTATGTCAACCATGATTTAAAGCCAAATCTTAAGCAAATTGAATGCGATGAGGAAAATGTGGAAGCTTTATGGGTAAATATCTGCTTGGGGGAAAAGAAGGGAAACCAACTATTGGTTGGGATATGTTATAAACCACCTAATGTTAATATTGACGAGGAACAACAGCTGTTTGAGCAAATTGAGAAAGCTGCAAATCTTGGTAACACTTTAATTATTGGAGATTTTAATTACCCAGACATAAATTGGGACATAGGGACTAGTAGCTCAGCAAAGGGAATTAGGTTTTTAAACTTGTTAAATGACAACTTCATGTCACAACTTGTACAAGCACCAACTAGAATGGACGCTTGTCTGGACCTGGTTTTAACAAACAACGTTGATCTTTTGACCAACATTCAAGTAGGTGAGCACTTGGGAAATAGTGATCACAATATAGTGTCCTTTGAAATAAACTCAAAAAAACAAAAGCACATGGGGTATACTAAAACATATAATTTTAAAAAGGCCAATTTCAATAAGATAAGGGAAGCTTTACAATATATTGACTGGCATAAACTCTTTAGTGAAAAGAACACTGAGGATAAGTGGATCATCTTCCAACAAATATTAGAAAGGTACATTTCTCAGTATGTACCATTGGGAAATAAGTATAAAAGAAACAAATTAAAACCAATGTGGCTTAGTAGAGAAGTAAAACAAGAGATTAAAAATAAGAAAAGGGCATTTAAAGCATTTAAATCAGACAAATCAGATGCATCTTATAAAAGATATAAGAAAGCATATAATGCGTGCAAAAAGGCAATTAAACTTGCTAAACTTCAAAATGAAAAAATGATAGCTAAAGAGAGCAAAACCAACCCCAAAGCATTTTTTAAGTACATAAATTCCAAAAAACCCAAAAATGAAAGTATAGGTACACTTAAAACTGAAACGGGGGTGTTAGTTAATGAAGACCAAGAAAAGGCAGGAATTCTAAATAACTATTTCTCCTCCGTATATATTAAAGAAGAACCCATGGCAATAGATGTGCAAATGATTGCTACTAAAAACTTGCAGAATAATTGTAATTGGTTAACTCAAGACAATGTGCTGCAGCAACTAAAGAAAGTTAATATAAACAAAGCTCCAGGGCCTGACGGTATCCATCCACGTGTACTTAAGGAACTAAGTGTAGAAATAAGTGAACCTCTGTTTTTAATCTTTCAAGATTCTTTTCTTTCAGGAAGTGTTCCGGAGGATTGGAGGAAGGCAGATGTGGTTCCTATATTCAAAAAGGGTTCAAAATCCTTGCCTGGAAATTATAGACCTGTGAGCTTAACTTCTGTGGCTGGTAAAATATTTGAAAGGTTATTAAGGGATAATATTCAAGAATTCCTTGAGAAGAATATGGTTATCAGCAAAAATCAGCACGGTTTTATGAAGCACAGGTCATGTCAAACTAACTTGATTGCGTTCTACGAAGAAGTAAGTAGAAGTATAGATCAGGGTGTTGCAGTGGATGTGATCTATTTGGATTTTGCCAAGGCATTTGATACAGTTCCACACAAAAGATTAGTGTTCAAACTCAAGGAAATCGGTCTCGATGAAAATGCTTGTTCTTGGGTAGAACATTGGCTTAAAAACAGAATACAAAGAGTTGTCGTTAATGGTAAATTTTCAAGCTGGACAGAGGTGGCAAGTGGTGTCCCTCAGGGGTCTGTTCTGGGACCCCTTCTATTTAACATTTTTATAAATGATCTTGAAGACAGCATTGAAAGTCATGTTTCAGTGTTTGCAGATGACACAAAACTTTGTAAAATAATACAATGTGAGCAAGATATTACTTTGCTGCAGAAGGATTTAGATAGACTGGAGGACTGGGCACTCAAATGGCAGATGAAATTTAATGTTGAAAAATGCAAAGTTATGCACTTCGGCGTAAAGAATACACAAGCAACGTATACCCTTAATGGAAGCGAATTAGGGATAACAACACACGAAAAGGACTTGGGAATTGTTATAGACAACAAACTATGCAACAATGTGCAATGTCAATCAGCAGTGGCCAAGGCCAGTAAGGTATTGTCATGCATGAAAAATGGCATTCATTCTCGGGACGAGAATATCATTTTGCCTCTCTATAAATCACTGGTAAGACCACATATTGAATATGCTGTGCAATTTTGGGCACCTGTTCTAAAGAAGGATATCATGGCACTAGAAAAAGTGCAGAGGCGGGCTACAAAATTAATAAAAGGAATGGAACATATCAGCTATGAAGAAAGGTTAACAAATTTAAACCTATTTAGTTTAGAAAAACGTCGCCTGAGAGGGGATATGATAACATTATACAAATATATTCGGGGCCAATACAAACCATTGTGTGGAAATCTATTCACAAACCGGACTTTACATAGGACACGAGGCCATGCGTTTAGACTGGAAGAAAGAAGATTTCGTCTAAGGCAAAGGAAAGGTTTTTTTACTGTAAGAACAATCAGGATGTGGAATTCTCTGCCTGAAGAAGTGGTTTTATCAGAGTCCATACAGATGTTCAAACAGCTACTAGATGCATACTTGCAAAGACAGAATATTCAAGGATATAATCTTTCAATGTAGGGTAATAACTGCTTGATTCAAGGATAAATCTGACTGCCATTCTGGGGTCAAGAAGGAATTTTTTGTCCTAGCTTGTTGCAAAATTGTGCTTCAAACTGGGGTGTTTTTTTTTTTTTTTTTCTTTTGGATCAACAGCAAAAAACAGGTGCGAGGAAGGCTGAACTTGATGGACGCAAGTCTCTTTTCAGCTATCTAACTATGTAACTATGTAACTATGTAATATCTGCAGTTAAGGTGAGGTAGTCTGCTACCTGTTGGTCGAGTCGTTCTCTGAGGGTGGACCCCGAAGGGCTGTGGCGATGAATAGGACTTAAAAAGCTCTGCATGTCCTCCATCAACAACACGTCTGTAAAGCGTCCTGTCCTTGCCGGCGTGGTCTTGGGAGGAGGAGGATTACTTTCACCTCTTCCCCTGTTAGATTTCCATTGTGCTGTGACATCACCCTTATACGCTGTGTAAAGCATACTTTTTAATTGATTTTGGAACTGCTGCATCCTTTCCGACTTGCGGTAATTCGGTAACATTTCAGGCACTTTCTGCTTATACCGGGGGTCTAGTAGCGTGGACACCCAGTACAGGCCTTTTTATACGAGGGTCCCTCAACAGGCACGACAGCATGAAAGACCCCATTTGCACAAGGTTGGATGCTGAGCTACTCATGTCCTGTTCCTCATCCTCAGTGATCTCTCTGAAGGTATGTTCTTCCCCCCAGCCACGTACAACACCACGGGTACCAGATAGGTGACAACGAGCACCCTGGGATGCCTGTTGTGGTTGGTCTTCCTCCTCCTCCTCCTCAAAGCCACATTCCTCCTCTGACTCCTCTTCCTCACAATCCTCTTCCAGCATTGCCGCATGTCCAGGAAGCGATGCTGAAAAGGCTGTTTCTGGTGGTGATGGTGACCACAACTCTTCCTCTTCACGCTCATCTACGGCCTGATCCAGCACTCTTCGCAGGGCACGCTCCAGGAAGAAAACAAATGGTATGATGTCGCTGATGGTGCCTTCGGTGCGACTGACTAGGTTTGTCACCTCCTCAAAAGGACGCATGAGCCTACAGGCATTGTGCATGAGCGTCCAGTAACGTGGCAAATAATTCCCAGCTCCGCCGAGGCTGTCCTAGCACCCCGGTCATACAAATATTTGTTAACGCATTTTCTTGTTGGAGCAGGCGGTCGAACATTAGGAGTGTTGATTTCCAACGTGTTGGGCTGTCGCAAATCAAGCGCCTCACTGGCATGTTGTTTCGGCGCTGGATATTGGAAAAGTGCGCCATGACCGTGTAGGAACGCCTGAAATGGCCACACACCTTCCTGGCCTGCTTAAGGACGTCCTGTAAGCCTGGGTACTTATGCACAAAGCGTTGTACGATCAGATTACACACACGTGCCATGCACGGCACATGTGTCAACTTGCCCAAATGCAATGCCGCCAACAAATTTATTCCAAACGCACACTAGTGAAGGAAACTATTATATTACAGTCCAAAAAGTTTTTTTTGTTAAATGCAAGCTATTGTGACACCAGATATAAGTGGTGGCACTGGGCAAGTGGGCACAGTATACGCTGCGAGCCTGACACACACGCTGGCAGACAACTAACTGCTATTTAATCTATTACAGTCAAATTTTTTTTTTTTTTTTTTAAATGTACACTACTGTTACACCAGATATGAGTTGCACTGGTGTGACACTGTGCCCTGGCATACCCTGAAACGTACACTAGTGAAGGAAACTGACTGCTATTATATTACAGTCCAAAAAGTTTTCTTTTTGTTAAATGCAGGCTATTGTGACACCAGTGAGTGAGTGGTGGCACTGGGCAGGCCCTGAAACGCACACTAGTGAAGGAAACTGACTGCTATTATACTACATTAAAAAAAGTTTTTTTTCTTTAAATGCAAGCTAATGTGACACCAGTGAGTGAGTGGTGGAACTGGGCAAGTGGGCACAGTATATGCTGTGAGCCTGACACACAGGCTGGCTGGCGGCAGGCAGGCAACTGCAATTAGATTACACAGAAAAAAAAAAAAAGCAGACTGATGTTCTAGCCCTAAAAAGGGCTTTTTGGGGTTCTGTCCTTACAGCAGAGATCAGATGAGTCCTTCAGGACTGTAGTGGACACTGAATACACTAGCCTAGCTATCAATTTCCCTATCAAATCAGCAGCAGCTACACTGTCCCTACTCTCACTAAGAATGCAGCTTCACAATGAATGTAAAATGGATGCTGTCCAGGAGGTGGGGGGGTCTGGGAGGGAGGGTCTGCTGCTGAATGGCTGGAATGTGTCTGCTGACTGTGAGGTACAGGCCAGGGTCAAAGTTTATTCAATGATGACGAATAGGGGGCGTACCGAACAGCGCACAATTCGCTGGCGAACAATTCGGGACATCACTATTTGTCAGTAATTTATAATTTTTCTCCCTTGTGAACTTTTGTGAATACTAAATACTATTTGCTGGAAATTGTTACCAGTCAAAAAAAGATTTTATTGTTTAATTCAAAGGGACACTCCAGACCCCTAAAGCACTGCGGTCTTATGTGTGAAGAGTATGTCCTCTTTTCTTTGTTTTACAAAAAAGAGCAGATTTCAATAGAATTTTTTTTTTTTTTAATTAACCTTGTTACACCTCACTGGCTGTCAATCATAAAACCAGTCCTGTTACTCCCTGGCTGCTTAACTCAGTGGAGCTAAACTCAAGAGTGAGGCAATTGCTCTAAACACCTACTTAGGAATGACTTTTCATTGAGTTGGATTGGGAAGTCTGTAATTGGACAGTCACAGAAAACAAGAAGGGGAGAGCAAAGGCTTCAAACCAGAGATCTATAGCTTTTTACAAGTCCAAAAAGTGAATAAAAGGACACCTAACAGTAAGGGCTTGTACCCTTTATTCACTTTTTTGATTTTTGTCTTTCATATTAAAATTTATTTCTTAAAGCAATAAAGTACCATCAGTTGGTGGATTCTTATTCTAGCATAGATGAAACATCAGACTAGCAGCATATAGAAGAGGGGGCAGGAGTCCATGCAGATTAAGCCTAGTGATTACTGGCTCTAGCTTTGTGAGTACAATATACATATGTGTATAGATCTTTGGCTCTTTATACAGACAAATTTCCACCAGTATTTTATTTTTATTTTTTCCTTAAGATCAACCCGTCTTGTGTATTATCCAATTATTGTTGCGTTGCTTTGTGTGAGATACTCCACATATTGTATGTATATGTTTCTATTGTGTTTAGATCTAACCCCAAGAAGAAAAAGGCATAATTGAATGCAAGCCTTAGGGTATATGTACTAAACAGTAATTTTGTATGTATTTCATTTTTTTATATTTGGGTAATGGATTGTCCCTTTCAGTATTGCTGCAGTTTGTTCGATATCAGCTAAGCAATATTTTTTCCCACTAATTTGATTAAAGGAGCACTACAGGTTCAAAATAGGGTTAAAACCACCATCTAGCCACCCTGGTCCCATCATGTCTCCCTAAATATAGTAAAATCGCACTTGTATTCAAGTCTGCAGCTGCTTACTTTGTCCCTGTTTCCTTTAGACCTGCCCACTGCCTGTTGACATCATCAGAAGTGGTAGCCTGATCCAATCACAATGCTTCCCCATAGGATTGGCTGAGACTGACAAAGAGGCAGATCAGGGGCAGAGTCAGCACAATTCAAACACAGCCCTGGCCAATCAGCATATTCTTATAGAGATGAATTGAATCAATGCATCTCTATGAGGAAAGTTCAATGTCTGCATGCAGAGGGAGGAGACGCTGAATGTTTGGATGCATCTTAGGCAGCAATGACCCAGGAAGGATTTCTAACAGATATCTTAGGAGTGGCCAGTGAAGTTATCACTAGGCTGTAATGTAAACACTGCATTTTCTCTGAAATAAGCAGTGTTTACAGCAAAAAGCCTGAAGGTAATGATTCTACTCACCAGAACAAATTCAATAAGCTGTAGTTGTTCTGGTGACTATAGTGTCCCTTTTAAGTCTAATCTGCACAGCTTTGTGGAATACAGAGAGTTTCTCTTTTCCTTCTGTTGTCCTTAAAGGAACACTATAGTCACCTAAATAACTCTAGCTAAATAAAGCAGTTTTAGTGTATAGATCATTCCCCTGCAATTTCACTCCTCAATTCACTGTCATTTAGGAGTTAAATCACTTTGCTTCTGTTTATGCAGCCCTAGCCACACCTCCCCTGGCTATGATTGACAGAGCCTGCATGAAAAAAAAAACTGGTTTCACTTTCAAACAGATGTAATTTACCTTAAATAATTGTATCTCAATCTCTAAATTGAACTTTAATCACATACAGGAGGCTCTTGCAGGGTCTGGAAAGATATTAACATAGCAGGGGATAAGAAAATCTTAATTAAACAGAACTTGCAATAAAGAAAGCCTAAAAAAGGCTCTCTTTACAGGAAGTGTGTATGGAAGGCTGTGCAAGTCACATGCAGGGAGGTGTGACTAGGGTTCATAAACAAAGGGATTTAACTCCTAAATGGCATAGGATTGAGCAGTGAGGCTGCAGGGGCATGTTCTAGACCCCAAAACTGCTTCATTAAGCTAAAGTTGTTCAAGTGACTATAGTGTCCCTTTAAGTTTAGCTTGCATGTAACAATATGCAAGCAGCTTTGGTGTATCGACTATTGAACTTCTAACTTGAACACACCGAACTTAAGGATCAGTTTGTACATTTTTGTCATGGAGTTTGTGTGAGTGGCAAGGGCTGCATAAACAACATACTTTAACTGCTAAATATCAGGAAATTGAGCAGTGAGCCTGTGGGAATATGATATATACACCAAAACCGCATCATAAAGCTACAGTTACTTTGGTGCTTCGAGTGTCCCTTTAATATTTTGGTACAGTTGCCTGGAGTTGTTTCTTATAATGTCAAATCTTCCCATTTGCCCCACTAGAGTTTTGTAGTGAATGAGGTTAATTAGGAAACTCAATTAATGAATCATTTAGAATAGTATTCATGTATTGTGATATATCAAAAAGGTGTTTATAAAACAACTGAGGTTTCCACACTAGTCTGTTACAGACTGATAGAATATTTAATGACATGTAAGACATATTGATAATCTCTGCTTACCTGATCCTGAGATTTCTTTTTCTTCTTCTTTTTACCCCAACACCCTGAACTTTCAGTGTCTTTGCCATTGGTGTCCCCACAAAGCAATCCATCTAATTCATCGGTTCCCATCTGCTGTCCCTGAGATGTTTCTGCAGCTAACCGGTATGAGAGGTTCCTCAAAATACATACACAGTTTTCTACGGTCTTTAAATACAAAAATAAAAAAAATTAAAAACACTAAAGATTGGTACAACAATATGCCTCCAGAGTTTTAGAACCAGTAGAAATCAAAATGGATAAAACTACATGTTAAGAATATTGTGTTCAAAAATAGAGACCCAATAGTATCACATTTATTTACTTATGTTTAACTTGTATGGAGGAAAAAAAAAGAAATCTTAAAATCTGAAGTTGAACTTTTCAGCTGGACAAATTCTTAATTTAATGTTCATGGATAGTGATGTCGCGAACATAAAATTTTCGTTTCGCGAACGGCAAACGCGAATTTCCGCACATGTTCGCGAACTGTCGAACCGGGCGAACCGCCATAGACTTCAATGGGCAGGCGAATTTTAAAATCCACAGGGACTCTATCTGGCCATAATAGTGATGAAAAAAAATAAAAAAGGGTCCCCCCTCCCTGAGCGGGTGGGGGCCCTAAAGTAAAAAAGGGGGGAGGACCTATTGTCCTCCCCACCAGCCCCCACCCCTGAGCGGTGGTGGGGGCCCTAAATAAAAATTGGGGGGACCTAATGTCCTCCCCCCTGACCCCCACCCCTGAGCAGTGGGTGGGGGCACTAAATACAAACTGGGGGGACCTATTGTCCTCCCCCTGGCCCCCACCCCTGAGCGGTGGGTGGGGGCCCTAAACAAAAATAAGGGGGGGGACCTATTGTCCTCCCCCTGGCCCCCACCCATGAGCGGCAGGTGGGGGCTCTAAATACAAATGGGGGGGACCTAATGTATAATAAACACAGGTTACTGGCTCTGGGGGGTAATGTATAATAAACACAAACACAAAAAAATAATACAAAAAAAATAAACTAAATGAATGCAGCTTCAGAATTAATCTAAATTGTATGCTGTCTAGGAGGTGGGAGGGTCTGGGAGGGAGGGTCTGCTGCTGATTGGCTGGAATGTGTCTGCTGACTGTGAGGTACAGGGTCAAAGTTTACTCAATGATGATGAATAGGGGGCAGACCGAACATCACATATGTTCGCCATCTGAGGCGAACGCGAACAAGCTATGTTCGCCTGGAACTATTCGCCAGCGAACCGTTCGGGACATCACTATTCATGGAGTTTTCACAGACAATAAAACAAACTACAACTCAACCATCAGTCAATTAAAGTAGAGACAAACAAAATAAAAAAAGTCTAATCCCTAATGTGTTTGTCGTGGATGTATTCTTAATATTAGCTGCAAAGACAAACAATAGATAAAACTATAAACAATGAAATATGCAAACAGTCTCAGTATGTAAGTGAGACGCTCTGCATAGTCTGGAAAGATATATATAGCGCGGTTGAGTCTGCATACAAAACCTGGCTTTCCAAATAGTATGGTCAGAGACCCCAATCAAACAAAGTACATACAAGTGATACTACAAACCTATGCCAACCCAGAGTAGTATAGAAGAGGGGATAATTTAGTGGATATCCTCACTCCACCCTAATAATAAGCTTTATTGTGATCTGCTATAGGGATATGAGTGCCAAATAACTGAATCTCCATGATCTATACACCCTATGGAATGTCTATGTTAGGAAAAATAAAGGCTCAAAATTTGAGCTATCTCCAGGACAGAGAGAGATGGAAACTGATATAGGAGTAAAAAGTCAGTTAAAATCAGACTGATAGTTTAAATTAAGAAAGCCTCTCTCCCTGTAAAACTAACTAGACAGGCATAGGAAAGAAAAGAAAGAAATTAAATTAAATAGTGATCATGGTGCTACAAACACCAGTGCCCAGTGCAGAGAAAACGCCCAACGTACGTTTCGGTGCTAAGGAGATGCACCTTCATCAGGGGCCAACATATGACTGATATGAAGCCTCTTAAATACCCTAACTGCCAGGGTACATGAAAACCTTATGGCCAATAGGATGTAGGGGAGTGTATCACCAGCTGTCTGTAATATCCTCACTGTCAGACTACGACCGCATCAACCACGAATCACGTGGTGAGTATGGAGGAGGAGTCCAGAGCCGGTCACGTGACCCGCTGCGTCGCGCGTCACATGACGCAACCGGCACTTCCCCAACTAGGCGGGACCCTAGCTCACTCTGTTTATTTGTTACTGTATTTTATTTATTTATTTTATTGTGTACCTGTTTCTCCTGCTGGATATTTCTTTGAGTGTTACCATACTCCACAGCGATGGGACAAACAGATTTGTATTGATGGGCCTTTTTATACCTTTTACATTGTAAGTGCATTAAAAGCTAATTCATACTTTAATACAGTGCTATACTATGCCAATTTCTTATCTTTTTCATGATACACTCATCATTCTAACTGTGAGAAAGTCGTGAGGATCCATTTATTTGATATATAAAACAAAATAGATGTATATATATATATATATATATGTATATATATATATATATATATATGTTAGTATTTATACACCTAAAGTACGGCCAAGAATGCTCAATATATATGGTGGAGTTTTTGATACTTATACATTTTAAATACAGGCAAGAATGTTCAATTAAAGTGATATATCCAGCCCATATATCGTCCCTACTGGGTGAACTTTAGACATATATCTGAAAAAGACCAGATAGTAGTACGGCTGCCAAATGAAAGTATAACCCACAGTATTTTTTAAAAGACACTGGGGGATGTTATCATTCAGCTGGAGGTCAGTACACATATATAAGTACCTTAGGTGTACATCTATTTCCTAATGCCAATGCTGGCATTCTGGGTTAGATGGTCATTGTACGGTATTCATGTCAGAGTAATAAAATATAATAATAATGATGATGAAGTAAAAAAATAATAATAATAACAGTAATAATGATTAAACTAAAGTGTACACACTGTGAAACAAAACACACGCTATATTTACAAATTTACAAGTGTATCAGGCCAATTCATATCTATCGAGATAAGCATGTACATATATAACGTACAAGGAGCAGAGACACATACGGGTATATAGGTCTCCAAAGTGGTATCAATGGTCTACAATGAAGGGTGTATATGAAAAACCCTCATTTAGTCCAGAGGGTGACAGAGTTTTGAGCTTATAAATCCAGAAGCTCTCCCTTTGGAGTAGCTTCTTATCCAGGTCACCACCTCTTGGTCCCAGTGTAACCCTTTCAATACCACTGAATCTGATCCCTTCAGATGAACCCATCGTATGCCAACCTCCACCTGAGGTGGTGGGAGACTAAAATGGTATTCACTGAACATATGGCAAAATACACAAAGTATATTAAAATATGGAAAAGATACATCGATGATGTATTAATCATATGGACAGATACCTCTGACTTGTTTTTGGAATTTGTTCACATCCTTAATTCCAACAACATTAATCTAAAACTGACTAGTGAAATTGCCGGCAATAGAATTAATTTTCTAGACCACACCATTTCACTGACAGATGAAGGGTTCCTTACTTCTACCGTTTCGTAATCCAACGGCAACCAACAACCTGCTGAATTGGACTAGCCACCATCCCCCCTCCTTAAAGAAAGGGATTCCAACTGGACAGTACTTGCGTCTTAGACGCAACTGTTCTACCCTCGACGATTTCAAACTAAAGGCCAAGGTCTTACAACTTCAATTCAAACAAAAGGGATACCCGAATAAATGCTTAAAGAATGCATATAAACGGGCTCTCATGTCAGACCGAAAAGACCTTCTAGTGGAACATAATCCAGTGGCATTATAGGAAGTTATAAGATGTATAGGGAATTTTGATGCCGGCTGGCATCAAATTATGCAAATCCTGGATAGATTTTGGCCCCTTTTACATCAGGACCCACATCTACATAAGGTAATCACACCTAAGGCCTCAGTGAAAGCAAGAAGGGGACGTAATATCAAGGATATCTCGGTCCCTAGTCATCTCAAAAGTGCACCCCAAAAACTTCTTGGCTGAAGTCCCCAGTCGTAGGGACATACCAATGTGGGAAATGTAAGGCATGCAAGTTTATCCGCAGACCCTCCAAAACGTTCTCGGATTCCCTAGGGGCACAGGAATTTAGAGCGAAAAACTTTTTTAATTGCCAGTCTAAGGGTCTTATATACCTGGTCTCCTTCTCATGTAAAAAACGCTATGTGGGAAAAACTTCCCGGTTGTTTAAACTCAGAATACGGGAACATGTTAACTCAGTTAACCCCAGAAGACAAATTGACACTCCAGTCTCTAAACATCTGAAATTGTACCATGGTGGTTCATCTGAAGGGATCAGATTCAGTGGTATTGAAAGGGTTACACTGGGACCAAGAGGTGGTGACCTGGATAAGAAGCTACTCCAAAGGGAGAGCTTCTGGATTTATAAGCTCAAAACTCTGTCACCCTCTGGACTAAATGAGGGTTTTTCATATACACCCTTCATTGTAGACCATTGATACCACTTTGGAGACCTATATACCCGTATGTGTCTCTGCTCCTTGTACGTTATATATGTACATGCTTATCTCGATAGATATGAATTGGCCTGATACACTTGTAAATTTGTAAATATAGCGTGTGTTTTGTTTCACAGTGTGTACACTTTAGTTTAATCATTATTACTGTTATTATTATTATTTTTTTACTTCATCATTATTATTATATTTTATTACTCTGACATGAATACCGTACAATGACAATCTAAGCCAGAATGCCAGCATTGGCATTAGGAAATAGATGTACACCTAAGGTACTTATATATGTGTACTGACCTCCAGCTGAATGATAACATCCCCCAGTGTCTTTTAAAAAATACTGTGGGTTATACTTTCATTTGGCAGCCGTACTACTATCTGGTCTTTTTCAGATATATGTCTAAAGTTCACCCAGTAGGGACGATATATGGGCTGGATATATCACTTTAATTGAACATTCTTGCCTGTATTTAAAATGTAT
This sequence comes from Pelobates fuscus, assembly GCF_036172605.1. Classification (NCBI taxonomy): domain Eukaryota; kingdom Metazoa; phylum Chordata; class Amphibia; order Anura; family Pelobatidae; genus Pelobates; species Pelobates fuscus. The sequence continues at coordinate 232,000,329 of NC_086320.1, forward strand.
AAGTACCAAAAACTCCACCACATATATTGAGCATTCTTGGCCGTACTTTAGGTGTATAAATACTAACATATATATATATATATATATATCTACATCTATTTTGTTTTATATATGTATTATTATTTTTTCCTACTGTTTACAATATTTGTAGGAGATCAGGTATCACAGTATCCCCTAAACATATCTGTTTTAGGGGCAAGACTGGATATTCCACTCATTAAATAATATACATGGATGTGGACATACATGCATCTATTTGCATTTATTGGCACTTTCAGCTTATCCTTATCTTGACACAATTCAGTTCTGCCCCGCTGTCATCTGGGGCCCGCCGAGCGATGATGACGAGTGGGTCCCGCCTAGTTGGGGAAGTGCCGGTTGCGTCATGTGACGCGCGACGCGGTGGGTCACGTGACCGGCTCTGGACTCCTCCTCCATACTCACCACATGATTCGTGGTTGATGCGGTCGTAGTCTGACAGTGAGGATATTACAGACAGCTGGTGATACACACCCCTACATCCTATTGGCCATAAGGTATTCATGTCCCCTGGCAGTTAGGGTATTTAAGAGGCTTCATATCAGTCATATGTTGGCCCCTGACGAAGGTGCATCTCCTTAGCACCGAAACGTACGTTGGGCGTTTTCTCTGCACTGGGCACTGGTGTTTGTAGCACCATGATCACTATTTAATTTAATTTCTTTCTTTTCTTTCCTATGCCTGTCTAGTTAGTTTTACAGGGAGAGAGGCTTTCTTAATTTAAACTATCAGTCTGATTTTGACTGACTTTTTACTCCTATATCAGTTTCCATCTCTCTCTGTCCTGGAGATAGCTCAAATTTTGAGCCTTTATTTTTCCTAACATAGACATTCCATAGGGTGTATAGATCATGGAGATTCAGTTATTTGGCACTCATATCCCTATAGCAGATCACAATAAAGCTTATTATTAGGGTGGAGTGAGGATATCCACTAAATTATCCCCTCTTCTATACTACTCTGGGTTGGCATAGGTTTGTAGTATCACTTGTATATACTTTGTTTGATTGGGGTCTCTGACCATACTATTTGGAAAGCCAGGTTTTGTATGCAGACTCAACCGCGCTATATATATCTTTCCAGACTATGCAGAGAGTCTCACTTACATACTGAGACTGTTTGCATATTTCATTGTTTATTGTTTTGCTTCTATTTGGGGTTAAGCCCCTTTGAGACATCTGAATGTTTTTTTTTTATTTTTTTATTTTTTTAGAATGGTTCTAAAACATAAACTTTTTTTTTTACATTTAGTAAACATCGTATATGTACATTTAACTAAATCAAGCAAACTCAATTTAAAAATGAATATTAGACTTGTGCATTTGGTTTCAAATCAGTTGTGATTAATCCACATTTTAATAAACTGAATGAATAACAACAGAGCTGTTTAGTTTATTTCATGGTTTGGAGTTTTGTCTGTGGTGCCAAAAAATAAATAAATATGAAAATAGATGACTGATGGAAAAAGATGATTGATGGTTAGAAGACAGTAACTAAATGTTGATTTTATTCACAAATCAAAGGAGAACTGACCAATAGAGGGAACAAAGAAGGAACAATAAAACACTAATTAATAGTTATATATTTGTATCTGATATAATAAATGTATAATAGAAAATTATCGATTTTTTTGTGCTCCTCGATTTTTCCCTCTGTTTGCTACTTCTTCTTTCTTAAGCTGTTAACCAAATAGAATAAAAATGCACTTCCCAGTGTGCTGCAAATTATATACATACTATTTATATTACATGCATAGTTTGCAGTACACTAATCAGTACATTTTTTTATCCAATTTTATTAATCTGAATTGTTTTTTTTCCTGGTACAATCACATGGAGTAAATTCTGAAAAAATGCCACATTTACAAAACCTGATTAGCTTAAAATGTTTTTTATTCCTCAGATGATTTGATTCAGATGAACCAAATTTTTTTTCACACAGCACAGATCTAATATAGACATTGTAGAACATCATGTCTGTGATGCTCAATTGCTTATTTATACTATTGGCTATCAATCACAGAAAAACAATGCATATTATTAACCAGAGAATATTGCGTACTATATTTATTACATTATTATGTAATTAAATCTATAGATATTGAATTGCACAACCATTTCCTTTGACTTATACCACAAAAAAGCTAGCCTGTCTTCTGACCAAGAGCTCGACTTAATATTGTTGGATAAGCTTTTCAAATTATTTAATATTTTTAAGTAAACTTTTAAAATGATTTTCAAAACTATTCAAATATTTAAAGATCTATCATATATAAAATATGTCAAAATATTACAAAATTAAAATATATGTCAGACTTAAATAATTTAAAAAGTTCTTCCAAAAATATTATATAATTTGAAAAGCTCATCCAGCAATATAACATTGAGGGCCACATTTGCTATTAAAATCCACAAGACGTTGCAAAATACAAAAACACACCTTACTATCTATTTCACTGCTCCCTAGTGCAGATTGAATAACATACAGCAAAGCATCTGTGAGACCATCACATTCTCTCATTCTTCTACGGGCTTCTTCTCCAGCAGAGCTCACATTCCTGTGAAAAATAATTATTATTCAACAGGAAATTACTTCAATTTCTTGACACCGTAACATCATGATTAATGTATATGCTTATTGTAAATATTGAAATTATTCATGGTGTACTCTGACTTTATTAAACTGAAAATGAAAATTAGTATTAAAATGAATAACAATTAAAAAATAATTAATTAATTAATAACAATATAAAGGACACTATATAACATGATAGTTTTGACTAGGGTGTTAAGATGACAAAACATCTCATTTGTATTTGTAATTATTGCCATTTAAGTAATGTAATCATGTGTCACACAACATTCAGTCTTTCCTGTATTGGTATCAGAGTAGGAAAAATGGAATAAACCCAATAAGACAGTCCAGATCTTTCCTGTACTAAGATCTTTTTGGTGGAAGTAAACTCTCCACAAACTTGCCATTTCCTTGTCATATTTTTATATACTGATCATGCACAGACATATACCAGTAAAAAAAAAAAAAACAAGCTAAGCAAGTCATTAATATCATACAACATCATACTGTTTTGCACCCATGGGTGTTGAGTTAGGAGATTTTGCTTCTTGTGTATCAAATTTCTAAAATTGGTCGAGTACATTTATACATTTTACATTAAATCTAGTTAAGACAGTGTTCCTTGCCCATATAGGCTCGAAGTTTGACTTGCTTCATTTATGTGTCAAATAAATAAGTCCAAATATTATTGTTATTGCATACATATATATATATATATATATATATATATATATATATATATATATATGTATATATATGGCTTTGCATCTCCTCCTGAGTTGTGTTTCACAGTTGTTGTATACAGCGCACATAAACTCTAAGGAATCCATGTTTAAAGTGGTATAATGAGGCAAAAATGTGTTTTTTGTTGAACTCATTTGCATATGCCAGCCCACAATCCCTGTGAGAAAAATCAAGTCTTAAGACCTGACACAGATTTGTGTTTGATATATATTTTATATATATATATATATATATATATATATATATATATATATATATATATATATATATATATATAAATAAAGAAAATGTATTTCTACTTACTGTCATATTTTTTCCTGCACAACAATGGGTAGCTCCTCCCTATCCCTAATTGGACAGGAACCTAATTAAAACAGAATGTATAAGTAACCCCTCCTACCCCCTCCCACCAGTCTTGTTTCCAGCAATATCCCAGGGCGTGGACCAGGACCAGGAAAATAAAATTACAGTAAGTAGGAATACATTTTCTTTTTTCTTGGCCATATCCATGGCAGCACAACAATGGGTAATACCAATGCAATAACCAAGGGATGGAAATAAATATAAGACTTTTTATGAATGCAAAGTGCAAACACACACACCTCATAAGGACATTGGAACTTAAAAACTGATTGCCCACTATTGCCACATTACCAAATTGACCTACTCAAATGTACCAAAGAAAATGTCTGAAAAAAGTATTGGTTGATGACCAAGCTGGAATTTACCTATAAGTTCCAGGGAGAAATTGGTCATTGTTGCTCGAGAGGGAGAAACGGCTCTAGTGGAGTTAACAGACCTTCAGGTACTGTAACCCCTAGGGCCTAGTAGCCTGAACATCAAGACTATCCCTCTGCTGATGGCTTATATAGAGGCATGAAGACCTCTCCTGGCAAATTAGTAAAGATAAATAGTCTATCAGAAGAAAGCTAGATAGTGAATCTATATAAATAGATCTTAAGACATCTATCTAGGACAAGAGAAAGTTTCATTACAGAGTCTTCATTACAATCATTAGGCTTTTAGAGCTGGAAGAATAATTTCCTCATTAATATGGAGAGTAGAAGCCACTTTAAGACTACATTCAGGAACATATTGATGATTATTCTATATTGGGAAACACAATTTTATTTTTAATGCCAAATAGTGCTTGAAGAGCTGATATCCTTCTGCCCAATGATAATGTCACTGATAGAGCTACCTTAACATTAAATAGTTGTGGAGATATAGTCTCATGATGAAAAGGGGTGAGAAGTCCACAGGATCAATGGTTTACTGATGGATCAAATAAAAACAGCCAACAGATATTTAGATACCTCCATATCAAAGCCCCTTCGCGAAAAGAAAGATCAGAGAGTGCTGAGACATGTACCTTTGAGGTATTGTGGCTAAGTCCTAGATGAGTCCTGGATCGAAGAACTCATGACCTCTTTGGTAGAAGGAATTTGAATGATCACGTAATTAGAAATATTCAAGAAAAAAATGCATCCCAACTCTGTAAAGGTAGATAAGGATATACGTTTTACCTGGCCTTCAGAAGGGTATTAATGCTGCACCTGAAAAACCCTTATATTTAAGACCTTCTTTTCAATATTGAAACCTTCAGAAAGAGGAGAGTGGCACTGGACCTGATGTAAGTGGAACTCTTTGGAAGATCCCATGGAGGTATTGAAGAAGATACACAGAAATGAAAAGCATATTAATATTGGCTCTTGCACCCTATGCAGAAGATAAAGGTTTGATGTTAGGATGTTCCTTTCATGAACATATTCGATTTTGAACTCACAGAGCTTGCTCACTGGAGTTTGCTTGAAAGTAGGCTATTTAAAGTAGTCTCTTTTAAGTAGGAGTTAAAACAACAGGAGTTTCTTGGAGAACTGGTGGATTTTATTATAACCTTTTTCTATCTTTTTTTATAGATATTTTTAATCTTTGCTGATTTTATTTTTTAACCTATCCCTTTTAAAAATATATATATATATTTTTCCCTTTGCTGTTTTAATTAAAAAAAAATGTCCCTTTTTTATTTATATTTCTCGCCTTGCTGTTTATTTAAAAAACGATTTCCCTATTTTTTTTCTCTTGTTGTTTATATTCCCCTCTTTGAGGGTGCTGCTGCTGCTGAACTAATTAGGGGGAATGCCTGTAATTTCCACCTGTGTGGGATTTGTATTGCCAATATAAACTAATTACTGACTCACAGAGGTTGCTTACTGGAGTTTGCTTGAAAGAAGGCTATTTAAAGTAGGAGTTAAAACAACAGGAGTTTAACCCCTTAAGGACACATGACATGTGTGACATGTCATGATTCCCTTTTATTCCAGAAGTTTGGTCCTTAAGGGGTTAAACTAAAAGGGTAACTATTGTTTGTCTCACTTGTGCTATTGGTAACTGGGGATGAGTGCTAGCAAGATTGTGAGTTTTACTCAATGCACTTCCTGCTGCATGTATGCAGTGGCGTCGCTAGGGGGGGGGGCAGAGGGGGCCATGGCCCCCCCTACATCATGCTGGGCCCCCCCTTGGGCCCCCCCAAATGCCGGCAACTTGCCCCTCCCTCCCCCCCCCCCGAAAATAGTGCATCTGCCCACTGTGGACCTACCTCATTAGGGGCTCGGTCGAGTGCTGCAGCCCTTTGGCAGACCGAGCCCCTTTAAAGTTGCAGGGACTGCTGGGAGGAAGTGATTGTTACTTCCTCCCAGCTTACAGACCGCAGAAGACACAGGCTGCAGGCAGCTGGGAGAGAAGGAGGAGGGAGGAGAGAGAGCTCTGCAGCTTCCGACTCCCACCAGGATCAGCCAGCCTCAGAAAGTCACCTCCCTGCAACCAAAAGGTATGGAAGGGGCAGGGTGGGTGGTTAACATTATGGAAGCTGCAAATTGTGTGTGTGCCAGTGTGTATGTTTAGGTATGTGTACATCTGTGTGTATCTGTGAGTGTATGTGTGTATCTGTATCTGTGAGTGTCAGTGTGTATGTGTGTATCTGTGAGTGTCAGTGTGTATCTGTGTATCTGTGAGTGTCAGTGTGTATCTGTGAGTGTCAGTGTCAGTGTGTATGTGTGTGTATCTGTGAGTGTCAGTATGTATGTGAGTGTATGTGTGTCAGTGTGTATCTGTATCTGTAAGTGTCAGTGTGTATCTGTGAGTGTCAGTGTCAGTGTGTATGTGTGTTTATCTGTGAGTGTCAGTGTGTGTGTGTGTATCTGTGAGTGTCAGTGTATGTGTGTGTATCTGTGAGTGTCAGTGTGTATGTGTGTATGTGTGTGTCAGTGTGTATCTGTATCTGTGAGTGTGAGTGTGTATGTGTGTGTATCTGTGAGTGTGTATGTGTGTGTATGTGTGAGTGTGTATGTGTGTGTATCTGTGAGTGTCAGTGTGTATGTGTGTGTATCTGTGAGTGTCAGTGTGTATGTGTGAGTGTGTATGTGTGTGTAGCTGTGAGTGTCAGTGTGTATCTGTATCTGTGAGTGTCAGTGTGTATGTGTGTGTGTATGTGTGTGTATCTGTGAGTGTCAGTGTGTATGTGTGAGTATGTCTGTGTGTTAGTGTGTATCTGTGTGTACCACTGCACTCAAGTTCCGCTTTTCACTCTGGCCCACAGCCTCAGAGGTGTTCTGCATTAGAAAGACACTGCTAATCCGTCCAACAATACAAGGTAATAGAATATACAGGCAACACTCCGGGTACTGAAGGTGTATTTATTGAAGGGTAGAACACCACATAAAAGTGCAACTTTTCAGCCCTAGATGGACTTAAACATGATTAAGGCCCTCTAGGGCCGAAACGTTGCATGTTTGCACTTGTACGGTGTTCTATACTCCAATAAATATATCTTCAGTACCTGGAGTTTTGTCTGTATATTCTATTGCCTTGTATCTGTGTGTGTGTATGTGAAGGTATGTGTGTCAATTTGTGTATATTTAGGCATGTGTGTGTGTGTGCATGTGTAGGTATGTGTGTGTGTGTGTATATGTGTAGGTATGTGTATCTGTGTATGTAGGTATCTGTGTGTGAATGTGTAGGTATAGGTTTGTATCTGTGGGTGTGCCAGTGTATGTGTGTGAAGGTATATGTTTTTCTCTGTGTGTATGTGCCAGTGTGTTATTGTTTTTTCATATCACTGTGTGTGGCCGCATATGTGTACAGCCTCCTATCCCCTAAACAAGAGTCCCCTATTCCTCCGCTGCAGCCCTTTTCACCCTTCTCTAGCCCACCACCAGTGCTCCTCCTGAGATGTGTGTGTGTGTGTGTGTATGGACTCAGCAGTCTGTGTGTATGGACTCAGCAGTCTGTGTGTATGGACTCAGCAGTCTGTGTGTATGGACTCAGCTGTGTGTGTGTGTGTGTGTGTATGGACTCAGCAGTCTGTGTGTGTGTGTATGGACTCAGCAGTGTGTGTGTGGACTCAGCAGTGTGTATGGACTCAGCAGTCTGTGTGTGTGTGTATGGACTCAGCAGTCTGTGTGTGTGTATGGACTCAGCAGTCTGTGTGTGTGTATGGACTCAGCAGTCTGTGTGTGTGTATGGACTCAGCAGTCTGTGTGTGTGTATGGACTCAGCAGTCTGTGTGTATGTATGGACTCAGCAGTATGTGTGTGTGTGTGTGTATGGACTCAGCAGTGTGTCTGTATGTGTGTATGGACTCAGCAGTCTGTATGTGTGTATGGACTCAGCAGTCTGTATGTGTGTATGGACTCAGCAGTCTGTATGTGTGTATGGACTCAGCAGTCTCTGTGTGTGTATGGTCAGCAGTCTGTCTCTCTGTGTGTGTAAGGACTCAGCAGTATGTGTGTGTGTGTGTATGGACTGTATCAAGGGAAATGTTTGTTTTTTAATAATCCTTGGTGGAAAATAATGAATTCTCCACCAGGGATTATAAAAAAACAACACATTGTGTCGGGGACGGGGCTTAACATGCAGCAGGGGCGGAGTCAAACTGCGGTGAGGGCGGGGTTAAATGTGCCCCCCTACTTTTTTCCCTGGCCCACCATGTGCCCCCCCTAAAAATGAATCCTAGAGACGCCACTGCATGTATGCATGCCTGGATGAATCTGTCCAGGGTCCATACCTCTGTGGTGGGTGTGAGCGAGTGGCTTTTCTGGAAGCTCAGATTTGATCTGGATAGGCAAATTGCAACACTGAGAGAGATTGACAATCTTGAGAGGAGTCTATTGCTCACTGAGCAGAGCTTAGTGGGTGCAGGTAGTGTAGTGGGAGGAGATGAGACAGTTGGTGAGCAGGCACATAGCTGGGTAACAGTGGGACAAGGAAGCAGGGGGGAGGGAAGAGGAAAGGTTTAACTAGTCCTGATCTTGTGCAGCCTAACAGATTTGCCCATTTGAATGAAGATGTTGGGAGCATCAGCTCAGGAGTAGCTGTACTGCAGGAAGCTGTTTCTTCTAACAGCTGTGGGGACAGCCCCTCTTATACGGGTGGGGTTGAGAGGGTAAGGATAGACAGGTTGTGGTGATAGCTAACTCTTTTATTAAGAGAGTAGATAGGGTAATCTGCTACTCTGATCGTCTCAACCAAACAGTTTGCAGTCTCCTGGGGGCTCTGGTCCTGCATGTTGCTGACAGAGTGGAGGGATTATTGGGAGGGGCTGGGGAGGACCCAGCTGTCATGGTGCATATTGGTACCAATGACAAAGTCAGAGGAAATGGAAGATCCTAAAGAATGAGTTTAGGGGACTAGGAAGTAAGCTAAAGAAAAAGGACCTCCAAGGTAATATTTTCAGAAATATTACCTGTGCCGCACACTACAGCAGGAAGGCAGCGGGAGATTAGAGAGGTCAATGTGTGGGTAAAGTCTTGGTTCAGGAAAGAGGGTTTGGGGGTTTTAGAGCACTGGGACGATTTTGCGCTTGGGTACAACCTGTACAGTCATGACGGATTGCACCAAAGCGGTGGGGGATAGGATGGCTAGAAGGTTGGAGAAAATTTTAAACAAGTAGTAGTGGGGGAGGGTCAAAGCAACCTAGAAAATAGCAATAGGATAGAAAGGAGATGGGCTTTAGCTCAGTATAAGGGGGGTGGAGATGAGGGGAGGGAAAAGTTCAGAAGAGAGGAGGTATGTAATATTGATGAAAAATTCACAAAAAGTACAAATAACTCATGATAATAATAAATGTATGGAGCCTACATAACAAAATGGGGGAACTAGAGGCAATAGCATACACTAAACAATATGATATAATAGGCATAACAGAAACATGTTGGGATGAGACACATGACTGGGCAGTTAACTTAAATGGGTACACGTCATTTAGGAAGGATAGGAAAAACAAGAAGGGTGGTGGGGTATGTTTGTATGTCAACCATGAGTTAAAATCAAAACTTAGGCATGTGGAATGTGATGAGGAAAATGTGGAAGCTTTATGGGTAGATATCTGCTTGGGGCAAACAAAGGGAAATCAATTATTGGTTGGGATATGTTATAAACCACCTAATGTAAATATTAATGAGGAAGAATGCCGGTTAGAGCAAATTGGGACAGCTGCAAATCAGGGTAACATGTTAATTATTGGAGATTTTAATTACCCAGACATAAATTGGGATAGAGTGTCTAGTACTTCAGCAAGGGGAATAAGGTTTTTGAATTTGTTAAATGATACCGTTATGTCACAACTGGCACAAGCACCAACTAGAAAGGATGCTTGTCTGGATCGCATTATAACAAACAATGTTGATCTTTTGACCAACATTCAAGTAGGGGAGCATTTGGGAAATAGTGATCACAATATGGTCATTTTTTAAGTAAACTCAAAATCAAAAGCACATGGGGTATACTAAACCATATAATTTTTTTTAAAAAAAAGTAAATTTAGACTAGGGCAGCTCTACAACATATCAACTGGCATAAACTCCTTAGTGAAAAAAAACACTGAGGATACATGGAAACTATTCAAACACATATTAAAAAGGTACATTTCCCAGTATGTACCATTGGGTAATAAATATAAAAGAAACAAATTGAAACACATGTGGCTTAGTAGAGAAGTAAAACAAGAGATTAAAAATAAGAAAAGGTCACTTAAATCAGACAAATCAGAGGCATCCTATATAAGATATAAGGAAGTATATCCATATGTTCTGTATGTGCATTTCCAGCCTGCTACCCCTTGGGTCACCACAGTGTCCGGAAAACAAACTCGTTTTCGTGACACTATATAATCCTTAGGTCCCCCCCACCCTCAGGGCCCCCTTCCTGCTGGGCTGAAGGGGTTTTAACTTACCATATATCCAGCGCCGGGCTCCTGGTGACCTCTCCTCCCCCTCCGACATCAGCTCCCGAGTGGAGTCGAATGCGCATGCGAGGCCAGAACCACACGCGCATTAAAACCGCCCATAGGAAAGCATTTCTCAGTGCTTTACTATGGACGTTCTGCGTGCTCAATGCGATTTTCGCATTGAGGGTCGGGAAAGCGCCTCTAGCGGCTGTCAGCGGCTTATCTGAAACTGCTATGTTGAGCTGAAGTGGTCTGGGTGACTATAGTGGTCCTTTAATTAACATTTTTTTCTTGTTTAATCTTATCCCTAGGTTTATTTGTGTTCCTCACACCAGGGGTCACCTTTGTGGAGGGCCGTGTACTGGAGACTTCCCAAGGGAGAGAGGCTGAACTCCAAGGGGCCAGAGGAAAAGACTATCCTCAGGTAAGCCATAAAATATTTTTTTTTGTCCTGAAATGACTAAGTTGGTCCTATAGGGATAGGACAGGAAGAAAAAGACTGAGTGTGGGAGGGGTAGGAGGAGTTACTTATACCTTCTGTTTTAAATAGGTTACTGTCGAATTAGGGATAGGGAGGAGCTACCCATTGTTGTGCTGCCATGGATATGGCCAGGAAATATGTATGTATATATACACATGTGTATATATATACACATACAGGTTGAACAGATAATAAACCTATTTCTGCAATTGGTCTAACAGAAGAAGAAAATCAAATTTGAAGTGATTTCTATTTTTGCCACATTATAGGGCAATATCTTTTTTTTTTTTAACATACTTTAAAACAGAAATCCTTTTTCTCCATGACTCAACGGACTGGTATCCTTGCACATTGCACATTGTCAAATAGTTTGTTGTCTTTAATTAATTACAAGTTTTTCTTGTTTAATCTTATCCCCAAGTTGATTTGTGTTGCTCACACCAAAATACATAGCTTTGCATTTTCTAATGGATTCCACATACCACTAGCTTGAAAATGTTCACCTAAAATTGACTCTTTGCTCTTTCATTGTACAATCCACAAGAAATGTAATCTAAACTAAATTCTTGGACAAAAGGGTTAAACTGTGTGTGCAGTATTTCAGGGAAAAATGCTACACATACAAACTTAACATATCACACACACTTTATATTTCTGAAGTGGTTATGGCACCTGGAGTAACAGTGTAACCTTTAGTTATCTATCTGATCTCCATAACAAGCTTACCGGTATATTATCAGGCATAATTTTAAATGGTCAATGACATTGCATTCACACCCAGACCAAGGTTAATTTACAGGCTCTGACAAAGGTGAGCAATATATATTATATTTACCACTTCACCCATGATGTCTTATTTATTACACTAGAAGTCCATCTCTCTGCTTTCTTTTTGAGCAGAAGGAAACCAACGAGAAGAGGGAAAGGTGTCACCTAAATACACCAAAGCGATTGTGGTTTAAGCCAGTCTCATACTTGGCTCTTTATTTGTGAGTTCGTTTTCTTTATATTTATAGTTTATTTATTTTACCTTATGTACTTCACCATTAGATTATTTTTTTATTTTTTCATACATGTGAACCGGATTTTACGTACCCCTACGTATACTGTTAAGCGTTCCACTTAAAGAGTTTTTTTGAGGGTGTATGTCACCTTATAAAATACCTTATTTACACTACACATTCTGCTCTTGATTGCACTGTGCATGCAAAAGCAAATCTCATTGAGTTTTACAAGGCAAACAATGAATGTGCATTTACGGGTAATGCTACAACATGGTTTCAACATTTTTTTTTAGGTGGATTAGATTGAGGGATATGTGCAATATATTTTACCAAAAAAATGGATAGTAACACATATCCGGAGTGTACCTCTAAGCCAATTTACTATTTTTTTTTATTTTTTTTTTTAATTCTTTATTTTTCGTGCTTTTATGCTGAACAAGAATGCGAGTGGTGCCCCAAAGGCATCCCATTCGCTATATTAGTATACAATACAATCATTTCAATGGGGCATGGTAAGAACATGAGCACATTTTTTTTTTTTAATGAAGCGGTCATAAGCGATAGTAAGGCAGTAGCGTAGTTGAAAAGTGGGAACATCCTATGTTGTATGCTAGTCTTTGCTGCAGTGCAGCCTCAGTCTGTAACTGTAGCGTGTGTGTCACTTACTTATGTCTATGTGGTGAGTGCGGGTGGCAAGATATTTTGTGTGATGGCTGGCGGGTGCAGCAGAAGACACTAGGTGTTACTATACGGTAGGTCGGGCTATTTCTCGAGCTTTTATTTAGCAGAGTGATCTTGGTATGTTTGGATGCGTCTCTGTGACTGCAGTAGTGGGGTAGGATGTACCAATCGCTGCATCTTCGCTCACTCCCCTTCGGCTACCCAAGGCCGGGGAGGGGAGGGGGGGTAAGGAGCCCCTTAGGTTTTAATGCATATATGAGCGTGTATTAAGGTCAGGGGGGTGCCTATATGTACTCTCACTTACTTAAGCTGTAATGTACTAACAATTGAAGAGTAGCAGGTATAACCGCAATGAATTTAACATTAAAAACAATAAGAGAGACATCTAGAAAGCAATCAGAACAAAAGAAAGGTAAAAGTCATGAATAAGTTCAACTGGGAGGCAGGGGTGACTCTCAGCTGATCACATTGCCACGCTGCCGTAGCTGAGTGGCATTCAGTCCCGGTTAATGTGGGTCGCGTGGGAAGGGTCTCCTGAGCCCTCTCAAGCTCCGGTTTCCTCAGAGGGAGCCTGTCTAGATCTTCGTGGCACAAATGTCTTGGTGCGCTCTGGGTCCCATCTGAGTGGCTGGGTCGGGTTCTCCCGGGGTGTCGGTCCAGGTGTGGCCTCCCGGGGTATTCCCAGGGCGTGCTGCAAGTCTCTTGCGTTTTGAAGTGAGTGGACCACAAATTTGTCTTCGCCCTTCAGGACTATGAGCGATCTATCAAGGCGCCATCTATATTTAATGTCCTTTTGCCTGAGGAGGGCAGTGAAGGGTTTCAACGATCCCCGCCATGCTAGAGTGCCGCCTGTCAGGTCAGCAAAGAAGGTTAAAGAGTGGCCTTCGAAATTGACCTGGGGTCTGTTTTTAAGCGCTGCTTGGAGTGCGGCCTTATCTTTACGGTGGATGAAGCGGACTATAAGGTCACGAGTGGCGGTGGCCGGGGCTTTGGCCGGTTTCGGGACTCTGAACACAGACTCGATGGGAATAGCCTTGGATTGTTTTGGCGTGAGTATCTCTGTCAGCAGTCTGCGGACATAATGCGGCAGCTCCTCCGCTGGTATATCTTCCGGCAGCACCCGTACCTTTATATTTGTGGCTCTGCGCTCTTCTTCGGCAGCGCTGAACCGCCGGTCATAGTCTTCGGTTTTGCGCTGTAAGGCGGTGATCTCTGCTTGCATTGCAGTGATGTGTGCGTCTCGTGCCGCAGAGGCGTCCTCCAGGGTTCCCAGCCTTCCAGTTATGCCCTGTAGCTCGGTGCGTAGGGCGGCCATATCCGCCTGTAGGGTGGTCTGGAGGCCTGCTAGTAGTGTTTTAAGCACGGAGGTAGTCACCGGAGCGTTGTCCGGGTCCGGAGGCTTGGTCTCCGGATTAGGTAAGTGTGCAGTAGTCGGCATGTCTTCTTCGTGGTAGAGTATGTGTCCGCGTGGTCGGCCATTTTGGGCCTTGCCGCCTCCCGAGCTTGTCTCCACAGGGCCCCAATGTCTTGGCCTTGTCTTGGCTGGTCAGGCTTCGCTTTCTTTGTTTTGCGCCCCATACCGGTTTCGCCTTCTTTTCCTGTATCTTTTGGTATTTTGGGGGGTGATATGAAGGGCCGTAATAGCCAAATATTCGCTGTTTTCACGGGAGCTTCAGCTGCATGCGACTTCACCGCCTCGTGGCTTGGCTCCGCCCCCCCCAATTTACTATTTTTTTTACACAGAATTATTATTATTATTATTATTTAGATAGCGCCTTTCTCACACTTTTCAGCACATGCTCTCGGAATTAACTAGATTTGCTGTTGTGCAACTTATACGATGACATGTTTGCTGACACATATATTGAAGTTTTTAGAATTTGCCATAACAAGATTTTTAATTTAATTTTGTAATATGTTTTATACCATAATTTCTCACACAATGCTATATATATATATATATATATATATATATATATATTCTAATAGTCTGCGTATTTGTTTTTAGAAGTCATCCACTCTGTAAAATACCTTAATTGTGTAGAAAAATTACACTTGGAAAATATACCAGACTGTACTTGTTAAATTGAGTCCTGGAGAGAGTGCATAGTGCATGTAACGAGCTAAATTCAGTGTACATTTATTATGCAAGATTAGGTCTCAATAGTTTAAGTCATAATGCTTCTGTCAAATTCCTTGATGAAGCAATTTTAAATTCATTATGAAGTCATATTTCTCAATTTGTGAGCAGCTATGCAATTAGCCTATCAAGTCAAGCATGTAACAGGTGGCTATAGTTGGAGTGATTCTGCCCTTCTTGTCTTTGGATTCAATGCTGCCCTTGACCTGTAAATACATTTAAAAAATGTGTGATCCATTTTGCATGCTATCTACAGAGAGACAGATTTCGCATTAGGCAGAGTAGGTACCTACCTACAACATATACATACTGTATACACATACAATATACATATACATACTGCTACCCACACTGTGCACACTTACTGCTACCCAAACAATCACCCAAATACACACATTGCTACTCATATTGCTGCCCACACATTGCCATCCACACTATACACACAAGCACTACTACACATATACTGCTATGCACACAAGTACTATACATGATGCTGCCCACACTGTTACATGCACACATACTGATTTAAACACTGCACATGCACACTGCTAAATTCATTACTGCACATATTGTTACACGTACACTGTTACAAACTTACAAACACACACACACACACTGCCACACATACTGCACACAAACACACACTGGCAAACATACATACACCGGCATTTATATACATTCGCACAAACCGTATATGAATGAACGTATTTGTGAATATGAGCATTTCAGGGGGGAGGTAGGGATGTGAGGTGATAAAATAAATATATACCCCTGGTGACATGTTACCTAAGTATGCCTTTCTTCAAAATAAGTGAATCATAAGTTCAACTTTTAACATTGAAATTTGCAATGCATAATATACTTATACATTAAAGAGGAATGCCACTTCCCAGAATTTTAAACACAATGTTTACATGTCCCATATATTTAAAAAGTTAGCTATAGTACCCAAGATTGTTATTTGGCACCACAGGTCCCCTTCTGTCCTCCCCCGTGTTTCCACCATACTTTGCGATTAAAAAAACTAAATATTTCTCTCAACTATTGTTCACAAATCTGTCTAAATCTGTGTTAGTGAGCACTTCTCCTTCACCGGGTAACTGATCCACCTCACAGGTGTGGCATATCACGATGCTTATTAGACAGTATTATTGTTGCACACGTGTGCTTTAGGCTCGCCACAATAAAAGGTCACTCTAAGATGCGCAGTTTTACTGTATTGTCGGAGAGGTCTAGGGGGGTCCGAAAACCAGTCAGTATCTGGTGTGACCACAATTTGCCTCACACAGGGCAACACATCTCCTTCACATAGAGTTGATCAGATTGTTGATTGTGGCCTATGGAATGTTGATCCACTCCTCTTCAATGGCTGTGAGAAGTTGCTGGATATTGGCAGGACCTGGAACATGCTGTCGTATATGCCGATCCAGAGCATCCCAAACATGCTCAATGAGTGACATGTTCGGTGAGTATGTTGGCCATGCAAGAACTGGGATGTTTTCAGCTTCCAGGAATTGTGTACAGATCCTTGCAACGTGGGGCCGTGCATTATCATGCTGCACCATGAGTTGATGGTCATGCATGAATGGCAAAATGATGGGCTTCAGGATCTTGTCACAGTATCTCTGTGCATTCAAAATGCCATCCATAAAATGCACCTGTGTTTGTTTTTCATAACATACACTTGCCCATACCATACTGGGCCACTCGATCCACAACGTTGACATCAGCAAACCGCTCACCCCACGATGCCATATACGCTGTCTGCAATCTGCCCTGTACAGTGAAAACCTGGGTTCATCCGTGAAGAGAACGTCTAAGGCAAAGGAAAGGTTTTTTTACTGTAAGAACAATCAGGATGTGGAATTCTCTTCCTGAAGAGGTGGTTTTATCAGAGTCCATACCGATGTTCAAACAGCTACTGGATGCATACTTGCAAAAACAGAATATTCAAGGATATAATCTTTCAATGTAGGGTAATAACTGCTTGATCCAAGGATACATCTGACTGCCATTCTGGGGTCAATAATTTTTTTTCCTAGCTTGTTGCAAAATTGTGCTTTAAACTGGGTTTTTGCCTTACTTTGGATCAACAGCAAAAAACATATGTAAGGAAACTCAACATTTTGATGAACTGACTTCCAATCTAATACTATGTGAATTTCAATGTGCATTGAGAGAGAGTAAGTGAGATAAAAGGGAAAATAAAGAAGCAACCACAAAGACAGGAAGAATAAGAAAGACAGCAAGACAGCTAGCTCCTCTGCCAACTATTTATCATAGACAACCACAGCAGCAAGGTAAAGAAAAAAAAACTTTAAGAAGTAGTAGTGATATAATGTAGTGTTAATATAACATTTAGGTCAATAACAATATATTACAGAAGAACAAGTACACTCACTCCAAGTAAAGAGAGGTCTACTTATGAATGTTCCTTAAAGGGACACTCCAGGCACCCAGACCACTTCAGCTCATTGGAGTGGTCTGGGTGCCAACTCCCACTACCCTTAACCCTGCAAGTGTAATTATTGCAGTTTTTTTAAAACTGCAATATTTACCTTGCAGGGTTAAGTCCTCCCCTAGTGGCTGTCTATTAGACAGCCACTAGAGGACACTTCCTGCTTCATAGCACAGGTTTTCTGTGCTAGAGCGTCGCTGGACGTCCTCACGCTGTGTGAGGACCTCCAGCGTCGCTCTATTCCCCATAGGGAAGCATTGAAATTCATTTTCAATGCTTTCCTATGGGGTGCGCTAATGCGCATGCGCGGCATTGCCGCGCATGCGCATTAGGTCTCCTCGGCCGGCGGGCGAGATCAGTCTCGCCCACCGGCCGACGTAACCAGAAGGAGGAGCGGCGGGGGAGGAGGAAGCAGCGACGTGGGACCTGTCGCTGCCCCTGGTAAGTGACTGAAGGGGTTTTCACCCCTTCAGTAACCGGGGATTGGTGGGTGGGAGGGAGAGGGACCCTCCAGTGCCAGAAAAACGGATCGTTTTTCTGGCACTGGAGTTTCCCTTTAAAGTGTTATAATGAACAACTGGAGCATACAAAATTGTGTGTTTAACATTTTATGTTTTATTCTTTTTAATATATATATATATTTTTTTTTTTATTCTAAAACAGCCATTACCGGTCTTAAAAATCTATTTTTTAAATTTAATACTTGGATGTAATATAGATGAGCAGTGGGAGTACTTCTGTTTACTTCAGTTCATTGGAATCGTTGTAAAATATACTGTTTCATAATTAGATATTTTTTCTTTTTATTTGGAATAAGGTTGTGTTGTGAAAAAAATATATAACAATAATAAAAATCAAAACAAATTCATGCTTTGGAGGAAAAATCTGCACAGCTGCTTTTGTAAGAAAATTAATATCTTAGATTTCAGTTATTCACAGTACAATAAAGAATACACTATTGGATTTCTATATGAATCTTTGCTGCAGGCTAACTGTTATATGTTACTTTGTACAATACATTGATGTTGGAATGGTAAACTGGTATACATGTGTAGTCTAATAAAATATGTAGTATATTTGACATTTAACAAAGCCTCCCAAAATGTTGTTTGTCAAATATTTTTTATGTATTTTAAAAGCCACTACCAAGATATTATATTCAAAGAAGCATATATATGAGAAACATATTTATACATTTATATACAACATCTACCTTATGTTTTATAAAAAAAAAACAATAAATTAGATGTGTCATATATAGGTCAAATAAATGTATCCAACATAGTAAACTTGAAATCAATAAGGTTTAGTCCAACATCTTTGTCCACACTGCTTTTAACTACTTTTCATGTTGTCATAATGCTTATCACACTCATCATCCCCCATGAGAAGAGGCTAGCAAAATGTGGCCACACTGGCGTACATACCAGAGCTGCGGCCGCGACCCCTGCGACCACGGTATTTACGCCAGTGCATCCATGTGTTCCTTCCACCTACCTACTGTGGTTCTAACTGAGTGGATGGGGAACATTTGCCTTGAAATCCAAAAAAGCTCATGAAATGGCATCTGTGTCGTTCCATTGCTAAGCTCCACCCTGATCTAGTTACAGCAGCTGTAACTAGGAAGAAATGGTAGATTACATCCCTACAACAGTCTTCCGGCTAACCAGTTTCTCATACATCGATATCAGGAAATCAGAGTTGTAATATTCGGCAAAGTGTCAGTCTAGTTCCCAAAGTTTTACAAAGGAGAAATTAAATGTTGCAGCTAGAGTAATTAACATTTAGATATAATAATGCAAGTATTTGTTTTCCCAAGCCTACTCATCTCCAAAGCTGAGCAATACTCATCCTACACTAGATCCATCCTAACTGATCACATCTTCCAGAATGATCTATTATAGGTGGGAGAAAGAGATCAAAGGGTAAAACTTGTATAAAATACTAGACCACTCTGACCACAGAGGTAGGAGTTCCAAGGAGATCAGCCCTGGGGAGGAACTGCTGCTACCAGACCCAAAAATAATCTTTCCTTTCATCTTGGGAGGAACTGCTGCTAACAGACCCAAAGAGAATCTTTCCTTTCATCTGTCTAGGTCTATGTATTAATACAACATTTTATGGTACACACTGATCAGTCACAACATTAAAACCACTGACAGGTGAAGTGAACAACATTGATTATATCGTTACAATGGCACCTGTCAAGGTGTGGGATATATTAGCCAGCAGGTAAACAATTAGTTCTTGAATTTCATGTGTTAGAAGGAAGAAAAATTGGCAAGCAAAAATATCTGAGTAACTGACAGGGGCCAAATAGTGATTGCTGGACTGGATCAGAGCATCTTGAAAATGCAAGTCTTGTGGGGAGTTCTCGGTATGCAGTGGTTAGTACCTATCAAAAGTGGTGCAAGGAAGGACATCAAGTAAATCAGCATCAGCTTCATGGGTGTCCATGGCTAGCCCTTCTGGTTCCAACCCATGCACATCAAAGTAAAATGTTATGTGCATTCAATGATCCTCTTCTGATCACCTTTAGCTCACTTATTGTTTTATTAAGTATTCATTAGACGCATATACGATGGAAAAGTTTAATTTTGCCAAACCATTTTTCCTGAAAGTTACATTTCATTTGAAACCTCTGACATTCATTCAGTTGATGGCTCTGTTCTTCTGTATATCATCCAAGAAGAAGACTCGGAAAAATGAATTGAAGGAAAATGGCATAAAAATTAGCCAATTTACTGCAAAATATATACATGATATAAATATTATGTATATCATTTTATCAGTACATTGATAGAAACAATTTTCCGCCATTTGGTTCTCAGATCAAGTTAGAAAGCATAACCAATAAAGAAAAAAAACAGGAGTAATATTTATTTATTTTTTGCTTACTACTTCTCCTTTTTTTCTCCTCTGGTTACTTCTCATTTAATCTGTGAATATATTCAACATTTATTGTCTGTCCCCTAATCATCAGTCATCTTTTTTTTCCATAAACCATTTTTTTTTTTTTTGGTGCCATGAGCGGAACTCCAAATACCAAATCAAATGAGCATTGCACTAGTCATTTCCTCGGTTATACATCTGTATGGTGCTTCAGAGACACAGAACTCTCACTTTTCAATTCTGCTACTTTTCCACTCCTATTTCCAGTGTTATCCTTTTTTTGTGGTTTTATACTCCACCATCCTCAAGACTGCAATCTTCTCTTTTGAGCAGGGTCCTCATCAACCTCATGGCCTAAATTTGTACAAATCGCAATTCAGTCAAAACTGAATGCACACGTCTAGTATTCATGGTAGACCTTTCTTTCAGCTTAAATTTGTCTGGCCATTCTCCATTGACTTCTAAAACTACCAAAGTGCTTTCCCCAAAGTATCCAATTTTTCTAGTATTCTAATATGATGGCAACTTGCCTCATTTTTGAGCAATAAAGAAAAGTAATTAACACGAATGTGCAAATAGTTTTGTGCAATATTTTTTTTCTTTCAAATAACACAAATGTGCATACAAATGTGCAATATTTTTCCTACAAACAAAATCCTTATGCTAATAATGGCCTTTGTCAGTTTATATTTGCAAAGACTTTCAAAAATTATTTCGTACAAACATGCTAAATGTAGAGGTACAGCACAAATGAGCATGTGACTAGCACATGTGCCATGGAGAAGACTCAAAATCACTAAATTCTAGACATTATTTTTCCTATCTTCAATAAAACACTTCCTATCAGAATGACTAACTGTTTTAATCTAAAACCACAGACACAGTAACCAATTTACTACAAAGGAGCACGGTGCATTGATAGTTTATGCACAAGACATAGTGGATTTCCTTAGAAATATGACAGCACTCAAAGATGATGATTGATTACACTGTCTACAGTATCACCGACTGAAGATTTAGTAAGTCATACTAGAGTATACACACTGAGAAAATGTAACATGATTCATAGACAATGTGTGAACAGAATCATATACACACACAGTTTTAGAACTATTATCTGCAATAGGCAAAATAAATAAAAAATAAGTAACACACATTAATAGAGTAATGTGTATTTATTACATTCATTTATTTCTGTGATTTAAAATAGTACTTATTCAAAAGCATCCATGTTGGTGGGGGAGTGAGAAACGAAACGTGGGCAGATGTGTTATAACTCAGCCACTCACTTCCACTCAATTATTAATTCAATGTCATAAAAGTAACATATTGGTTACATTCCGGCATTTATACTTTCCAAACATGTAGCTCATCTTCCTGTGTGACATCAGCACAGCATTTTTCCAGTATGATAGATTCTTAATGTATATTCTCGTATGTAATCCAATATGTAATTTCCTACATGCAAATTCTGTTGTGTCTTTTGATTTATTGCACTAGGTTTACCAAAATTGGGAAAAAATCTTGTTTAGGGTATGTTTTGTTTATCCATATTACATGTTTAAATGGACATATTACATGTTTAAAGGGAGTTTTTGTATATAGATCATGCCTCTAAAGTCTCACTGATAAATTTTCTGTCACTTAGGTTTTAAATCACTGTTGTTTCAGTCCATGCAGCCCTAGCCATACCTCCCTGGCTCTGACTGACACAGCCTACATACAAAAATTGTTTCATTTTCAATTAGATGTTAACTTATAAAAAAAAAAAGTTTTTATCACTTGGTCTGTGAGCTGAACTTTAATCACATACAGGAGGATCCTGCAAGGTCTAGCAAGCTCTTTACTGAGCATGAGATAAGAAATTGTAATCTAAATAGACTGTACAGTAAATGAAGTGTAAACATTAGATCTCACTTTACAGGAAGTGTTTAGAAAGGCTCTGTGAGTCAGATGCAGGGAGGTGTGACTAGGGCTGCAAAACAAAGCAATTTAACTCCTAAATGGCAGAAAAATGACCATTGAGACTGCAGGGGCATGATGTATACACCAACACGTCTTCATTAAGCTAAAATTGTTTTTGTGACGATAGTGTCCCTTTAAATGTTATTAAACACATGCAATGTTTATTGTCTCACCATTTGAAGGGAACCTAGAAAATTGTATTTTTTTATAAGAAGATATAATATCATATTTTCACACAAAACGTCAATGCCTTCTTGATACAATATATATTTTTTTATTTATTTAATTAGTTATCTACCTAAACAATCAAATCCTGGCTCTCTTACAGTCTCATTATGTAAATTTCACCATCAATAATTATACATTATCTCTTTCTTTGAAACAGTGACCTAAACCTAACCTTTTCATAAGAGAGCCTGTGCTAAAGGTGCACATACTATCTTTGTATTGTAATTTATTAACAGATAAGGTTACAGCCCAGAGTGCACCTACAACTAGGACTAATATTGCCTTCACTTTTCACATCCTGTCGCGCTCCTCTTTTACTTCTTGGTATTTTTTCATCTTCTCATGTTCCTTTTTCTTAATGTTATGTTCACTGGGTATTGCCACATCCACCACCACTGCAGTTCATTGTTGTGAGCCATATTTATGATATACTTGTTGATGCTTTGTGTTTGATCCAGGACTTTAGCCTTGACAATCATCAGGCACCAACCTTCTTCCTTCCGGCTGGTGTACAGTCTCTGGGTGCACTGCTGGATTTCAGGTGGAATTTTTTTCATTTATTGTGAGTAGTTCCAGTTATTGATGTCTATGGTGTCCAGCTCTTCTTTTTATGGCATATATCTTGTTCTTACTATTGTGCTGGGAGTTCACCTTTCTGACTCTCTGTTACTTGGATTTTGCTATCTCTCTTGCCTCTTTCCATGTGTTGTTTTTGCCTCTTGAAATGTGTTTGCGGTATCCCTAGGTACTTCTTGGCATACAGCTTGACATGTAAAGGATGTGGCTAATGATAACTCGACTCTTGTACCTGTATATGTATCCACTCTTCATGTTACCTGGCTGAGGGGGCTGAGGCCTATGCAGAACAGAATATGCCAAATTTGATGTTCCCTTGTGCAATTGTCCTGGAATTAGTTTCTAGAGCTGTTCTCCAATTGCCTATTAAGCACCAGTATCTATGCCCATCAATTACCAGTATCTATGTGTGTAGCATTGTGCCATAGGCTTTCATGTAGTCAATCCAAGCTAAGCACAAATTGGTCTAACAGGTCTTGGAATCTTTTGTGACTACTTGGTCTACAAGCAGATGGTGTTTTGAGCCTCTGGTGTTGTTTCTAATCCTCTTCTAAGTATTGCTTAGGTAGATAACCCATATGCCCGTTGATCTTGGATGCTATGATGCCTGACAGGACCTTCCATGTTATGGGAGACAGGTATATGGTGAGTAGCTAGATAGTTTGTTCCCTTGTGAGAGTCCTTCATGACCAGTATTGTTCTGCATTGTGTTAGCCAGTCAGGGTGGTAGTCTGTTGCAAGTAGTTCATTTGTGCTAGTATGCATTCAAGCAGCATTGATAGTTTATCCAAATAGGTGTCAATAGTGTCAGCTCCTAGTGCTGACAAAATCTTCATGTGGGCTACTCTTTGTTGGATATCTCCGACTGTAATCATTACTGGTTCCTGTTGTGGGAGCATGCAGTGGTCTGGTTACAGGCCTAGAAGCCAATGGATCTTGGCGATATGTGATGCTTCTGTCTTCCAGTTGTTCCTCTAGTACTTGAGTTTTGGATTGGGAAATATATATCCAAGAAACTGACAATGTTAAGTAGAAATCTACGTTCCAAACCATAATATTTCATATTTGCCATTTGTTGAAGACAGTGTGTAAACATACTGTATTTATGACAACACTGACAAAAAACAAGCAACATATAACAAAACACTGCCAAGTATTTCACTTAGAGACTCATAACTGTCAGTATGAATCTCTGAAATTCAATTAGTTGAGATAACAAGAAAGTAATATTTAAAGTGTTTAATGATACCAAAAAATTCTAGAAATTTTTCTAGAAAGAAGTACTAGTCTGCCAATGACTATAGTGAAATGGGAATTAAGAGCCATCGTTATGATATTACATGAAAACCTCTGAGTCTCAGACCAAGGACATAGGACCTCCACGTATGGAGACACCAGAGACAAGTTACAAGCAATTGCAGAGCAAGCGTGTCATTGTACAGAACAAATATTTCTCATGCAAGAGCTCTTCAGCAGGACTCTGAGCATTGGCATGACACAACACCCCCTGCCCACTGGACAGCTGTGATTAAAAAATGCTCGGGGTGAATTTACCTTCCAGTCTAGCCCTGCCTAAGGATATTTAAATCCATACTAAAACATGCAGAAAAAGCTAACTGTAAAAATAATAGTAGTCCTCAAATTCAATGACACTCATTATAGTGTCCTATCTTGCTACAGGCTTTTAGGGTTTTCTACCATAAAAATCTAGGGTTTAAGAGAAACAAAGGTTCCATTCTATTCATGATGTTATCCTAATACTCATTAAAGAGCAACACAAGCAACACAAGCAAGCTCAATGTAGTGGTTATGTTGCCTAGAATCTCTGGGCCCCACTTTTAACGTAGACATTTACAGTGGTTTGACAAAACTAGGGACTCTTTACGGCACTAGGAGACTGTCCGTTCCTTAATTAGCACTTCAGATTAGAAAAAAATATTTTGTTCAATCTGCAGGCAAAGATGAGCTGCCTATACTGGGCTAACCCAGGCCCTTGTCTACTACCCACTTTGGAAAAATAAGAATTTGGACAAATAAGGAGTGCTGGGAAAGTGTTAAAACAAAACCATAAAAAATTTTTTGTTACTGTTCAAAAAAAAAAGTTGATGTAAGCAAGTATCGCAGTATACAGTGGGACTTCGGTTTACAAACGCCTCGGTTAACATAATTTTCGGTTTACAAATGAAAATCCATTGAAAATAATGCCTTGGTTTACACATTTTTTTTTTGCAATACAGAACAAGTTTCCCCAGGATGCAGTTTATAGCACCGCCCCCTGCATGCTGGAGCCTGTGGGTAGCACGTGGCGTTGAGTGTGGAGGTGTTGGAGCGGCTTTTGCATCGAGTTTTGGAGCCATTCTGAATATTGTTTGCAGTTGTTTTGGGACTTTTTTGGTGCATTTCTCAAGCTTTGGAAAGGTAGGGAGCTAAGCTTCGTCGTTTGCATGCCTTTTACTGCGTGTTCTGCATTGTGGGTTGCTTTCCATGTCAGCTCATTTTGACTTTTTTCTGACCTCTAGAACGGATTCATTGGTTTTCAATGCATTCCTATTGGGAACCGCGTTTCGGTTTACAAAATTTTCGCAATAAGAAACGTCCCGGAGAACGCATTAAATTCGTAAACCGAGGTTCCACTGTACTTTAATAATGATATGTTACACTTAAAAATGGGCTTATTTTACACCCTATTTTTTACTTCAGAAATAGTGTTGGTTAGTTTTCATTTGATGTTTAATGCAGAAAAAAAAACTGTTGATGAATAATAAAATAAAAGGAAACCTACAAAATCGATGTGTAATAACTTAAAAGTAAGAGGTACATTAAAACCCAGAATTACTGATTGACACTGTTTTCTTACTTATTTTCTTAAGACAGTTTTCAGAGCCATCACAATCACGTATTTCTCACACGCTAATGGATATAGACAGCCAAGGGCATTTACAACATTAACCCATTATTTACGTTTCATGGAGAAATATGGCAGTGTGCACATGTAAGTTTAAGGTGTTCAAAAATTACCATTTCAGATTGTGTGCACATGTTATTTTTATTATTAGCATTTATATAGAGTTTTGTAATATTATTAAGGCGATTTTAACAAAAATGAGTCAAACTAATACAAATTGTATAAAAAAATTACATAATAAATGAAATAGTAAAGTGGAAATCAAGATTTTGAAGCTTCCCTAGCATACATTTATGTTTCCACTAAGAGCACAATTGCTTCTATAAGGTGCCGTTCAACCTTTCAAAATGTGTCTCAATTACAGACACAGTGTGAAGTGACTGTCTAAATGCCAAATTTTGAATGTAGAATACACTTCAACAAAGCAGTGTGAGAGAGAGAGAGAGAGAGAGAGAGAGAGAGAGAGAGAGAGACTGAGACAGAAAGACAGAGATATCAATGAAAATGTTTGATATAATGTAACTAAGCACAAGATTTTGGGTCATAATGACCACAAATTCTAGTATAGTACATACAGAATGTTATACATTTCCCATGCAAATGTAACATTTGTTCACATAAATTATTCCCAGTTACCAATTGCATTGTTTGCAGAAAAAGGTCAGTAAGATGCAACACCAGAAAGAGGAATGATTCCTCCATTAATGTCTAGACAGCACTATTATAGAGATTTATGGATGCTAATTAATCAGCTAATACTCTCTATGCTTCTTGCTATGTATACTCCTCCGGTGGCTCACATTTGTGCTAATGCAGCCAATTTCTAGTAATAAGGTATCTTGAGAAATAGCACATTATTTGGTCATGTACATCAACCCTGGAAGCTTGCAGAAGAGCAGCATGTTTCCAAATTGATGTTACAAAGGAGCAATTGGAATTAGAAACAGAGAAGTAGATTATAAAATGAGCAGATGTATTTTCTTCAATCTAATCTAGTGGAATTACCATGTTTAATTAGACAAAGGTGACAGCGGTCAACATTAAATATCTATCTGGGGGCATAATAAAGTTAAAAGGTAAAATATATTTACCACAATGAATATGAACATGTCAATATTCTATTAATATAGAGGCAGTAAGTGTACTCATTGTTGTACAAGGTACACTGTGAGGTGTTATGTGTACATACATGATCATATATACAGAAATATCCACCATAAGGCAATCAGGGACAGCCAGAATTAAAGTGTGTGCAGCTTCTACCCGGGTGGAGGATTAAATTTTTCTCTACCCAGGACTACCCAAAAACACATGGTAATGTGGGCAGGGCTTACCAAGCAGCAGAGACGTGGCTAAACAGCTGTGGGTGGAGCTAAGCACGCCCAGAAGTCGGTGGAGAGGAAGGGGTAAGCAGGAAGGAGCTGCAACTGCCTCCTCTCCTCCCTTACAGCTCATTATGGAGAGAGGTAACTTTACATTTGTGTGACTGTCTCCTGTGTGTGTGACTGTAACTGGGTGTTTCTGTAACTGTGTGTGACTGTAACTGTGTTAGTGTCTGCCTCTGTGTGTTACTGTAACTGTGTGTTTGACTGTAACTGTGTGTGACTATAACTGTGTGTGAGTGTTTGCCTCTGTGTGTCTGTAACTGTGTGTGACTGTAACTGTGTGTGAGTGTCTGCCTCTGCGTGTTACTGTAACTGTGTGTGTGACTGTCTGCCTGTGTGTGTGACTGTAACTATGTGTCTGTCTGACTGTGTGGGTGTGACTGCAACTGTGTGTGTGACTGCAACTGTGTGTGACTGCCTGTGTGTTTGTGTGTGACTGCCTGACTGTATGTGTGACTGTCTGACTGTGTGTGTGACTGCAACTGTGTGTGACTGCCTGTGTGTTTGTGTGTGACTGTCTGAGTGTGTGACTGTGTGTGTGTCTGTATATGCAAATAGTCACACACAAGCAGTGTGTGACTGTTTGCATATACAGACACACACACAGACACACAGACACACACACACACATACATACACACACATAGACATACAAACACACAGACACACACACAGACACACACACACACACACAGAGTCAGAAATAGTTGATGCCCAACACGCAGAACTTAAGTAAAAATAAAGGAAAATCCTAAGACATATTACCGGGCCTTAGAATGGCCGGATTTAACGTATAAAGGAACGTAGAAATCACGGAAACAATGAACAAGCCATGAGTCAAGGAATGGAGATATCAGAATAGTCAGGAGCCAAGCCAAAGGTCAAGGAATACAGAGATCGGATAGTCAGAAGGAAAGTCAAGGTCAAAAACACAATACTCATTATCAGAAACGCGCTCTCAGATAACCACAATGGAAACCACGACAGGGCACAGAAAAATGGACAAAAACAGGTTTAAGGTGTGTGGAAGAACCAGCCTTGCCACTGGGCATTGGAGAAGACTGATTGCCAGCCTCCTGCCATGTGACTATGGCCCCTGGGATGTATTGCCTGCTCTCCTGTACTGCTGAGGTTTGCTACCAGCTAGGTGGATTTGGCTATGGAGCTTGTCTAGTGCCCTCTGTTGGTAGCAACAGCAATATGCACTACATGAATAGCAAGACTGGTTCATTTGTATATTCTGGTAGATTTGCATATTGCTAATTCTGCAGGCACGTGAGATATTTTATTTTAATTATTGTCTCCCCCACCTCTTTAAAAATATGCAATTGTGTTATAATAAGTCACTGTATGTTGCCTGCTATGATTTGACTGTTTGTAATTTTATTGAGTTTTCACAGCAATGTTAATGTAATGACCATATGGGCTAGTCCCAAGGAAAATAAAGTTTTACTTCACCCTCAATTTGGAGTGCCGTCTCTTATTGGGGGAATCTACTACAAGGGATTGCTATGCTTGTCATACTCCCTTGCTATATTCACTGCTAAGCTCTTGTAAGAGCTTGTTCCTGTTTTGATCTCTGAAGGAGTCTACAGTGGTTATGGTGTCTGCTGCAGTGCTTGGAGTCCTCAGGAAGCGCTAGGAGCATCCTTCAATGGAGGTACCCAGTCGGGGTGCCAGGTCATCCGTTACAGTGGTGGCAGCGGTGTGATGGCGTCCTAGTGCGAGGAGAAGCAGCTCAGAGACACCGGTAACGCTAGGGATTTACAATAGAGAGATAGAGCTAGCTACCGTGCAGCGTCCCTATCTACAACAGCATGGAGCGAGCAAGACCCTGGATAGAACCCTGCGAAGAGCACCTCAACCTGATACGTCACTACGAGGACAACACTTACATTGAGGAGGTAAAGAGGCGGTTGGTCTGCTATGCCCAGACCCTTCAAACGAGGTGGTCTTCCAAGTAATGTGCCAGTTGAGTACTGAGAACCATGCGGCAGTGGTCTTTGAGCAAAAACTGTGGGGGTTGAGGATATGGACACCCAATCTCCAGTGGCAGTGGGCGCCCCAGGGAGCCGAAGGTTTCATCCTTCCTCCCCAGCAGCAGAGTGAGTCCCAGGGAGCCGAAGGTGTCGTCCTTCCTCCCCAGTGGCAGTGCGAGTTACATTGAGTCGAAGGTGTCGTCCTTCCTCCCCAGCAGCAGTGTGAGTTCCAGGGAGTCGAAGGTGTCGTCCTTCCTCCCCAGCGGCAGTGTGAGTTCCAGGGAGCCAAAGATGTCGTCCTTCCCCCCCAGCAGCAGGACAATGTTACGGGAGTGGAGACAGTCGGTCTCCCTCTCCAGCGGCAGCTGTGTTTCAGGGAGAGGAGCACAGCGCCCTCTCTCCCCAGTGGCAGCTTACCCTACCAACGGGAGACACCAATCTCCCAGACGGCACAGATGGGACCGAGGTCTCTGTGCCTGACCTACAGGGATGCTGGACAGCCTGGGGTAATTGCTATATCACTACAAGGGATTGATATGCTCTGCATTCTGCCTTGGATAATCACTTCTAAGCTCTTTTAAGAGCTTGTTCCTGCTTCACTCTCTTGGAGGAGAGGTTCACCCACTGGAACCTGGAGCCTTGTCGTAGGTCCAGGGTCGGTAGGAGATGGTGAGACCCCAACCAAGCTGCGGCGGTTCGTAGGGTCTGCGGTGGTTGTGGTGTCTGTGGAGCGCCTGGAGTCCTCTGTAAGCGCTAGGAGCATCCTTCAACGAAGGTACCCAGTCGGGGTGCCAGGTGATCCGTTACAAGGTGCTCCATGATTGGCTGCAGGGAAGCATGTGTTCGTGGGCGTGTGTGTGTGGCACACCCACAGGTCAGTAATGACATAGCACTTTAAGGGTTAACTAAAAAACCCTTAAATCTAACAAAGTTTGCAGCGGCCGGCGTCTCTAATGATTACAGACCCAGCCGCTGTGAGAGAAGGATGAGCCATCACCGGGGGTGAGCAATGGGCGGCATTCTCATAACTACGTGGGAATGCCCCCGGACCGAGATGTGGCCGCTGTTCCAGACCGCACCCGGGCATGAGTGGACCTGGCAGGTATGTATCCAGCGGCATTCCCCTTGACGTGTGGGAATGCCGCTGAAACGATGCGCGCCCGGCGGGACCCATACTGCTCTCTGACAGGAGAGGACCCGGTGGGTGGCATGACACAGAGACACATACAAACACATACATACAGACACACATGCACACATACCGAGAAACATTCATACAGACACACATACACAAACACTCACACATACAAAATGTTTAGTCACTCTCCTGTTTCCTACCTTTTAGGTACAGGATGGTGACTTCCCTGGGGCCCAGTAGCTAAGCCTGATGGGAGTCAGAGTTCCCACTCTGACTCCCTCCTTTCCTTCCTCCTGCGCAGCTCCCGGTATAAGCAGGGAGGAGTGACCGAGCAGTCACTTCCATCAGGTGGCCCTAAAAGCATGGGCTACCCGATGGATACCTTAATGTGCGGCCCCGGCAGTTTAACCGCTCGGGCTTGGGCCACAACACATGGCGGTGGGCACCGTGTTTGCAGGGGTCCACAGGGCGGCCGGGCCCCCTGGAGTGGCAGCTGTAACCCCTGTGACCGCGGTAGTTCCGCCACTGATATCAATCATCTGTTCCTCAGCAGGTCTTAAAACAACTGTATTTTTGTCGTTTACATTAACTCAAAATATATTTTGCTTTTTTTATATTAAAGGGGAGGTGGTTTGCCTATATCAACTCTCTTTTTACACTTGCTATATGTTGGCTTGTTTTAATTATTTTTTTCTTTCGCCACGTTTTATGTATTATTCAAGACATTAGCTAAATCATAATTATAGGAGAACCTAATGGTCAACCAATTTAAATATTCAAATTGCATGATTTTCTAGGAGAATTTCTGTTGAGGGAATCACTTGCTTGATGTGTTATAAAATAAAAATAAACTGCATCTCGAAGACAGTTCGATGTCTGAAAATGACTGTCATTCCATATTGATTTTTTTTCTTTGAATATCAGACTCAAAGGATTAGCCTTAGGGGTTTTTAATTTATTATATTATTCAAAATAACAAAAAAAAAATTGGGATATTGAGACTTGTACATATTTTACCATTATGTAAATCTAGTGTAAGTTAATCATTTCATATTCTAATATTAATATTCTTCTGTTTACAAATCCCTTCACTGTTTTCACATGTCTTATAAAACATACCTTTTGATTCAAATCCCAAATATGAAAACCATTGCTACTTTCTTAATTAAACTTTTGGTATGTGTTTAATAAACAACCAATAAATACATTTTTTGGAGACATAATTTTGTCCCCAGTATGATTAAAGACCATAAACAACTCACAAAATATATTTAATTGAAAAATATGTTCCAAACTTATGATAAAAGTGTAATACACATATTTTATTCTTAATGAAACTGTTCCAGTCAAATATCAATGGAAATCAGTGCAAGGACAATCATGCTGAGAGGCAATGGATCATGGAGATTCATGACAAATTTAACAGAGCTCTTGAATGGCTTCGTCAGTCACCTTCACACTAAGAGATTTGAAAAATTAGTGGAAATAACACTCAACTAGTAGAATAAAAAGGTGTGTGTGTATCTCTGTACAATTCATAATGAAATAACTCATGACTCATATCACATAAGAATAACAACATAAAATAATGTAATCAAACAAATGCTGGTAAAGAAAAAAATCTTAAGACTATCAAGTATCATAGGAGATTTACATGTACAATAAGTTAGAGTCTACATTTTGGATGCCCACACTAAGACAGGGGTATGCCACTTTTGGCACTTCAGGTGTCGTGGACTACATTGCCTGAAATGCTCTTACAGCCATAATACTTGCAAAGCATTAGAGGATATGCATTCCACAACATCGGTAGTGACAAAAGTTGCCTAACCCTGTTTAGATATAAACATTGAGTGTACACAATGTTAGCAACACCTGCTTTTTCCTTAAATAAACTTAAGAAGTTAATCTGTGTAAAATCTACAACTCTTTGGTTATATTGACAACTTCAATTCAATCAACAAAAACAGATATTTCAAAACATTAACATGATTATTCACTAAACCGCTATTCATTTTTTTTATGCCTTAATTCGTAATGGCAAAATTCAGGCAAAAATAGCCAAACTGATTTCGAGAATTTTTCTATATCAGCTATTTAATATATGCAGTTGTGCAATTTGAAATAAAATAGCACAAATGAAGAGTTTACTAAACAAACCTGCCTAAAATGCTTTTTTAAAACATGAAACCATTAAGTCATGCAGATCTTGGGACCTTGCCATAAAGGGTAAGTCTGGTTCATATATTACTTAGTATAGTAAATGTTGCTTTGTGCTATACAGAGGGAAGATAAGACTTGTCTAGTTCTTTTTCACCTTGAGATAGGCAAAGAGATTTGGTGTTACAGAACAACTTCAGTAGTGACCAGTAATAACTTAAGTGTGGTCAAAAATTACATTTTTGGGTATCCATGCACATGAGACCAAAGAAGGAAAGAGCCACTCTGGGTGGCAGTCACACTTTCTGTGAAATAAGGATACTTTTGACCCTTAGGAAAAGGAACGGATCTTTTATGGAAAGTTGATTATGGTTAAAATTAGCTGGTAAATCTTCATAGTGCTGTTTTTTTTTTTCATTTGAGGCAAGCAAGTAACTTGCTTGAACTAAAAATTTAGCATAGTAGTAGAGGACAATGTCACAGACACCCAGGTCTCTCGGATGTGGGACCTACATATTCCGCAGCACTTTACAGTTATAGAAAGGGGAATAAGTGAAGAAGGTCCTGTTTAAACAAGCTTACAATCTACGAGCACTTGAGGTTGGCAGGTATATATCGTTAGGTATCTTGCCCAGGGACAATTACTGTTAAGGTGGTCTGTTCAAGAGTAAAACCTGACTTTCCCAGTTCTAGGGCAGTGTTGTTATCTTTACTTTAAGGTAATAATATTTTACTCTAATAGTATTTATTTATAAACAATATGTATGTTATCTAAATATATACCACTATATAAAAGATTGTTTATGTTAACAAAAACACAAGTTTTCACAATTTTGGTATTCCAAGCCTTAGCATTAATACACAGGTGGTTATCATTCTTGGCATACACACAGCCTTAGAGTTTACAATATCATGCTTGAAATAAGGATAAGAAGGAAAGTTTCAGATGATATGCCCGCTGCATCATGTCTCGCCAATTGATGTGCAAAAATCAGACACGGAAAATAATCTAATTCCCAGTTTATTTTTAAACCATGAATTTTAAAGGTAGAATGACTTCACAAATCAGTGAGATTGAAAATTAAAAATGGGCTTGAGTCTAAGTAGGAAAAAAATGTTTGAAGGTACATCTTAGAGTAAGGTGACAAAGTGTCTCTTAGCAGAGAGACACAAAGAAAATGCTTTGAAATCATTGCTGCCCTGCAAGATTTAGTCTTTATAAGATGATCCATATTAAATGAGAAACTCATTGTACTCTAACTGCATCTTTATATTATGTTTACAGTTAGATGTGATAATATAATATACATATATTATATAAATAATATAAATGCAGAAGACTACCTGCACAAAGCTTCCTGTTTGAAGCCGCAGACTGCAGTAGAAGTTCGGGGAGAGCTGACTAGAACCATTCATTAATGGTTTAACCCACTAAGGTAAGCTGGTGACAGGGACCTCCTGGCACCATAATAACTTCATACCATTGAAACTTCTTAAAATAGTGAAAGTCTTTGGCGAAATATTTGCAATTTTATCTTTTCTCATCTAAGCATTAAGGGTTGCATAGGTATGTGGAAGGTAACAGGAGTGATACATAACTTGAAGGAGATATCACTTCCTGCATATATATGGTAGTTGCAAAGGTGAGACAAGTTGGACTGGGTGTTAGTGGCATGAAAGGATGAAGAATGTTATACAACAGGGATTAGGGGGTTTGCAGAAATGTATGAACATTTCTATTGGGCACATGCCATTCCTCGCACTAATTAGTGATGTTTAATTTCTTGCTAATATCCTGGAATTCAAGTAATCTTTTGTGCTGTATTAAATTTCTCTTGAAATCCCAAAGTTTTTCTATATATAGAGGGACACATTTAAGAGGGGCATGGGGATCTATCTGTATCAACCCATGGAACTTGGGTTGCTCTGTTAAAAAGGTTTGTGTAAGGAGGGTCTAGAGGAAGATGGATTCTAGAGCAGGGATGGGTAACTTTCAGCCCTACAGATGTGCACCACATCTCCCATGATGCTTTACCAGCATTATGGCTGTAAGAGCATTATGGAAGAACCCTAGTGCCAAATCATGCCCCTTCCATGTTCAGTTAAGTCCCCTGCCCAGCACAAACAAAAAATTGCATGCATTGTGTTAGCCTTGCAGATACATAGTACATGGGAGCCCTACAATACATAGTAAATATTTTTTTAAACAAGGCTAATTAATACAGTGCAAATTTTTGTTGAAATCTGCACTTTTATAACATGAATAGGACACATTTTCCACACATACAGCACTTTAGCATTCTAACATGCTTTATGTATTTAAAGTGCTCCTTCACAAGTCATATTAATAGGTGATTTTAGTTGAATATTTTAAAATGTATGTCCAATATTTTTCTTTGGTAGATTTTCTTTAATGTTGCTAATTCCACAACGTGAAGCATAATAGAAAGATTCAATATTTTGTTCTCTAAGATGTATTTGGCACATTATCCCAAAATACATTTTTATTCTGAGTAATATCTTACAATCTGTAAATATCCTTCTTAATCCATCTGTAAATCATTTTGAAAGTGCAGTTTTAAGCACTTATATACTAATATGTTTCCATAATAGTTATGTCACAAGTTCAACTAGATGCCTAGAGACAGAAATGCATTATAAGAAGACACCTTAATGTTGCATCATTTTGACAATCGAATACAGAATTATATTTTATAAAAAGTAAGTGAAATCAACAGCTCCCACATTTGCAATAACCAATTTCTCCTGCTGCTATGGATCAGTAGAACAAAAACAATGATGAAAAGATTTTACCAGCTCAGTCTATGAAATCCAGTTTCTATGCTACAGTTTGACTTATACATTATCAAAAATGTATAATTAAAACGTTCCTATTAGTAAACATTTACAGTCGTAATTAAAATTATTCAACCACCATTGAAAATCAAATGTATTGGCCAAATTGCAGACTTTCAGCTGTTGCTATGAACAAATCAAACAAAAGCAATTGAAATAGCTCAACGCAATGAATGCGTCAAGTGCTTTCTCTAAATTCAACTGAAAATGCAACTTATGACTTCTCCACTCTCAAAATTATTTTCAGTTGAATTTGAGGAAAACATTTGGAGCATTCATTGTGTTGAGCTATTTTAGTTGCTTTTGTTTGATTTGTTTAGTGAATAATCCCCTTGGTGTCTCCACTGCCTTTTCCTTTTAACACTGTATGTTTAAGAACAGTATGCTCTGACTCTGATATTATTATTTATAGTACGGCATACAAATGCCCCATCCCCCCCCCAGTTAGAATAAATAGATATAATATAAAAGATGATACTGGTATTATTTAATCTATATCTTTAATAATATAATAAAATTATTGAAAAAAAAAAGAAAAAAAAGTGGGGGGTATCTCATTCATGTTTCCTTCCCTGCTGTTCCGATACGCGGTTTTACACTATGTAGTTGCTGCTAATAAACGGTATTCGGTCCCATCACGGGGTCTGACCCGGGTTTACCTTCGGGTTTTCATTTCTATGCTTGGCTGGGCCATGTCTGCCCGCCATACCCATGCTGCGTTTTTTTCCTGTAGGAGCGTTATGTTTTTGTTTTTTGTTGCTCGTTCTGGCCCTTGGGCTATACACGCGCATGCGTTTTCTGTTCCTGTTTTTTTTTTCATATATACTCTCTACAGCCTGTCCACCTGGACTCCAACGGGCTCACTCTGCCCTAATGTTACGGTCGAACCTACGTTTCTTCCTCGTACCCCACCCCCTCATTCTTTTAGCTCACACAGTATGTTCCCTCTCTCACTCATTACCCTCCCCTCTTAGTTAGCTGTTGCTGGCTGTCAGGGTCCTAGGGTCCACTAGTTGGTAATTACCCCCTGGCTTCTTCGCCTTAGATTAGTGGTACCGCGAGGCCAACAACCATCCTCATACTCTGAGGTACTACGCCCCTCGGGCCAAATCATAGTTAGTCACCTCGCATTATGGCATAGGGAGGGCCTCACCTGTCACTACCATTCTATCTTATGTCTACCTGTCACCGAGAGGCCAACACCCCGCCACAACGTTTAGTGGCCACGTTATCCCCTCGCGCCAACTCATAGATAGAGCCTCTCACGCCGCTTGGCATCTAGCAGGGCCTCACCTGTCACCAAACCTAGTTTTTAATTGCTTTGCCTTTTGGCGAATTCGCCATTAGCTAGTATGCCAGCACACACACACACACATATACATACTCATACCCACACACACACGCATTGGGTCGCTTATGCGCTGCCTATTCGTCTTTTTTCTAGCAGGTCTCCGCTGCTAGGCGTTGGCGTGGTATTGTCCGCCGGGACTCTCTGGCTTGGTCTGGTACCCTTCATGCTGTGGTGCTTTGGCTATTCCTACCTATCAGCCTTTCGGACAGCTGAACTCTCAGTCCGCACTCCACAGGTAACGCTGTTGCTGGTTGGGGCCCCCGACTTCACGCTTACTTCTCCGTTTCACCTCCTGGTTGTCTTCGCTGCTGTCGTCTATGGGGCAGTGTCGGATTGCAGTTTGGGGTAACCAGCATCTACCACTTTGGCTGGATCCGATCCAGGCTTCCAGCACCTTTCAGGGTCCCTACCATGGGCTGCCAGCCTGGTTAGCGTGTGGTAGTCGTTTTTTCGCGTCTGGCTCTTTTCCTATGCTCGGGCCTTCTTCCCCTTTGAGGCTCCTTCTTCGCGTATACCGATACTGTTCCTGTAGCTATGTTGTCTGCATTTTGGCTTTTGCTTCTTTTGCCACCTCTAACTTGCATCAACTCTACCTATCTGATTCACAACTCCACATGTTGTACAGGTTTACCATTCATACGCAGTTTCATGTCGTCATTCCAGACCATTAGCATACTCAAGGCGTTTCAGGGAATTTTTTACAGATTTCACATCAACATCCAAGTATCTCATTCACTATCAGACTTATTAAATGCCTGTCACTATGAACCAGGCATCAACCTTCAATGTAGGACAATAACTGCTTGATCCAATGAAAATCTGACTGCTGTTTTTGGGGTCAAGAAGGAATTTTTTCCCAGCTTGTTGCAAATTGGCAGCGCTTCAAACTGGGTTTTTCACCTTCTTTTGGATCAACCGTTTAAACACAAATGTGAGGAAGGCTGTACTTGATGGGCACTAGTCACTTTAACTTTGTAATCTAGTTGTTGAGCCGCTATTCCGCTTCCACAGTTTCTTGGGTCTCATATACTTTCCCACAGCCCCATGTCCTTCTTGCACCATTTTCTTAGGAAGTCTCACCAATTCATGCAGTCTATTGATTACCTTCTCTATCCCACATTTAGTCTACCCTAGGGGGGCCAACACGATTAATATACCTTACTTCCCCTGCACAATTAAGAGTGCCGGTTAAAGTGCGGGGCAACTATTTCCTTGCTCGGCATTTACCATACAGCTAGGCAATTAGGTTTTGTTGATTGTTTTGTTTCTGACAGGTACCCAATTTTTGCCCTCTTTTATTACAGGCCTACCACGACGTTACAGGCCTACCACACCTCAAACGACTTATTTCCTTTTTACTTCCTATAGGACCTTATTTGCCCCTCACACAAATGTAAAGGCTTGGCCTGCAGTTGTGGGAGGGGCATGTTGCCTATTTAAACCCCCCTACTCACCTTCCTCCGTCCCGTACGTTTTTTAGCGACTCACATGTCCCCACCCTCCACTCCCTCTATACTTTCATTACTACTTATGGGTGGGCCCTCTTTTATTACAGGCCTACCACGAAGTTGGTTCTGGCACACCTCAACCACCTCATTTCCCTTTTACTTCCTATACGCCCCTCACACTTACACACTTACTTCCTATATTTGCCCCTCACACAACAATGTATTACATTCCCAACGTAATAAATTAATAAAGATTTGAATGGTTATCTGAGCTTCTTATTCATATAACGTAAACATTACAAATATAATTATTATATACTAGTATAATAGGAGATATAGTTTTTATTAAAATACATTTGCACTGATCAGAATGTGGAACATGAAAACATCATGTAGAAACAGGGGTGAGGCAGAGGGACACTTTAGTATTGGGAATACATCTTTGTATTCCTAACACTAAAATGTTCCCTTAGACAGACTGAGCAATAAAGGAATTTTAAACATTAGATCTCTCTTTACAGGAAATGTGTAGGGAGATTGTGTAGGTCACATGCAAGGGAAGTATGGCTAGGGCTGCATAAACAGATTGTTTTCAATCTTAAATGGCAGAGAATTGAGCAGTTAGACTGCAGAGGCATAATCGATACAACAAATGCATATACTGTATCTTTAAAGCTTTGTATTTTGCAGTAGCGTCTAATAGAGCAAGGAAAGAATTTCAGACTATTTTTGCAACATTAACCCCTTAAGGACCAAACTTCTGGAATAAAATGGAATCATGACGTGTCAGACATGTCATGTGTCCTTAAGGGGTTAAAGATGGAAATGGGAGGAGGTAATAGGAGAAGAATAAAGACACACATACTGCGATGAATACATAGTTTGGGTAAAAGAGTCATATGTAATGCCTCACAACCATCCCAATTTCAGCAGGACAGCCCAAATTTTCAGATCTTGGTAACATGTTGTTTAGCTTTTGGGGACACCAGGGAACTGTCCTGAAAAATTATAGCATTAGCACGTCATCAGACATGCTCATGGTACACTGAAAACTGAAATATAACACCAATGTGGCATAATTAGGCTCTTTTCTTCTGTTGTTAGTCTGTACAACTTAGAATATAGCCATAACCACTGTCCTAGATTTGTGTGTTGAGGACTCTGTATTTTACAGGCAGTAGACGGCCCAGAAACGTAAACGCTAAGAAGAGACGATATATATAACAGTGACTGTATGTTGAGGCAGGGCTTCTTTAGAAAAGGTGTGAAGAGTAGAGAAAAGGTGTGAAGAGTAGAGACATTTGATTTGACTATTAGAGAGAATGATATGATTCAAGTGGGTATCTTGTGAGTTTAGAAGTAAGAAGAAGAGAGATAAGCAGAGTCACATCATGTGTGACTGGGTTAAATAAGCTTAGACTGGTTGTGGTGTTTGGGGGTGTGGAGAAGAAAACACTATTGCATGGGAGAATGATATGCCAAATTATTTTAGATTAAGGTGATGTGCCATGTCTTTGGCTGTCAAGCTGGTGCACAGGAGATATGTCAGTGGTCAGAGAAGGCACTTAGCCGGCTTAAAGGAGGCTGTTGTGGGATAGTGAGATGCAGAGGAAACAAGGAATAGAATAGATTGAGCATTCCATAGATCACAAAGGAAGGTGTCAATAGGTCTGGGATTGCAATGCATCACTATAAGATTGGTGATATTGTGAGTTTTAGCACAGGTGTAAGGAAAGCAAGTTTGGAAGCAGGTAGAAAGAGAAGGCATTGAGGAGAAGTGGGACTGTACATTTGATTTCAAATAAGGCATTTTTTTTTTAAATAAATAAGGTAGTTCATGAGTTGCAGGTTAAACTATATACAATGGTTATCTGATGTGTAATGTAAGCTAATTAGTTATTGCATTACATTCAGAGGCTGAAGGTTTTTTTCTAGACAAAATGTCCTCTACCAGTATATAATCCATGAAAAACATGTATTCCTTACCCTATAGTGTTAAAACCACCATTTAGGTTGCTTGCCCTGCCTTAGCCCCCTTAGAAGGGGTTAAAACTCACATTACTTCCGGTTTCAGGCGGGTCTGCTGGTGCTGGCTCCATCCCCGATCCGCCTCCTTGGTGGCATAATCAGAATTGCCGATTTTTAGCCAATCCAATGCTTTTCCACAAGGAAAGCATTGGATTGGCTGATATCAGCAAGGAGCCAAACACCATTTTGGCCAATCAGAACCTCCTCATTAAGTAACAGAGCATGGAGACACTGAACGGTAGTGCTGCCTACTGTGCAGCAATGCCCCAGGAAGCACCTCTAGTTGCAATCTAAGGAGTGGCCACTGGAAGAGTGCCTAAACACTGCCTTTTCCCTAAAAATGCCTGAAGGGAATGATTATACTCACCAGAACAACTACATTAGGCTGTAGTTGTTCTGGTGACTATAGTGTCCCTTTAAGCCAACATTTTAAACTCAACTAATATAATGCTTAATATTCCCACATGTATCTGTTTTTAGCTATTTTACATGTATAGCTGTATCAAATATGCAATTTTAATAATAACATTTATTGAAAAAAATCAAAAAGTAAAAATAATATATGTAAAATGGAGAAATGTCAATCGTAAGACACTTTTAAAATGTGTAACTTATGTGTTCCTGCTTGTTCCACTTCACATATCTAATTTTCTTCTCTGCTCTAACAAATGCATTGAAGCATGCCATACCTTGCCTGTAATGACAAGCTTTCCTATATGTCCAGGTGCACGATGATGAGTCCTAAGTGAAATGCTTTGACATGAACATTCTGCTGTGCCAAAAGCTCTTCTGGTGACTAATATGGTGCTTCAGTGCTCAATGCTTAACTGCTTTTGAGGGAAGAAAACATTTAAAGGCAGAAAACAAAATAAGTAGCCTGGGGACTCTTAGCACTTATTAGCCACTAAAGGAGACTCGTATATAAATTTTAAAATATACTGGCTAACAAACCTTTCTGTGCCTAGGGGAAGAATGTAATTACCTTTTTTAAGGACAAGCATTCAGCATTGGCAGCAGAAAACCACTCAAACCGCAACATTTCAGCAGTCTTGTAAAATCATCTATATACACAGGTTATTGGATTAGTTCTCTCAAATATCAAACAACCATTCCAACAATCTCCAAGCCAAGTCTTTCTATTTCTAGTCAATATATACCTTATTTTGTTCCATGTGTATTGCTGGCAATTTATATATACAGAATATGCAGTTATATTAATATGAATACCAATGCACATAACATTTAATAGAATATTAAAACAATTATTTTCAGGGGGGGCGTGGTTTGGCCTTAGACTCAGATGGCAGCATAAACTGAAAGCTCCTGTCCATCCGCATTGAATCACGCACTTGCCTGCAGCAGCGAGACCCACACACGCCTCAAACAGTACTTACCATGGGCAGCACAGGTTCCGGAGTAAAGCAGCCCAGGAAGAAGAGAGTAGAATGTGTCCAACTGTCATGTTTAAACATTTCATATGAAGGAACACAACTGCAGATTTCTTATAGTTTGAATATTTATTAGAAGTAATTGGTATTGACTTTAATTCCAATATACAGGTACTGTAGCATTAAGTAAT
The DNA here is from genome assembly GCF_036172605.1 of Pelobates fuscus. NCBI lineage: Eukaryota > Metazoa > Chordata > Amphibia > Anura > Pelobatidae > Pelobates > Pelobates fuscus. The sequence goes on from NC_086320.1 coordinate 232,042,165, forward strand.
AAATGATAAATGAAGTCCACAGTTACATGCACTGTAGCTTTAAGGAGTAAACGGAACTGAAGCAGCAAGAGTCCTTTAGTAGTATTAGTTAATTAGATGATAAGAAGTTACAATAGTTGTTCCATAGACTTTAACTGAAGAAAGATAGATGCAGCTAACTGAGACAAGTATGTGTTGAAGTTAGCTGTAACGGTTGGCTTTAACGAAGGACTTTGGAGACAGGAAATAACAGCTTTAGATGCAACGTTTATCAGAGAAGTTTTACTTAGCTTCCGGCTTATAGAACACTGGTTCCCGAGATTCCTCAGAGGCAGATTATCCTGCATGGATAGAGTTCAGCTTTAGCCGTGGATGAGGAGAGGCGAAGGGAACTTGAAGTCTTCTATTCCGGTCCGGTAACAGCAGGATTTCACAACTAAGTTGCAGCCGGGTTGTGAGTAAGGAACGTAGTTCAATAATCCAGCCCTGATCAGCTGGTGCAGTCAGATTAAATAGGCAGACCGTGTCATAAAGGGGTGTGGCTAGACTCTGTGGAACCAGGAAGTAAGAGGATACCATAGTTAAGGCATGACAGTACCCCCTCTTTAATGAGCAACCTCTGGGTGCTATTGACTTGGCTTAGAAGGGTAACGCTTGTGAAATTTGGAAATTAATTTGTCAGCATGAACGACAGAGGAGTTTTCCCATGTATCTTCATCAATTCCATATCCTTTCCATCTGATGAGGTATTGTAAGGAGCCACGATGGATCCTTGAATCCAGTATACTTTGAATTTCGTATTCTTCTTCACCCTGGACCAATATGGGATCAGGAGAAGTAGTGACATTTCTTTGGAAAGGGTCAGGATGATAAGGCTTTAGCAAGGACACATGTTTGGATCTTTGGCATACAGAACAGGAATTGACATAAGATTCAATAGTTTGGTCTTGACGAGGCCACCAATAGTATCTTTTAGACAATTCAAGGGTCTGTTTCATACCTGGATGACCTGCCAGAGGAGAATCATGAATAATTTCAAGTACTTTAATTCTGAAAGAGGGAGGTACATAAATCCGGTCTTTAAAATAGTAGAGACCGTTTTTCTTGGATAATTTACTTGATTTAGGAAGTTCAAGAGCGTCTTCACTGAGACCTTTAACGTCGTCGATAAGAGAAGATAGGATTCCAATGACTGTAGGAGGAGGAGACTCCAATTCGGTGTCAGAACAACATGAGGTTTTAGCTGGTTCTTTCGTAGACTGGAGAATTGGAATACGTTGCAAGCATGTTTTCTTGCAATAATCAGAATCAAATGCAAGAGAGAAGGGAAACCATGAGATTTGAGGGTTGTGGTTCCTTAACCAGTTGATCCCTAATATAATAGGAAATAATGGTGATGAGATGACATCAAATATAAGACTTTCCGTATGAGTATGATTGATGGTTACTTTTAGAGGGATGGATTCATGAAGTATTGGTCCCGATGAGATGAGGGACCCGTCAATCACTTTAACAGGTACAGAAGTTCTTTTACGAACACAAGGAATTTTATTCTTTGTTACAAAGGCTGAGTCGATGAATACTCCATTTGCACCAGAATCGATAACAGCCTTGGTTATAATTCTTTTATTGTCCCACTGTAATACAAGAATGATAGGGGACATTTGAGTATTTGCTGTAGAGGGAAGTACACTTAGGATGGAAGAGGCGTGAGACTGCCTTCTGCCTTTTATCCGTTTCAATGAAGGACAATCAGAGACTAAATGAACTTGAGAGGCACAATACATGCATAGGTTTAATTGACGTCTTCGATTTTTCTCTTCAGGAGTGAGGGGACTTCTTATTATCCCTATTTCCATAGGTTCACTTGGTATGGAAGTCTTATCTGGAGCTTTTGAGGGAGTGAAAGGTTTGCGGTCTTTTGAATGTGAAAGGGCTTTTTCGGCATTTCTTTCTCTTAATCTTCTGTCAATGCTGATTGATAGGCGAATTAGAGCGTTCAAATTAGTAGGGAGTTCTGTTCTAGATAATTCATCTTTTACAGCTTCCGATAAACCAATTCGAAATTGGTTGCGCAATGTGATGTCATTCCATTGCGTTTCTATAGCCCATCTTTTGAATTCAGCAATGTAATCTTCAACGGGTCTATTTCTTTGCTGTAGTGTTCTGATTGTTAAATCAGCTGTAGCTTGTTTGTTAGGATCTTCATAGAGAAGAGACATGGCTTCAAAAAATTCATCCAGTGAATCTAAAATGGGGTCATCGTTTTCCAGAAAGGAATGAGCCCATGACATAGGTTCACCTCTTAGAAAGGAAATAACCGAACAAACTTTAGTTCTTTCTGTAGGATAGGATCTAGGTTTCAAAGCAATTAAAAGTTTGCAAGAGTTGAGGAACTCCCTGTATCTGGAACGATCTCCATAGAACTTTTCAGGGTTACACACAGCAGGATCACTAGCCGAGTGCAGAGTAGTATGAGGAGTATGAGTTTGTAAATCTCTGATATAAGTGAGAAGTCTTTCATTAGTAACTTGCAGGTCTTGCACACTTTGGGCTAGTGCATTAACTCTTTGATTCAGCGTAGCTATAGTAGAATCGAAATCTGCTGGATCCATTACAATGGCTGGATTATTCTGTCATGTTTAAACATTTCATATGAAGGAACACAACTGCAGATTTCTTATAGTTTGAATATTTATTAGAAGTAATTGGTATTGACTTTAATTCCAATATACAGGTACTGTAGCATTAAGTAATAAATGATAAATGAAGTCCACAGTTACATGCACTGTAGCTTTAAGGAGTAAACGGAACTGAAGCAGCAAGAGTCCTTTAGTAGTATTAGTTAATTAGATGATAAGAAGTTACAATAGTTGTTCCATAGACTTTAACTGAAGAAAGATAGATGCAGCTAACTGAGACAAGTATGTGTTGAAGTTAGCTGTAACGGTTGGCTTTAACGAAGGACTTTGGAGACAGGAAATAACAGCTTTAGATGCAACGTTTATCAGAGAAGTTTTACTTAGCTTCCGGCTTATAGAACACTGGTTCCCGAGATTCCTCAGAGGCAGATTATCCTGCATGGATAGAGTTCAGCTTTAGCCGTGGATGAGGAGAGGCGAAGGGAACTTGAAGTCTTCTATTCCGGTCCGGTAACAGCAGGATTTCACAACTAAGTTGCAGCCGGGTTGTGAGTAAGGAACGTAGTTCAATAATCCAGCCCTGATCAGCTGGTGCAGTCAGATTAAATAGGCAGACCGTGTCATAAAGGGGTGTGGCTAGACTCTGTGGAACCAGGAAGTAAGAGGATACCATAGTTAAGGCATGACACCAACATGTTTGCGTCCTAGCGAGCAACTCCGACCTCCCAAGATGACCGGCGTACAAGTCCACGTGGCTCCCTTTTACCGGCCTCCGCCGCTGGCGACATCGCCGACACTCCCCTGGGAAAAACATCATAAATCCTGCTCAGATTAGCAGAGCTGAAAACCTACCTAACTGGGGACATAGCCCAGACCTCACACAAGGTTGAAGTGGAGATACAGGCCTTGGGGGCGAGCACATCCGAACTGGAGCACGTGTGGAATCGGTTGTGCAGGCCCACAACACGGTAGTGTCCCACGCTGACTCCATGGCACAGCAGCTGGACAACTTGGAAATGTTGGTAGAAAACCTATCCAGTCACTCCAGGCGGAACAACTTACGCATCAGAGACCTTCCAGAAACATCAAATGAAGGCCCCCTTTCACAGAATATGGAGGACTTTTTCAGACACATGATTTCTGACATACCGGATGAAAGATGGGCGATTGACCGTGCTCACCGTGCTCTGAGAGCCAGAAGAGCGGAGGTGTCTGTTTCCATTATTATTCCACCAAGCCATTATCAAGTACTGCAGGGACAATGTCCTACAATACCGTGATACCGAGCTGGCGATATACCAAGTCCTTTCACCTGGTGCCCTGCAACACCGGAAGAATTGGTGACCAGCAGTGTAGCTCTTACAATGCCATGAGATCTGATATACCTGGGGACACACATTCAAGTTGGTGGCATTCAAGGTGGTTAAGGCCCATACCCTGCTGCCGGCAGCCAACCTAACCCCCTTCTTCAGAGGCCCCAACATTGAGCTACCACTGGACTTTGCCTTGCCTACCTGGGAGAGACGGACGCTGATATCCCTCACGCGGGACTGGCATGAGGTTGGGACTGAACTGGAGTGTAACGCATGAATGGGCTGTTCTGCCTCAGTACACCCTCTCCGTTCCAGTGACTCGAACTGTTTACCCCTGGTGAAGCGAGACAGCTTAGGGGGGTCAGGGTAGATTTAATGCCCTCATGATTGTTTTCTGTTTAAGCGTCCCCAGATAGAAAGTGGGGGTAGTTCTATTATTGCACCGTTAATTTTCACTAGATATGCTACCTAAGGTTTACAAGGCTGGGAACAAAATCTCGGAAAGTAGTGGGCCCGCCGTAATGAGGGGATCGCATAGTAAAAAGAGTGCTGTCCCGCTCCACCAAGAGCATCCCTCGGCCTGCAAAGAGAGCATTTCCACAGTACTGAGCCACTTAACCTTAGGGGGATGAACACCCAACACAGGGAGGAGGGAGAACCACAGGCATATTAACACAGGCGCACTCAAATTGTTTAACAGAAATAAATAAAACAAAATAAAAACAACAAAAATAATCAAAATTATAAAAATGTCGAACAAAATATCCCACTCCCAGTTTCCCGGTTCCTTCCCAGCCCCTAGATTTATTTGGGGTAACGCAGGCCTGGTCATGCCATCATATCGATAGTTTCCAGGCAACAGCCTACATATACACCCCAGGACACGGTGGCTAAGATAACCTCCAGGGGGGTCCCTACAGGCCATGGAATATGGCTACACCAACGCTCCTGTATAGCCTTTGTTAGACAGAATGTATACCAGAACTTATGAGGCCAGAGCAATGCGCAAGCGCACCGGAGTAGCCATCCTTATACCTAAACACTGCCCATTTCAGGAGTCAGGAACCCAAATAGACCCGGAGGGCAGATATGTAACCATCACGGGCACAATACACACAACCAAATTTCACATACTTAATGTTTACGCACCAAACGACCCAGACCTTCAGTTCTGGGACTCTCTCACTACATTGGCGAACACAGGGGGAGTGGTAGTGGTGGGGGGAGACTTCAATGCTCAAGAAAGGGAGTTCCCCCGATCGCACAGGAGAGGGACACTAGACAAACTGATGCACAACTTCCAAGGGCACACAGGACTACTTGTCTGCAAAATTCAGACACAAGAGACTATACATTTTATTTGGCACCCTACGGCACCTACTCCAGAAAGAATAACATTTTAATCAATGGAACAGGAATGGCCAAGGTCCTATACTCCAAAATTAACAGTATTACATGACCAGACCATGCAGACATCTTGGTCACTCTTGATAGACTCAAGTAATCCTCTAATTGGACCGGGAAATTAAACATGAGCTTACTAGTCGATGAGGGTATAACCCACTCAGTGACCATGACCTTCAAGTAGTATTTTGAACACAATAGTACACCTAACGTAAACCCCTCAATCAAATGGGCGGCACATAAGACGGCTATCAGGGGGTACCTCGTCAAAGCAGCCACACACACAAAAAAAAAAAAAAACAACTACTAGAATTACAGACAGCTCTGAGAAAAGCGGAGCTTCAACACAGGACAAATCCCACAGCAGCCATAATTAACAAACTTAATGCCCTCAGACATTCCATTAAGAAACTTTCAGTGCGGGATACTACAAAAAATTCAGGGACATTCTAACACCTCATCTCACTAACCTCTATAACGCCGCGAAGGACTTCGACAGGATGAAGTGGCTGTATCTGTTTGGCCTTCTCATGGCATGGGGCTTCCCGCAGACATACACGACAGCGATCCGAGCCCTATACTCGAACCTATGAGCACAGACCATCATCACAGGCGCTTAGTGTTCCCCATTCCCCTTACACAACGGAACAAGGCAGGGATGCCCGCTGTCTCCCCTGTTGTTCGCACTCTCACTGGAGCCACTTCTCCAGGCTATAAGGTGAAATCCACATATAAAAGGGGTTACTTTAGCTGGAAAACAGTTTAAGGTCTCCGTATATGCGGATGACATCCTCCTGATCCTTACGGAACCGATGCAATCGCTGACACATCTGACCAAGCTCCTAAACCAGTACAGTAGAGTTTCAGGATATAGGGTAAATTTGCCAAAGTCTATGGTGCTACCGTTCCACCTCTCGGCTTCGGACATGGCACTGATCCACACCAAATTTAACTTGCTCATAGCCAGAGATACACTTCAATATTTAGGGGTAAAGCTTAGATTTGACCACATACAATTATACAGATACAACTATCCACCGCTGCTTAACACCCTGATCCGGGATTTGGACCGGTGGATGGAAAAAATTATCTCTTGGATCCGGAGACTACATACTGTAAAAATGAACATAATGCCTCAGCTCCTCTTCCTTTTACAGCACGCCATAGACACTTTTATTTGGCAAAGAAAATGCCCCAGAATAGCATGTGCTCTGCTATACCGCCCCAAGAACAGGGGGGGTCTGGGGTTACCACACTTATATTTATACAATCGTGCAGCTCAACTGGATCAAATGGTCCACTGGCATTCACCCCCAGAGCAGAAATGTTGGGTAGGTATCAAATCACTACTAATGGGAGCAGATCTTTCCCATTTTTTTTATATGGGTACCCAAAACTAGCAGGACCTTTCTTAAGACAACATGCCCGTCAATACTCAATTTTGTCAGGGTATGGGACTTGACCGCATCCAAGTATCAACTAAGCAAACTGCCCTCCCCGAGTTCTCAGGGCATTCCCCCTGGGCCTAAATAAATAGGACTTTAGGGGGATTGAACACACAGGCCTCCAGAGATGCGTGCACCTGTTCATAGACAACAAGATAGTCCCTTATGATAGATTAAAGAAATTCTTCTGATACCTACAGGTATGTGACTTTGCTGCCAGTATCCATTCCGTGTATATCCCTTGGAGGGATCCTTAAAGTCCCCCCATACAGATGCCATAGAGAGTGATTCCAGCATCTTACGATGGTCGAGAGTATGATGAGCGGTATTTGTGGGGGAGTGAGCCCACCCCACCCATCTCTTAACCACCCCCATCGCTGACCATCCAAGGGCCCCAAACTTTTTCAAACTTCTTCATCTTCCCTCCGTCTTGAGTGGTTAATTTGTCCATAAGGAATGTGTCTTTGATTTTTTGTATTACTGCAGCGAGGGAAGGAGTCTCCCTCTGAAGCCAAACGTGCTAAAGCCCTCCTGGCTGCCAGGTTCACTTTGTGTACGAGTTTTTGTTCCATTTTTGTCCATTCATCCATAGACCTGGCTAATAAGAACACCCATGGGTTTAGTTTGACTTCCCTTTCAAGGACATCCCGCAGCAATGCCACGATCTGTTTCCAGTATGTTTGGACCTATGGGCATTCCCACCACATGTGTGTGTAAGTTCCCTTCTGATTGCACCCTCTCCAACACAAGTCCGTTGGAATTTTATTCATTCTGTATAGTTTCACTGGGGTAGTGTACCATCTGAACATGATCTTGTATGATTGTTCCTGCAAAGAGACACATATAGAGGATGTTGCGGCAGGTTCCCAAATTTCCTGCCACTCAATGCCCTACAGCACCTCATTCAAATCCGCCTCCCATTGGTCAATGTATGTGAGCTCTCCCCATTTGTGCTTAAGTGGGTCAAGAGACTAGTGATCAGGCCTCTTGGAAATTGTTCTCCAATGCACATCTTTTCAAAGAACGTGAGCTGTGTCAAAGCGGCTTTCTTAATCTCAGGGTTATGGGCATAGTCCTAAAGCTGGATGTAACGAAAAAAGTTGAAAGGTCATAATGGGGCCCTAGTTTTCAGTTCCTCAAATGTTATGAAAGATTCGCCTACAAACAGGTGACATAATTGCTGTATTCCTGTGCTTTCTCGTGCTTTCTCGTGCTTTCATTCCGGGAATAAACGTTTTATTCCTCAGGAAAGGGGTAAACTGATAAGCCATATTTCAAAGTGGTGGCATCCCATGTTTTAAGAGAGTTTAGGATTGCTGGGCATTCTACATGTATAGTCGGTCTGTGTTCTTTAGTGACCCACATTAAAAATTGGGGCATGTCTGAACCCAGAAGAGAGCACTCCTGATCCACCGACCTTCTTTCCTCTGGGGGAGAATGCCAAAATGCTATTTGGGCTAGCTGGGCTGCCACATAATAAAAATAAAGGTTCGGCAGACCCAATCCTCCTCTAGATTTTGCTCTGTAAAGGACATTGCAGGATACTCTATGTTTCTTTTTCTGCCAAATGAAGTTTAGTCAATCGAACTGGGAGGGCTTGGAAGAGGAATAATATCCTAGGTAGCACATTCATTTTCACTGAATGTATCCTGCCAATCCAAGAGATTGGCTTATCTACACACTTCTCCATGTCATCCATTAAGGTTCTAAACATAGGAACATAATTTTGTTGATATAGTTTAGTGGGATCCGCCGTCAACCATATGCCTAAGTACTTAATGTGGTACCGAGCTATATGTAAATGGTAGGTCTTACCTATGTGGGCCGTGCCTGCCTCAATCATGCTTATAGGGAGCATGCTTGATTTATTCAAATTCACTTTGTACCCAGCTAGATTGCTATATTTCACCAGTACTTCCATCAGTGCCACCATGGAGTCCTTAGGGTCGGTCAATGTCAATAAAATATCATCAGCAAAGCCTGACACCACATATTACTGTCCCTCCCCTGCAATTCCCTTAATATCCGGGTTAGTGCTATGGTTTGCAAGAGGGGCTCCAAAAATCACTCCACACCAGCTTGCACACTCTACTCATGTACCTCAGACTAGCTCCTCAGCTTCATCTGTGCACGTGAATGTACGAGCCGACGCATGTGCACGCAACGGTGTGTGTATGTGCACAAGCAGGTTCACGTGCATGCATGTGGGTACCAAGTCAGAGGCTTCTCAATGATAATGTTATTTCCCTGAAAAGAGACTGAAGTATCTTCTGGGAAAAAGAGGAGGGCTTACAAAGGCTGCAGTCATAAGAACTGCAGCTTTTGTAAGCTCTTTTACAGGACCATCTTTAACAAGAAGCAAAAGGGGCAGCTGCCTCGGGCCCAGTTATTCCTGGGGAGCCTACAACAATTTAATCAGCGTGGCCCTTTAAAATTCCCCCGGACCGGGCCGCTTTCACTTTGTTCTACTGGCCTGCTGGGAGAAAGTGAGTTCAAGACAGGTCACTTCCTCCCAACTAAAAGAGTGCTGTGCGGGGTAGGAGGAGAAGGCAGCACATGCAGAGCAGGATAGGAGCTGAGGAAGCCTGGAGCCTCAAACTCCCACCAGCCTAGGTCAGCCAGTTCCCACTGGACTCCAGGGAAGCCTTTTCTGCATCAAAAGTCATTAAACAGGAGGGTGGCTAAAATATGTAAATTGTAATTTGTATATGTATGTACCTGTTTATATGAGTCTGTTCATATATGTGTGTGTGTGTCAGGGTGTATGTCAGGCACCTGTGTGCCTATGTTTGTGTACCTGTATGTCTGTGTATGTGTACTTGTGTGTCAATGTGTATCTGTGTGTCTGTGTATGTGTACCTGTGTGTCTGTGTTTGTGCACATGTGTGTCTGTGTATGTGTACTGTTGTATCAATGTGTACCTGTGTGTCAGAGTGTATATGTACCCATCTGAATGTGTACTTGTTTGTGTATATGTACTTGTGTGTCTGTGTACATGTATGTATGTGTAATTGTGTATCAGAGTGTATGCGTACCTGTATGTCAGAGTGTATGTGTATATGTACCTGTGTGTATGTGTGTTATCATGTACTTGTGTGTCTGTATTTGTACTTGTGTGTCAGCATATATGTGTACATGTGTGTCTGTGTATGTGTACCTGTTTGTGTATCTGCCTGTGTGTCTGTGTATATGAACCTGTGTGCCAGTGTACCTGTGTGTTTATGTGTACATGTGTGTCTGTGTATATGTGCCTGTGTGTTTGAGTACCTGTTTGTGTATGTTTACCTGTGTCAGTGTGTGCCTGTTTGTGTATGTTTACCAGTGTGTCTGTGTATGTGTACCTGTGTTTCTGTGTACTTGTGTCAGTGTGTGTATGTGTACCTGTATGTCTGTGTATGTGTATATGTGTACCTGTGTGTCAGAGTGTATGTGTACCTGTGTGTCAGAGTGTATGTGTACCAGTGTATCTGTGTATTTGTGTTAGTGTGTTTGCATACCTGTGCGTATGTGTATCTGTTTTTTGTGTCTGTATGTTTCTGACAGTGTGTATAACTGTGTGTGTGTGGCAGTGCATACACCTGTGTATTCCAATACCAACACTGAATTTACATTCCAATGCTAATACCACACAGTAATACACCTCTGTCAACCCCCCACACACATACACACAAACAGTCACTCCCCCCACACACTGTCAACCCAAAACACATACTTTCACCATCCCTCACACACTGTCACCTTCTTCAATCTGCTACACTCACATTAACTCCCCCAATCCTGTCACACTCTCCCATGCCACACTTACCCTATCACATTAACCCTTTTAATTCTGTCATATTCATCCCCCCAACCATGCCACACTCACCCTGTCACATAAAGCTCCCTTAATCGTATCACGCTTGCCTCCCCTCACCCTGTCACACTCCTTCTTCCAACCATGCCACATTTACCCCAACTCTGTAACACTCACCCTCCAACCATGCCACACCACCCTGTCACATTACCCCCCCTAATCCTGACACACTTATGTCCTCTCACCCTGTCACACTCCTATCTCCAACCATGTCATGACCACCCGCTAACCCTTTCACACTCACTCTGTCACACTCACTGTCCATTCACCTCTCTGGCCCTGTCACACTCACCTTGCCACAGTTACCCCTTTTCTCTCCCTGTCACAGTCACCCCTGAAGACAGTCATCATACGCACACAGTCATGAAACATAGCTGCGCCATAAACACAATGCACAAAGACCACAGACAGCCCCCCCATACACACAACACATTGCAAACAGTTACCCCACACACATATGGCCCCGGAAACAAACATACACATGGTCACAGAGACATACATTTGAACACAGGGACACTCACTGTCAGACTCACACTCAGACACAGTGACTGTAATAGTTATTAATGGGCAAAGAGGTCTAGGGGGCCCAAGCAAATGCTTGCCCAGGGTCCAATCTATATTAAAGGTGGCCCTGCTCTTTTAGACTATACCCCCAATTAATACATGCATACAAATAAGCATGCATGTATTCATTGGGGGTATATCTACTAAACTGTGTTTTTTTTAATGTGTGGCGTAGTCATTTAAGAGCCTATAAATACCAATTTAATGCAGAGCAGGATAGCCATCAATTTGTTATAAAATTATTAGTTTTTTTGTATATGGCATTTATCTAAAGTAGAAATTATGTCGAATTGCATAGTCTCATTTTGTGGATGGGTCTAAAGGACAGTGTTCTCATGGGTTGATGCTTACTGTGAAACTGTGAAAGTGACTTTTAGTATATCTATTTTGACATCATAAGAAAAAATTTAGTAACCAAAACATTTGTAAAGGCCATGTTCTACAAACTAAACTGAACACTTTACAATAAAATAAACTCCACATTCTGTAAAGGTAACACATTTTTCAATTAAACACATTTATGTGAGACAATAGGTGTCTCACAGGAATAGCTTTCTGGTTGAGTCTAATGAAAAGTGACAACACCACTACTGAACATAATTAGTTCAGTGACTGAGAAGATACATTGATAACTTTATGACACTGTTGTTTAAGGTTTAAGTTTTGAAAGAATGTTACTAAAATGTATAATCTATATCAGTAAGCATTCCTCAACTTACAGTATGGTTACCATAATGTTGTTTAAACCTGTTACACCAAGCATGTCAAACTCAAAGTCTAGCATAGGCCACATAAACACAGTTTAAGTTTATGTGGGCCGCAAAAAAACACAACTTTAAATTTTCATAGAAACATAGGTTTATTTTGAAAATTACAATATTAAAAAAACAGCATCCCATTCTACTAAGCCACAGCACTCCCCTATACTAAATCCCAGTGATAGGAAGAGAAGAGTCAACTCCTCCAGTTTGCTTCCAGGCTTTATTTGGTGACTAGTTTGAGTTTTCCTCAATTCTCTTAATGGAATCTGGTCTATGTAAATAGCATTAAGAAGCAGTTTTATGAAGAGAAGAAGGTGAGGTTTTAACATTGTATAGTATTTAGTGCTGATACCTTCCATGCCAGGAGTTTTCCTGATGAGGAAATAGCTCAACTAATTTCTGTCTGAGTAATCAGGATATTAAGAAAGGCTCACTAAGCATTAGATAAATGGGGAAGGATGAAAAAGCTTTGTGATGTCAAGGGTAGTAATAGTAGGAGGGCCACAAGTAGGGAAGCCATTATTTGAGTAACAGGGGGCTAATAAGGTATCAGTCTCTTTCTTAGGTTTTGGGCACCTAAGAAATTAGGTGACTCTCAAGGCGGCCTTAGAGGCTTTCCATAGGTGTATAGGTGAACAGTCATTCAGGAACTTCACATAAGCAACCTTCATCATTGCTTTAAAGGAGGCCTGGGAGCAATGATGTGTAGTAGGGACATCGACATGAGGGTGGATAATGCAGAAGCCACAGGTGATATTCCAAAATGACTAGTTTACATATGTCAGTACATCATGTGACATAAGGGAGGTGGAGATTGTTGTTGGTCAAGTGTAGATGATTTTTAAGGAAATTAACTGGCAGTCCATCACTCTGCAAGAAGGTGGAGGCCAAAGAGCTCAACCTATCCAGCCAGCTATCATTACCATGGTTAAGTACATTTAAATTAACTAATAAATAGAGTTGCTGTGCTAAAGTTTCATCCGGTATGATGTATCTGCCTTCACAGTCAATAATTTGGGAAGTGTATCTCTGGGGACAAGGAGGGATGAATTAATATAGCCACTGCTGTAGAATTTAACTTAAATGGGACTGAGAAACAGTGGGAAATCCATTTAGGTTTTAAAGTAAGAAATTGTTTGCATTTCAAGTGAGTTGGCTGCAAAGTTCAGGACCTGAAAAATTACTTGACATAGTCGTAAGGTGCAAAAAGAGGCTTTTTCAGCCCTAGTCTGGGTGATCACTCAATAGAGAGTGAATGTTCATTGTTGAAAGGCAAATTTAAAGCCATAGGGAGCCAAAGCTGAAGAGTATTCAAAAACGGGTTCAGTTTGATTAATTCATGCAATACAAGGAGGCAGAGATTATTTCTCCTGCATTGGTTCTCCATGTCATCAATTTTCTCTTGAAGGAGCAATATTTGTGTGGTCTGAATTTGCAGCTGTATTTGCATTGCTAAAAGAGAGTCCTCCCGAGTGCTTTCATCAAGTACCGGTAAACGTTAATAACAACATCAGATATAGACAGCTGTTTTAACTCCAATTTGGTGTTGAATTTTGACCATAAAGATGCTGACATTTCTTCTGCTAAATGGAAACACTGTGTGAACAGAGTGGAAAGAGGGATGGCCAGTGGGGTTGGTGCCTCTTCTATTACTGGTAACAGAATGACATTCATATCTTGGATCATGTGTGATGGGTTAGAGTCAGATTTGCATGATTTAGAAGCTGATCTTGGATAGCATAAAATAGTGATCTACCCTATGTATGCCCTACAATTTCTAGTGTTTTTATGCTTCAACTATAAAAATAATAGTTGTGGTTTGCACAAGACTGCAAACACTATCTTTAAGCTTCTTTTCCCTATTTTAAAAAATACAATAAAAAGGTATTTGACTTTGTTATATGGCATTAAGCATTGTTTTGAATTTACTATTCAGAAACTCTTCACAAATTCACATCTAGCAATTGTGCCTATGAAAATGCCTGTTTATGTTTTTTTTTTTTTAATCATTTTAAGTATCCAACAAAAAAGCCATCAAAATAATAGTAAATGAGTTTTAACTAAGTTGGAATAATAGAATTAAATGCATGTCTATCAGTCATGGTTTAATTAACTTTTAAAAACTATTAAGATCATCACTATTTATAGCAGTTTTGATAGATAGATAAATAGATAAATAGATAGATAGATAGATAGATAGATAAACATATACACAATAATGTGTATATATATATATATATATATATATATATATATATATATATATATATACACACATAGAGAGAGAGAGAGCCTTGCAGATAAACTTAAGAATTACAATTATGTAAATTTACACGTTTAATTTTTCACTCATTCATTCAAATTTTAAATTCTAATTTATTCACACTAATACACTATTTATTATTACTACACTTTCTCACAGCTTTATATTTGGTAGTCTTAATGAAGTTTTTTTGGGGGGGTTGCATTTTCTTTGTCCCACTCAATTGAAACCTACCGTAGGCATCCAGTGGCATTGCGCAGCACCTGTGATGAATGCAACTGTAATTTGCGGTCATCTTGTAGTATTGAATTTTCCCATCCAGAATGAGGGATGATCACTGCATTGGTCAAAACTGCTAGCGCATCTTGTATAATAGGCATTTTAAGGGCATCACAAGAGGAAAGGTTCCATAAAACTCCTAAACAATGACAAGAAATCATTTTTAAATAGTTATAAATGTATCAAAAACCTTAAATAATAGTAGTTCTATTGATATGTTTCAATTGCAGGTTATTAATATACAATAGCTGAACATAAGCTCCAGGAAATTGTGTTAATCAGTTTATTTAATTAGTTGGTTCCCAAAGATCCTACACTATATTTCACGTTTTTGTCTTCTTTTCTTTAATACCACTTCAACACTACATGGATTTGATGATACTCTTTAGGTGCTGCTTCCCTGCATTCACTTTCATACAGTACATTTTCACGGCCAGAAAGAAGAGACTCTGGTTTGGGGAGTACAAGCTGCCACACTTGTACCAGGCGAGCTCCAGAAATCCCATTGTTTAAGTTATATTTATGTAACATGAAACGAGAACCCGGCTTAAATGAGCCTGCAATTTAAAGGAAGTGGAGTATAATTGGAGTAAAATGCAGTGCATTTTAAAGGAAACATATACTGCCATGTGTGCCATTCACTAACAACTATAAAAACAACATACACTGAAGGCTGGTAAAATAGGAGGGAGAGCCCACAAGAGCTCTTCACTGGGTACTCTCCATCCATTTAGTCCTCTCCATCTCATAAGCCTCACCTGTCAAAGCGTTGCCACAGGTTACCACAGCAATACATGGACTAGGCACTATGCTGGGGCTTACAAGAGTTGTACACAGAGAGCCTCCAAGTAGCAATAGACTGCAAGGAAACATGTAGCAGGAGGCTATATTACCAGACTACCATAGAGTACCTAGTCAGGGGTAATAGGCACTAAATAAATAAACTAAATAAAACAATAAATACATGAATAAATAATAATAAGAACAACGCCCCTCCTCCCCCACTGAAGACAGTTCCCACCACACAAATGCACAAACACACACTGTATCACTTTACACGCATATATTCAGAAGAATACGGAAGTTCACATTTTGATTCTATATATTTGGTAACAATCTGCAAAGCTGAAGACATGCTTGTTATATACAAATACAAATGCCTTTAACCCCTTAAGGACACATGACATGTGTGACATGTCATGATTCCCTTTTATTCCAGAAGTTTGGTCCTTAAGGGGTTAAAAAAGCCTTTACATTAACACACTACATTAAAACAATAATAAAAGATACAGATTTTTAGAAATATTTGTATTATGCTAAGAATGCAAATGTTACAGAGCATATGTATCATAATACTAACATTCATACTTTCCTCCTTTTACAATTTATATATTTTTAGTATTTTTAATACTATCCATATTAAAAATGGCCATGTAAATGCAACTTTGACTATTTAGATATATCAGCAGTCAGTTTCTGAATAATGCAATACAATTGTACAAAAAATGTCAGATGTTAAGAGATTAATAAACTCATCGTTCTTCTAAAGTATTCTTGCAATGAAAATTCTTGCTGTATGGTTTTCCTGCAAGCTGTAGACAGCTGTCAAGCTCATAGCCTCTAAAGCTGCTAAATGACAAAGTGTTCATGAATGGTGCTCATCCTGAGATTACTGACCTTTTTTTTTTCTGCACACTAAATAGTTCATTATTTCAAGCTGTAATGTTTTGATCTTTCTCTACAATGTGAAAAAAAGTCCAACACCATTAATAAATAAGATACAAGCACTTGTCAGTGTGATCTCATTATGCCGGTCCCTGGGTAAAAAGGAGTGCTTTAGGCATTTTTGTGATAGATTCATTTTTAATAAATAGTTATATTGTAACGAGAGAGTGATTTGGAAAGATTTTCAGATAATTTGTGTCACAAACAAATGACATAGCAAGCCAAGGTGAGCAGTTTTATCAATCTGATGCACAGATCATATTTTTCAATTTTGACATTTTATGTATTGATTCCAGGTCTAGCCTGTCCAATAAAACCTTCACTTTTTGGGTTCTGTTTTTACATTTGTTTACTATGTTTGATTGGAGACACAGATGTAGCTTTATAAAATAGGCCATTGCAATAACTAAAGGGACACAACTGAGTGGATTTGGAATCATTTTTTAAACATAAAGCATTAAATATATGTAGTTTAGTTTCCAAATAAAAAATAAAAGGGACACTATTGTCACCAGAACAAATACAGCTTATTGTTAGTGATGTCTGGCAAATAGTTCCTGGTGAACATCGCTTGTTCGCGTTCGCCACGGACGGCGGACACATGCGCCACGGACGGTGAACACATGCGCTGTTCGGTCCGCCCCCTATTCGTCATCATTGAGTAAACTTTGACTCTGCCTGTACCTCACAGTCAGCAGACACATTCCAGCCAATCAGCAGCAGACCCTCCCTCCCAGACCCTCCCACCTCCTGGACAGCATCCATTTTACATTCATTGTGAAGCTGCATTCTTAGTGAGAGTAGGGACAGTGTAGCTGCTGCTGATTTGATAGGGAAATTGGTAGCTAGGCTAGGGTATTCAGTGTCCACTACAGTCCTGAAGGACTCATCTGATCTCTGCTGTAAGGACAGCACCCCAAAAAGCCCTTTTTAGGGCTAGAACATCAGTCTGCTTTTTTTTTTCTGTGTAATGTAATTGCAGTTACCTGCCTGCCAGCCTGTGTATCAGGCTCACAGCATATACTGTGCCCACTTGCCCAGTGCCACCACTCACTCACTGGTGTCCCAATAGCTTGCATTTAAAAAAAAAAACAAAAAAACTTTTGTGACTGTAATATAATAGCAGTCAGTTTCCTTCACTAGTGTGCGTTTGAGGGCCTGCCAGGGCACAGTGTCACACCAGTGCAACTCATATCTGGTGTAACAGTAGTGTACATTTATTTAAAAATAAATAAAATTTTGACTGTAATAGATTGAATAGCAGTTAGTTGTCTGCCAGCGTGTGTGTCAGGCTCACAGCGTATACTGTGCCCACTTGCCCAGTGCCACCACTCATATCTGGTGTCACAATAGCTTGCATTTAACAAAAAAAAACTTTTTGGACTGTAAAATAATAGCAGTCAGTTTCCTTCACGAGCGTGCGTTTCAGGGCCTGCCAGGGCGCAGTGTCACACCAGTGCCACTCATATCTGTTGTCACAGTAGCTTGCACACATAGTACCACTAATCGAATAAAAAATGACAGGCAGAGGCAGGCCACCCTGCAGGGGCCGTCGTGGTCGTGGTGCTGTGATTCCCTTTGGCCCTTTGCCCAGTGTTCAGAGGCCACGTACCCTGAACTTGAAAAGTTCTGAGGACATAGTTGACTGGCTAACACAGGACACCCAATCTTCTACAGCTTCCGCTCGGAACCTTGACGCACCATCCTCCTCCAGCTTAGCTTCGGGCACCTCTCAAGTTACCACTCGCCCGCCTGCCGCCACCACCAACACTAACACCACAGCTGCTTCACTTGGTATGTCAGAGGAGTTATTTACATATCAGTTGGAAGAAATGAGTGATGCGCAACCATTATTGCCATAGGATGTAGATAACAGGGATATGTCTCAGTCAGGCAGCATTACACACGTACGGTGTGATGATGATAATGTTGTACCCACTGCTGCTTCCTTTGCTGAGTTGTCAGATACAAGTGAAGCGGTTGATGATGACGATGCGTCCGTGGATGTCACGTGGGTGCCTGTTAGAAGAGAAGAAGAACAGGGGGAAAGTTCAGATGGGGAGACAGAGAGGAGGAGGAGGAGACGAGTTGGAAGCAGTGGGGAGGTCGTCGCAAGGAGCTAGTGGCACAGTCAGACAGCATGCATCGGCACCCGGGGTCAGCCAGACAGCACGCCAATCAACGCATGCTGTTGCCACCACCAGAATGCCGTCATTGCAGAGCTCAGCAGTGTGGCATTTTTTTTGTGTGTCTGCCTCTGACAACAGCGATGCCATTTGCAACCTGTGCCAAAAGAAACTGAGTCGTGGGAAGTCCAACACCCACCTAGGTACAACTGCTTTGCGAAGGCACATGATCGCACATCACAAACGCCTATGGGATCAACACATGAGTACAAGCATCACACAAACTCAAAGCCGCCATCCTCTTTCTGGTCCAGCATCTTCAGCCACATTAACCACTGCTGTCCTCCTTGCCCCCTCTCAACCATTCGCCCCTCCGTCTCTCGCTCATTGAGTTCCCGCTCATCCGCCCACAGTCAGGTGTCTGTCAAGGACATGTTTGAGCATAAGAAGCCAATGTCACAAAGTCACCCCCTTGCCCAGCGTCTGACAGCTGGCTTGACTGAACTCTTAGCCCGCCAGCTTTTACCATACAAGCTGGTGGAGTCTGAGGCATTCAAAAAATTTGTAGCTATTGGGACACCGCAGTGGAAGGTACCCGGCCAAAATTTCTTTGCACAAAAGGCAATCCCCAACCTGTACTCGATTGTGCAAAAGGAAGTAATGGCATGTCTGGCACACAGTGTTGGGGCAAGGGTCCATCTGACCACTGATATCTGGTGATATAGGTGATATACCTGCCCTGACCATGCTTTGCAGACCAGGTGGTCTGAAAAGCATGGTCAGGGCAGGTATATCACCTATACTGTGCATTGGGTAAACCTGCTGACAGCTGCCAAGCATGGAATGCATGGCTCTGCAGAGGACTTGGTGACACCGCCACAACTTGCAGGCAGGCCTGCTGCCACCTCCTCTACTCCTCCTACTCCATCCTCTTCCATAACCTCCTCAGCTGAGTCCTCTTCTGCTGCTGTGTCTTGCTCCACATCAACGGCACCCCCCAGCTCCCAGGTACTGTTCCACATCCCGGATACGGCAGTGTCACGCCGTCTTGGGGTTGACTTGCCTGAAAGCAGAGAGTCACACCGGACCAGCACTCCTGTCCGACCTGAACGCACAGGTGGATCAGTGGCTGACTCCGCACCAACTGGAGATCGGCAAAGTGGTTTGTGACAACGGAAGAAATTTGTTGGCGGCATTGCATTTGGGCAAGTTGACACATGTGTCGTGCATGGCACATGTGTGTAATCTGATCGTACAACGCTTTGTGCATAAGTACCCAGGCTTACAGGACGTCCTTAAGCAGGCCAGGAAGGTGTGTGGCCATTTCAGGTGTTCCTACACGGCCATGGCGCACTTTTCCGATATCCAGCGGCGAAACAACATGCCAGTGAGGCGCTTGATTTGCGACAGCCCGAAACGTTGGAATTCAACACTTCTAATGTTCGACCGCCTGCTCCAACAAGAAAAAGCCGTTAACGAGTATTTGCATGACCGGGGTGCTAGGACAACCTCTGCGGAGCTGGGAATTTTTTTGACACGTTACTGGACGCTCATGCGCAATGCCTGTAGGCTCATGCGTCTTTTTGAGGAGGTGACAAACCTAGTCAGTCGCACTGAAGGCACCATCAGCAACATCATACCATTTGTTTTATTCCTGGAGCGTGCCCTGCGAAGAGTGCTGGATCAGGCCGTAGATGAGCATGAAGAGGAAGAGTTGTGGTCACCATCACCACCAGAAACAGCCTTATCAGCATCGCTTGCTGGACCTGCGGCAACACTGGAAGAGGATTGTGAGGAAGAGGAGTCAGAGGAGGAATGTGGCTTTGAGGAGGAGGAGGAAGACCAACCACAACAGGCATCCCAGGGTTCTCGTTGTCACCTATCTGGTACCCATGGTGTTGTACGTGGCTGGGTGGAAGAACATACCTTCAGAGAGATCACTGAGGACGAGGAACAGGACATGAGTAGCTCGGCATCCAACCTTGTGCAAATGGGGTCTTTCATGCTGTCGTGCCTGTTGAGGGACCCTCGTATAAAAAGGCTGAAGGAGAATGACCTGTACTGGGTGTCCACGCTACTAGACCCCCCGTATAAGCAGAAAGTGCCTGAAATGTTACCGAATTACGGCAAGTCGGAAAGGATGCAGCAGTTCCAAAATCAATTAAAAAGTATGCTTTACACAGCGTATAAGGGTGATGTCACAGCACAACGGAAATCTAACAGGGGAAGAGGGGAAAGTAATCCTCCTCCTCCCAAGACCACGCCGGCAAGGACAGGACGCTTTACAGACGTGTTGTTGATGGAGGACATGCAGAGCTTTTTAAGTCCTACGCATCGCCACAGCCCTTCGGGGTCCACCCTCCGAGAATGACTCGACCAACAGGTAGCAGACTACCTCGCCTTAACTGCAGATATTGACACTCTGAGGAGCGATGAACCCCTTGACTACTGGGTGTGCAGGCTTGAACTGTGGCCTGAGCTATCCCAATTTGTGATAGAACTTCTGGCCTGCCCTGCTTCAAGTGTCCTGTCAGAAAGGACCTTCAGTGCAGCAGGAGGTATTGTCACTCAGAAGAGAAGTCACCTAGGTCAAAAAAGTCTAGATTACCTCACCTTTATTAAGATGAATGAGGGATGGATCCCGAAGGGACTGACAGTGGGCGATACATTCGACTAAAAAAGGCCTGATGAGGGGGACTACTTAACACACCACTCCTATCTGGTGGCACATTAGATTGCACGCGTAGTGCCCCAAATTTGAAGTAGGAGGACCGACCAAGCATCTTTTTCCATCTCCCGCTTTCTAAAATCGATGCCTTATATACACGTCCCCTGATAGGGAACGTAACTGGGATTAAACTGATAGGAGTGGTGTGTTAAGTAGTACTATTCCTATCTGGTGGCACATTAGATTGCACGCGCAGTGCCCCAAATTTGAAGTAGGAGGACCGACCAAGCATCTTTTTCCATCTCCCGCTTCCTGGGTGGAGGAAGAGAGACCTTCAATGACATCAGTGAGAACAAGGAACGAGACATTGCTAGCTTGGTAGCCAACCTTGTGCAAATGGGGAGTTTGCGGTTGTGCAAATGGACTGTTTGCGGTTGTTTGCGGTGCGTTAAACTGGGAGTTTGGTCTGTCACTGTGAAGCGGGTGTAACCCTTACACTACCTGATCGATACAACATCATACCTGATGTTTTAAAGCACATTATTCCAAACAATTTAGGAATGTTAGGTGATTTATGCCCTTTATGGATTAAAACCATACTCTGCATCAACTATGTCATTTTCCATGGGAGTTTTGCCATGGATCCCCCTCCGGCATGCCACAGTCCAGGTGTTAGTCCCCTTGAAACAACTTTTCCATCACTATTGTGTCCAGAAAGAGTCCCTGTGGGTTTTAAAGTTCGCCTGCCCATTGAAGTCTATGGCGTTTTTTATGTTCGCGACATCACTACTTATTGTATTTGTTTAGCATTAATTCTCAATGCTTTCCTATGGACGCTGGCGTCTTCTCACTGTGAAAATCACAGTGAGAAGCGCAGAAGCGCCTCTAGTGGCTGTCATTGAGACAGCCACTAGAGGCTGAATTAACTCCAATGTAAACATAGCAGTTTACAGCAGGCAAGGTTAACCCTAGAGGGACCTGGCACCCAGACCACTTCATTGAGCTGAAGTGGTCTGGGTGCCTATAGTGGTCCTTTAAGCGTGATAGAAGTTACAGTTCAGCAGGGGCACTAAACTAATATTGCCAGCCTGTCTGACTGACAGCCCAAGGAGGAGGCCCTATACATATTAAAAAATAGTAACTTATCTCCAGAATTAAACATTTTTCTCCATTTTAAAAGAATGTCTAAAGGGACAGGGTCTTTGCATTTTAAATTAGAGATCAGCAAAAATAATCAAGATGCATCAGATTTATACTTCCATCTTAGGTATCTGAAGTGTTTATTTAGCATGTGAGGTTTTATAGCAGTGCTATTACTCTTTATTACATATAATACAGCAGAGATCTGATTTAATAGGATCTAGCGTTAACAAGACCCATTCTTCATTGCCTAATAGAGCATCTCTTTTGGTGTGCAAACATTAATCACTGTGAAAATCTTTAGAGGAAAAGATAACATTTTATTTCTTTTCATAGATGTAACACTTAAAAAAGAAAAAGATTTGTCTTGTCTATAACCAGACATAACTAAATACCTCAATGGGCTTTCACAAAACACTAAAGAAATGTTAAATTGGAACTGTAACTTCCCAGAATTTTAAAGTTATGTTTACGTGTCTTAAAATGTAACAAATTTAAGAGGTGTATGTGAAATATACTGGACACTGATCCCGCATCCACTGGTAATTCTAGAAAGCTCAAAGAGTCTAAGTAGCTGATTGCTCTCAGCCAATGAGCTAAGTCCTGCACTGCTGGGCTTAGCTCACAATAGCTAACCACATTTTCTGCTTAGGCACTTTAAGATAGTATAAGTAAGAAAAAGGTCAAAATAGGATCAGCGCTAAAATGCAAAAAAATTGAGGAGTATATATATATTGAACAGGCAGCACACCTACATAAAGGGGAGTACCCTCCAATCCCCTACAGATAATTAGAGATAGAGCAAAAAACAAAGGGAAGACATGTTCTACTTGAAGAAGCCTGTTGTAGGCGAAACGCGTCTAGAAAAAGTTTTTATAAGTTTATATTTTGTTATAATGAAGGAATTTGAGCTCTAAATATTTTGGTTGCCACATTCCTTTCCTATTTTATCTTATTACTTATATTATTTTATTCTTAAGCCTGACTACATTGTTTTTCATCATCCTAAGAGATGTCAAAAGAATCCTTAGGTGGGGATTATACCACCCATACGCTATACATCGAGCAGTAAAGCCTGCTCAATATATTTTATACTCCATATATCCTTGGGGATCATTCCACTTCACGCATTTCATACCAGAGCTGGATTGTAGATCTGGAAATTGTGAGTAGTACCTACTTATAATTCTTTATATCCAAGTATATTTACCTACTGCACCATTGGATTTCCGTTTTTCTGCTTCTTTTCCATATGTCCCACTGAAATTACAAGTCTGCATCCGTGACGAATCACCGCTGCTCTACAAGAATTTTCCTTATTATTGTGGACTTTATTATTCTGGGCTAGTGTTTAGTTATTTGGACCATACTATTTTATGTGTACAAAATATTTATATTAAAGGCGCACCCTTCCCTTTGTTTTTTGTTTTTTACTTTTAGATAGTAGTTTACTCAGCAATCGGCGCCCGATGGAAAAGAAAGATTTTACTCATAATATGGGGGGCTTTATTAGATCATTCAAGTCATGTTGATAATAATTTTTTTTTCGTGGTTTTATGTGCACTATTTATTGTCAAAGCAATATTACCAGAGTAAATGCATATTTAATACAGCACTCAACTTCTTGACCCCCCCCCCCCCCCCCGCTCACTGGTCAAACTTGCTTCCAGTTCTGCACAAAATAAGCCCAAGTTGAGTCTGTGGGATAACCTAACGCTGTTCATTAGATAGTGTATTTGAAGATAACTTTTCACAAAAAGATGCACTAAAATTGTACAAGTTGCATCCACTTTTGCAGTGTTTTAGTACATTACATTTAGCCTTTAAACATGAAGTATTTAATGGATAACTCCCCAAATGGCCACTATATATGCAAGAGCAATCTCTAAAATGTACCTTCTATTCTATAGATTTAAAGATTGCTTCTAAGCCTCCTGGTGGTGTAAATTGTATTTATTCACTGTACAAACTGTAAGCTCGTAGCCAGATCTATATCTACCTACAACATTTGTTCGTCTACGTCTGTCATATTCATGTGTAAAGTACCGCATGTGTAAAGTATTGTGTGAAGGCTTGTGTTTGCAAATCCAAATAAAAATAATAATCCCTAAATCCTACAAACAGACTGAAGCATTGCTCATCTATTCTCAATATATTATCTTGGACTTTTTTTTTTGTTCTTTGTTGGTTTTATCTTTATCTTCTCAATATGATCAGAAGCTGACTTTACAACTCATTGACTAAAGTGAGATCTGCTGATGGAAAATCTTCGGAAACAGGCCTTGGTGAGAACTATATACAGGTATCTCAAAGGGCACACATTTTTGAAAATACCAATGCTTATGGTGCCATGCATATTTTAAATGGAAATTGCTGGGTGCTAAGTGAAGAGAACAGAATTCATAGTGCAAATGATTGTTTTTAAACCCAAAATTATTTATTTTAAGGATCCATGAAATTATATTGTAAAAAATCTATCATTGAACACACAATAATCATTGAACGATAACCACATCAAATTGATTACTGTATAGCCCCCAACTGCCACCCCTGGATGTTGCTGGGGAGGACATCTGGTCT
Organism: Pelobates fuscus; assembly: GCF_036172605.1. Lineage (NCBI taxonomy): Eukaryota > Metazoa > Chordata > Amphibia > Anura > Pelobatidae > Pelobates > Pelobates fuscus. Next base: position 232,066,907 of record NC_086320.1, read on the forward strand.
CACCATTATCAATATTAGAGCCTCCACAGGCTGGCTGTGGGTGCAGACATGGGGGTGGGTAGCAACCTGTCCACCCCAATTATTTCAATTACAGATCCTCCAGAAGACCATGGGGGAGGGGCAACATGTGTCAGATCACCTCCTAATGGGGCTCTTGTTAGCAACTAGGCAGAAGACATCGTTTAGTAGTCATACTTCTGCCTGTGGAATGTTTTTTCACCTCTCTTATTCTAACATGGGGATCATATTGACAGCCACATGCCTATTTGTATTTAATGTGGCAGTTGGCTAGAAACTGTTTGCCAGCTGCCACATGATTAACCCTCTTGCCGCAAAGGTGTTTGGTTAGGCTGAATTGGTTTCCACGACTGGAATTTGGCTGAACCGAGCCCTCACATTCCAGTTTGTAAAATGTTGTTGAGATGAACCGAACAATTGCTCCAAGTCTAGTTCCATGCCACATACACACATCTAAAGTGAAATATAGCAAATAGATGAAGTAAACAAACAAATCACATATTAATCTTTGGTTTAAATAACCTTTTTCTTCTTTAATTTAAGGGTGAAATCTACTATATAAAAAGCTAAATAAATGGAAGTAACTTCATCTTTAAACGTGTTTAATCACTAAATCGGCTTTCGACAAATGTGAATTTAAATATTTGTAATCTAATTTGAAGAACAGTTTGCAAATCGAGTTGAGTGAAAAGCAAATGCTCTGATAATATAATGACTAAAAAATGATTACTAGATTCTAGGGAAATAAATCATATTGTAGTTATATGAACACCGAAAACAAATTGTCTAATACAAAACAAAAGCTGGAAAATATATTAATAAATTAGAAGGTATACTTCTGCTCAGTATCTGCATCAGAGATGTGCTTATTAACCTAAGAAGAAGAATAACAAATGATTATTAGATATAATTGCTATATATGAATCAACAACTCATGTACTAGCTACCGAAGTGAGACATTAATAATTCAAGCTTTATTGCAATTTGTACACAAAGCTACTTACTACATGCATAATTCACACCATATAATGTGGATCGTGAGACCCTGTATCAAGAGAATCAATCAGTTAAGTGATGAAAGGAATCTTTAAAGGGTGAAACATAAAGGTCTACTGAATGAAATGCACATTAAAAAAATTATAGCACAAAGCAGTGTTGAAGTTATGTGCAACCATTTGTACTTCGCAATTCTTACAAAGCCAGCACATATGTGTAGATTCTGATATTGTGCAATTTGGAGGGACGTTCAAAATTAATTTGGGAAGAAAGAAAACAGCTTTTATTTGAAATATTTGCATAAATATTGATACATGGAAGGTGGTGGCTGTAGAGATTTTCCAATATATCTTAATCTCTCAGTGTCTCTGGAAGATTCAAAGTTACAACCGTAAAAGAGAAAATTGCAAATTTACATTATTTTAACTGAATAACTAAAATAAAATAAATATGATCAAATATGCTGTATACTTTTATTCTATTGTAAATATGATGTGAGTGTTATGTCCACACACAGTAAATATAGTTACCTGGCTAATACCAGGCTCTCATAATCAGCAACCTTCTCCTGATAGGTGCCCAAATATGATAAAAAAAACAAAAAAAAAACCTATTCTACTGCAGTGGAGTGCCATCTTTTACAGTACCCCAAAATATTAAAACTGATCAAAGCCTTCATAAGGGAAAACTGTTTTTTTTTTTCATGGTTGAGATTGAGAACCATCATGCAAGTGGAGTTAATGTATTTCAGTTTTTATTGCAGTGACTGAGTGTACATTGTGGATTGGTTTTGTTTGTACAATACTCCCATACCCATATCCAGGAATCATGTCCTACCAAGAAAACTGACATATTGTGTACCAACCAGTTTTTACATAATGATTTTCCAATGTGGTAGCAGGAATAATTTTTTCAGAGATCACTAGTGGCCATTTGCATAACATGTTTATGGTTTTCATTATCTTTGAGAACCTGCAATTCTTAAGAGGCTGCCTAGCTGGCTGAATTATGATTCAATATTACTGCACTTGCAGGCTAGCCAAGCACATCATGTTTCAATATTTCTGCAAGTGCAGCCTAGCTGTTGCATCATTAATATTATATAACTGTTTGTGTTAGAAGTAAATTATACAGTAACATTTTACTACCTCACGGGTAAATACATGTTGGTATTGTCAGTGGGGGTTAAGCTTTTCAGTGTAATGTGGTTACACCAGCAATTTTCTATCAAACCACTGCATGGTGGCATGATTTGAGAAGTCACAGACCAGGTATTACAATCTCATAGCAAAACCATTTAACTCCTGGATGTTACAGGAGAAGCTGCTGATTGAATCAACTATTTGAGGATTATAGATCAAAAATGAATTTTAGAGAATGCCCAACAGAAGAATATAGGGTTGTGGGAAAAATAATGTACACATTTCTATGGTTTTACATAACAGGGCATAATAACAATTATCTGTTCCTTAGCAAGTCTTAAAATTAGGTAAATACAACATCAGATGAACAACAACACATAACATATTACACTGTGTCATGATTTATTTAGCAAAAATACAGTACACCCTTACGTGTTCCATAGGAATTAAGAGGCTAAGTAGCAGACAGGTGTTTCTAATCAAACGCGTTTGATTGATCATCAGCAAGTGTGACCACCTCTACAAAAACCAAAGTTTTAGACCTGCTAAGGAACAGATTAAATGATAGTTATGTCCTGTGTAATAAGTGGGGGGATGTGATTAACAGTCAAACTGTATGCCAATGAAGTGTTATTGTGTTCTAATACAGGGATTCAAGCCCCCATTCTACCCTTAGGCAATAATGGAGTCCTCTGTGAAGCACATGGCCTTTCACCAGGCAAAATCAGTTGGGTTGTTGATAAACTCCTCCTCCATTCCCTTCCAATGCAATCCCCCTTACCCCAGGAGCCACTCTGGTTCTGTTACATCCTAAGGGATTGACTAAGGGAGGTGTGTCCAGCAGAAGGAGGGGCTAACCTGTTTAAAGCCCCGTGAATAGCAAATTTTCTGTCTCTTTTGAATTACCTCTCTTTGAATTCACCCTCCTCACCTTCTCTCTCTCTCCCCTCTCCCCACTATACACACCCTCTCTCTCTTACTCTCAGCTGCTGATCGATGGAGTGGTAACTGTATCATGTGTCTATGCCTGTTTTGTTATGTTAATTTAGCCTACTTTCCATTCAGTCAATGACTAGTTTTAGTAGCAACATATACTAGCCTATTTCAAATGTATATGTATTGTTTATTTGTTTAATTAGCCTCTCTTAACCCCTTAAGGACCGGCCTGTTTTTGCGATGTTTGTACGTTAAGGACCAGAGCAGTTTTAACACTTTTGTGGTGTTTGTGTTTAGCTGTAATTTTCCACTCTCTCATTTACGGTTCCCATACAAGTTATATATTGTTTTTTTCACGACAAGAAGGGCTTTCTTTACATACCAGTATTTATATTATGTCATATATTGTATTTAAAAAAAATAATAAAATATGGTGAAAAATAAAAAAAAAAACATGTTTTTGGACTTTTACTTGAAAAATCTTTTACTTATCTACAAAAGCTAATGAAAAAAACTGCTAAATAGATTCAAAATTTTGTCCCGAGTTTAAAAACACCCAGTGTTTACATGCTTTATTGCTTTTTTTTGCAAGTTATAGGCCTATAAATACAAGTAGGAAATTGCTGTTTCAATATATATATATTTTAAATGTATCAATAGTGACATTGTTACACCGTTATCTGTCATAAATCCCCGAAACACACCTAACATGTACATATTTTTTAAAGTAGACAACCCAGGGTATTCAAAATGGGGTATGTCCAGTCTTTTTTAGTAGCCACCTAGTCACAAACACTGGCCAAAGTTAGCATTTATATTTGTTTGTGTGTTAAAAATGCAAAAAACGCTAACTTTGGCCGGTGTTTGTGACTAAGCGGCTACTAAAAAAGGCTGAACATACCCCATTTGCAATACCTTGGGTTGTCTTCTTTTGCAAATGGTATGCCATCATGGGGCTAATTCTCATTCCTTGGCTACCATACGCTCTCAAAGGCAACCTAACCAATCTGACAAATTTCAATAAAAAAAAAAAGTAAAATCAAGCCTTATATTTGACCCTGTAACTTTCACAAACACTATAAAACCTCTACATGTGGGGTACTGTTATACTCAGGAGACTTCGCTGAACACAAATATTAGTGTATCAGAACAGTAAAATATATCACAGCAATAATATCCTCAGTGAAAGAGCTGTTTGTGTGTGAAAAATGCAAAAAACTTCACTTTCACTGACAATATCATCGCTGTGATATGTTTTACTGTTTTGAAACACTAATATTTGTGTTCAGTGAAGTCTCCCGAGTAAAACAGTACCCCCATGTACAGGATTTAGGGTGTCATAGAAAGTTACAGGGTTAAACACAGTGCTAGCAAATTAAATTATCTGGACTTTTGGCCTGGGTTGGCAGGCAGGTCCCTCAAATTGCAATCATTAAAATTACTTAATTAGGTAAAAATATTACATAAATATGCACGTAGAATTTTAATATATATACATATTTATGTATTTGACGTCTACGTGTATATTTATGAAATTATTTATGTAATTATGTATGTGGACATATGTATATTTTGTATTATTTTTATTTATTTATTTATACATAGATATATATATATCATTACATTCTAAGTGTATTTTGATATAAATATATATATATCAATATCAAAATACTGTTAGAATAAAATTGAATATATATATATAATTTTTTTTTAATTATTAAAAATTATTTTTATTTTTTGTTATTTATTTTTATTAACATATTATTTGTATTTTATAATAATATATATATACCATATATATAGTTATTATACATATTGTATATATTTGTGTGTAATTTAAATATAAGTGTATTTTTATATTAATATACGTATATATAAATATAAAAATACACTTAGTGTGACATTATATATATTATATATATACATATATTATATATAGGTATATATAGATATAATACATGTATATATATATCATATATATATACACATATTTTTTTTTTACACTGATTTCTTTTTTTTTACACTTTATTTTATGATTTTTTACTTGCAGGGAGACTGCCTGTCAGCACAGACAGTCCCCCTGCAGGCAGATACACAGACCCCTATTGCGGTCATGTGATCGAGTGATCACATGGCCGTGGGGTCCTGATCTGCCGAGGGGGGACTGCCCGGGCAGACAGGCAGTCCCCCTGGACCGGGAGGAGAGCTGATCGCCGCCGTGGGACCGACGGCGATCAGGTAAGTTGCCCAAAACCGTTATGACGGTTCAGGACCGTCAGCGGTCCAAACGCACGTTTTACCGCTGACGGTCCTGAACCGTCAGCGGTCCTTAAGGGGTTAATAAATATTATTGAATTGCCGAAAGCAAGGAGTCTGGACTCTGACTTTACACTCGGTTTTTAAGTTATTATTTTAAGTTATTATTTTTAGTTATTAATGTTATTATTAATTCCAAGTTTATTCCAACTTGCGAGTTAAACGTTTATTACATCCTGATATGTAAAAACCATAGAATTCAAAGAGGATGTATGTTTTTTTTTTTCCCTACTTCTGTGTATGTATATATATTTTCACTTGGGACACTATAACATACAGTATATTAAAAACGTTATTTACTACAAAAATCACTTATTACAGCAAAAGAAACGTTTTAGCATAATTTTAGCATTGTTTAATTATTTTAAAGGGACACTATAGTCACCAGAACCACTACAGCTTAATGTAGTTGTTCTGGTGAGTATAATAGTTCCCTTCAGGTTTTTTTAATGTAAACACTGCCACTGTTTACACTGCCTCTATCACTCCTTAGATGGCCACTGAAGGTGCTTCCTGGGTCAGTGCTGCCGAAAAAGCTGAATAAGGTGAGTTTTAACCTTTTATAGGGGGACCAGGGGGGAGGGGGGGGGGGCAAGCATCCTAAATGGTGGGTTGAACACTATAGGGTCAGGAATACATGTTTGTGTTCCTGACCCTATAGTGTTCCTTTAAGTAATATGATTTACTGTGACTTTTTATCTAAGTACTATGTATGATAATCTTCATTGCATTTTTTTCTTAAATACTCATGACAAAATGGTCTAGTCTCCGCTTGATTAATTGTTTTGGCTCTTAACCCAGTAATGGAAATATTTTCAATGCGAGTCACTGTGCTTTTCATGGAGCAAGGTATAAATTACAGAAAAAATAAAATCAAATTACTTTAGATGTCCTGTATTTCAAAGCCAAAGCCAAATCCAATCGACTAATGCCAAAATGGAGAAGAAAGTGAAAGTGTAACTAATTTAATGACTAATCATGCACAAAGTCCAAAGTTCAAATTTCTTCCTTTAGTAACCTATGTATCACATCTTTAAATAAACATATATACTTCTTTCATATTGCATTTTCACGTAAGTAAAAACATAATCATGGTTATCCATTGAACCAGGAACAGACCAGGGCGTTTCAGATTTTAGGTTAAAATAGCTGAACAGGAAAAAATAATTTGTAATTTAGCCTAAAATGTGTAATTTCCTTGTAACATTCCAGTGATTTCCAGTTTAATGAGTAACCCTTTATGAACACTTGATTTTATGATCATTTGTAGGGACAGATAGAAAACCACAAAGACTTTGAAAATAACATGCTGAAATATAAAGGTTGGATCACTGTTTTAGCAAAACCATTTATTGAATTACTCTGCAGTGAATTTGCATTTTTCAATGCATCTGAATCCCCTTTCGGAAAAATACAAATATGAATTGTTGAGCCAGTGTGGCTATTATTTGTAGATGTAAAAGAACATTATAGCATTTGGAATACAAAAATGTATTCCTAACACTATAGTGCCCTGTAGATTGTTTAGGTGTCTGCCCACCACCTGTAATCCCGCCTCCATGGATGAGATCATCGATATTGATGATCTCAGCCAATCCAATGCTTTACCACAGAACACCAGCTGAAGGGTTAAAACTGTGAAGGGGGAGGGAGGAACAAGCCACCCAGAACATTGCATTGAGATGGAGTGGTCTGGATGCCTATAGAGTCACTTTAAGCCTTCTCACAATATCGGGTTCTTATAACTTACTAAAACGTCTATGTAGCTAAACCCGTGGACAGCTTGTATTATAATTGGGAAGAATTTAGTTTTAAAACAACTGCATGTACCATGTCATCTCATGCCATAAAGATTTTGATGGACATAACAGACACATTGCTTATTGTCCCAGTAGAAATGGATGCAGCATAAACAACTCATTCAATAAATATTGCTTGGGATAGGTGTAAAACTGTAAAACTGTAAAATACAAAATAGCCCAGTTATAAATCTAATGTACACTTTTCTGCTTCCAGATTTTCATTGTAAAAATGCTAAACAGAAATGACATATATTCTTCATTGCTCAATTTCCACAACTATATTTATTTCCTGAACTTTTCCGCATGCATTGTAAACTGCATTCACTCATATTTAGATATTGATTCCTTAGTATAAAGCAGTCTTATTAGAGATTGATTAGAGATCTTACCTAAGTGATATCATGCCTTAAAATGCCTGGATTCTTCATATAATGATCCAATTATGCTGTGTAATTCCCTGAAATGTGATGCCATTACCCGATAGGTCTATGTGACATGCATATTGTTATGCAATGGTGAGAATAGGGCATAAACAAAAATATGAATAGTGGGGCGTGGTTTGACCACCAAACGAGATGACCGCCTAAAAACAGAGCTCTGCACCCGAGACTTATAATATTGCCCTGCAAACAGCTACAACCACCGAGACACGACCTAAAACCTGATCCCGACACAGCCTGAGCGGGACCCTAGTACCTACCACGGATGCCCGGCCATAAATCAGCCAAACACAGCCAAAGGGAGGCCATCTCAGTAGCATACATGCTGACCACGAAGAGGCCTACGGCACGTGGTGCTCCAGTGGACCAGACCCCTAAACTGCCGGAGGCAGATGACCCGTCAGGGATGAAAGGGACCCTACCTGACACCTCTAACGCCACCATACTGCAATCGCTAACAGAGGTGAAGGGATTCCTAGCAGCAGAAATAGCGTGCACAGCGGCGGAAGTCAAGGCCGAAATAGCCGCCATCGGGGCCCGCACCACGGTGGTCGAGCAGCGCATGGCCCGCCTAGTCGCAACACAGAACAGTTCCGCGACCTTTACTAACACCCTGAGGCACCGGATCACAGATCTGGAAATAGAACTTGAGGACATCTCCAACAGAGCACGCCGCAAAAACCTACGTGTCCGCGGCCTACCGGAGACGGTCAGCGACGCGGACCTGGAAACCACCCTCGTGGACTGCCTCCGTCAAGATCTGCCCAATGTACCTGCACACCTCTGGATGATCGACAGAGCCCACAGAACTCTCCGGGCCAAGGGCCCTAATAACAGCCCTCCCAGAGATGTCATTATAAAATGGCACTATTTCAAGACAAAAGAAGCCATCCTCAGGCGCAGCTGGCTGCAACCCTATAAATGGGAAGGAAAGGAACTACAACTATACCAAGATATTTCCCCGGCAATGCTGCAACGAAGAAAAGATTGGAAACCGATTACAGACCTCCTGCGTGAGAAAGGCCTTCGCTTTGCATGGGGCTATCCGTTCAAAATCATCATATTCAATGGTCTCAAACCCTCGATACTGCTACCCTCGATGGACGTAAAGGCATTCCTAACAGACCTTGACATCACGGCTCCAGTGGATCTACAATTGCCCCCGGCTAACCGCGAGGGACTAGCTCTACTACTGGAGGCCTGGACAGACCATCCCTGCAGCGCTACCTGATTCAGGTGATGGGTACCTGAGGCTGGGAACCGACCAGGACCTGGACATAGTTTCATAAGTTTTAATATAGTTTCTGGTAACTGACTCCACTGGCTAAATAGCCACTCAATATAGCTGGACTGGGGATTCATACAGGAATCCCACACCCCACGCACCTCTAAGATGCAACTAACAAACCACATCTACACGAGAACATACGCTTCAAGAGCACCCTATAAAAAAACGGAGTAGAAATACTCATACACAAAAGATGCCCCATTCAAATCACGGTGGGTCCAAACGGACACAGAAGGCCGGTACGTGGCACTATCGGGCACAATGCACCTTAACACTTACCACCTTATCAACATGTACGCCCCAAACACCCCGTCCCCACAGTTCTGGCTGGACTTGGAGACTCTGATCGGGTCCCTCCCAAGGGGGATACTCATCCTGGGTGTGGATCTAAATGCCACACCCTGCCCAGTGTCAGACCGCAGCGGGGGACAACATCTCCCCCGCTCACACAATAGAGGGGGACAAGATAAACTGTTACACACATTCATCCAAAACACGGGTCTCTTGGATCCCTGGAGACTCCAGCACCCAGGAGAAAGGGACTACACATTTTTCTCAGCAGCACACAAAACCTACTCGTGCATAGACCTATTCCTAACTAACAAAATTGGCATGAACTGGATCAGAACCTCTGATCAATTCGATCTCATGGTCAGATCATGCGGACATTGCACTCACATTAAAAGTCCCTAGCGGCCACACCCCCTGGAGGTGGAGACTGAATGCCTCCCTCCTCAGGGACCCACAGATCAAAGAGAACCTCCGGGAAGGAATCATACACTACTTCCAAACCAATAACACACCCGACATATCCCCAACAGCCCTCTGGGCGGCCCATAAAGCAGTGATACGCGGGCTCCTCATACGGATAGCGACCCAACAAAAACAAAAACAAAATACGAACGACTAGGAGACTTGCAAAAACAATTACGAAAAACAGAGCTACGCCACAAACAGATGGTCACCCAGACCACGACTAGAGAATTAACAGAAATCAGACGACTACTCAGGGAACTAATGATAGACGACATCAGCAAAGAACTAGTGAGAACGAAGCGGCTTTTCTACGAAAAGTCTAATAAAATGGACATGCTCCTTGCGAGAGCCCTTAGACCCAAAACTAAGGCCCGTCACTGGCCGCGATAAGGAACAAACAGGGACAGATCCTCACGAGCCCCAAGGACATCAACGACGAATTCACAAACTTCTTTAGGGCGGTATACAACCACTCCCACACACTTACAGAAGATAACACAGCATACGTATCAGCAGTAACAACATTCTTGGATAGGACCCAGCTCCCACTACTTCAGGCAGACCTAATGGCTCCCCTAGGAGACGCTAGAGGCGCAGAGGAGGTGGACAGGGCGATAGCAGGACTCAAAGGGAACAAAGCCCCGGGCCCTGACGACTTCGATGGGGCATATTATAAAACCTTCAAAGAAGACCTTACACCCAACCTGACCAATATGTATGCATGCTGGACGGCAGGAGAAGCCCCGACACCAGACCTTATGACTGCAAACATCACGCTCATTCCCAAACCAGATAGGGACGCAACCCTCATGGCCAACTACCGCCCCATATCCCTTATAAACTTCGATGTGAAGGTATATGCCAAGATATTGGCAAATAGACTAAACTCCCTCCTTACGAATTACATACATGCAGACCAAGTAGGCTTTGTGCCCACCAGACAACTGTACGAAAACACGCGGAGGGCGACAGATCTCATGTGGTGGGCGGAACGGACCCGAGCTCCTTCTCTGATCCTTTCCCTGGACGCGGAGAAAGCGTTCAATAGGGTCCAGTGGCATTACATGTTCGCCCTACTACGGAAACTACAAATACCAGAACTCTTTATAACCGCAGTGAAAGCCCTGTACAGCAACCCCAGAGCACAAACGGTAATACAGGGTGCGCCACTGCACCCCTTTGAACTCACAAACGGAATGTGACAGGGCTGCCCCCTGTCAACCCTTCTGTTCATACTGGTCCTAGAACCACTATTACACCTAATAAGATCCCATCCGCAGATCACAGGTATAAAAATAGCAACAGAAGAATTCAAAGTCTCCGCGTATGCGGATGACATCCTGCTCACTCTCACTGACCCAACCCTCTCGATCCCGAACCTACTTACACTACTAGAAACGTACAACCAGGTCTCGGATTACAAGATCAACCTGGACAAATCGGTGGGCATTCCGATAGGAATGACGGAAACAGACGTTACATGGCTAAAACACAAGACAAACCTACACATAAGCCCCCGACCCTTCAAATATCTAGGCGTTAAACTACAACAGACCCCAAAGATCTATACGCAAAAAATCACCAACGCATCATAAACATCCTTTTGAAAGACTTGGACAAATGGCCGGAAAAAACGATATCATGGATAGGGAGGTTACATAGCGTTAAAATGAATCTCGTTCCATGCATCCTCTTTCTGTTCCAAGCACTACCTATAAAGGTCACTAAAGGAGACCTAAAAGCACTACAAACAGTGATAGACGACTTTATTTGGGCTAGAAAGAGACATAGAATATCACGACAGACTCTATACACCCTGAAGTGCAGGGGAGGACTGGGACTCCCTAACCTTTACCTTTACTACCTCTCAGCCCAACTCGTCCAAATCATAGAATGGCACTCACCACCAGACACCCACAGGTGGGCAGACATAGAAACCCTCCTAATGAGCACAGATCTTCCTCAATTCTGGATCTGGCTACCAAGAGCCGACTGACCACAACTCCGCACAAGCTGCCCTGCCATCCTGAACTCGATCAGGATCTGGGACTCCGCAGCACACAAATACGCCCTGGCACAACCAATCTCACCCTTGGCCCCATATCTTCACAACAAAGCATTCATACCAGGGTTGGCTGCTAGGGACTTCAGTCAGAGATACTTCATAAAAATATCCAACCGGACCCAATAGGCATTTCTAATAGCGAGACCGCTAGACGACCTGACAAACAGAGAACAAAAGCTATTCAATAAGATAAACTTAGCCTCTAGAAGAGCCATGGCACAGGCGTGGCTACACACAGACATTCTACACAGAGACAAGGTGACCCACAACATAAAGGACGCTCACATCATGGACAAACTGACGGCACAAATCAGAGACACCTGCCAAATGTTCCTCAAAATTTGGGAACCCTGGGAAGACTACACCAACCACTGACAGAGACGAATCCATAGTGTTGCGACTCACAAACTCCTGACTTGCTTAGCCCACGCGCAAAAACGGTCACTGCCACCTCTGCAGATCCTCCTCCCTAACAACACCACTACCACCCCCTTCTTCACTCCCCTATCTTACTCTTATCTATTCTCTCCTTCTGTCCTTTTAAAAAAGTGGATAATACATGCAGAAGTTAAAAGCTACTCCTGATAAGTCACAGGTGAGGAGAAGCGTCTAACAAATACAGGACACCACGCAATGCTGACAGATAACGCAAAGAAATGCTAATGCAACGGACACGTCTCTATGTAGACAAGCCTATAATATAATCTGTAACCCTTGGTATGGCACGATATGTCTACAGATTATGCCCTTGTCTATATAAGTTGTGATGTTCCATGGTTCACTAACCTGTCTATCCAGGGAGCTCCTCTCTCTGTGATGTAGCTCTGCATGCACCGACACACAAAGAATCTAAATGCACAAGAAAACCACTACACGTCCTACGACTCGGAAACAAGCTTGGTGGGCACAAGAGAAAAACTGCAGGAATGCAAGCCATAAACAGCAAAAAGCAATTGGGGGCTACCCTAATAATGCATACTACTTTGTAAACGCGAAGTCATATGATTGTTTTAACCGATACTCTTCCTTTCTGTAACTACTTTGACAAAAAATCTATATTGGAGATGTGATCGGCTTCTGCGAAAGCCTAAATGTTATGCCAATGTGTTCCACGCAGTACAAAAATAAAGAATACAAAAATAATAATAAATGAATAGTGATCCTTCATGTATAATATTATTTAACAAGAACTATTTATTTTCTGTGAAGAAAGCGTTAACATTCAAAAGCGGAAAATGTACAGTGACAACAGTGTTATAAGTAAATCACACAAGGCTCTTTCTTTTATTGGATTTTAAATCCAAAGGATTGCTGGTTCCAGTTTTTGAAGCTTTACTCTATCTTATCATTAGAATGGATTTACACATATTGAGACTGCAACATTTATTGTCTCAGAGATTTCAGATTTGCAGGTGAGTGTCAATCATGCTGTTTGCTTTATATTGTTCAGAATAGGTGTATTGGATATTTTAAAGATATGTTTACCAATCTATACTAATAAAAATCAATATAATTGATATGTACAAAAAAAAGGCGTTCTATTTATAAAATAGGCACTTAAATAATTTACCAGAAATGTCAATATAAAAGCAGTTACCACACTGGTGTGGAAATCTCTCTTGTCCACCCAAACTTAAATACAGTTAAGTGAGAAGTTGGAAGGGAAAAAAACACCACCAATGGAGCACTAATTAAAATGCACTTACTCCTAGTTACAAATTGTAATCCAAGAAAAAACCCTGTAGGTAACATAGGGGAGAAAAATAAGGGGAGAAATCTAATGGTGCAGTACGTCAAGATAATGACTAGTAATAAAATGTAAATAGAAAACTCACAAGGAAAGAGTCAAGTAAAAGGACTGGCTCAAACCACATGCGCTTTTATGTGCTGTGATGACACCTTGACCTCTTCTTGGTTCTTCTTATAAAACTCGAGATAAAACACAGAAAGGAACAGCTTGTGTATTATTGTAAAACCAACGGGCAGACAAACTGAATTAAAAACTGCTCAACTTATTCAGAGTGAATAGGGATAACCTGGCTCTAGGTGTCAAAGCTGTTAACCCTCTAAAGGGGGGTAACCCTTCTTTACTGAAGGCAATATAATTGTATGTCCATATTAATTATTATTAATTATGTAAAAAAAAACACACAACATGAAGTCACATAAAGGTTCAAATTCTGGTCAAACCACCCCACCAGTAATTGTCCCTGGACAAGGCAACTAATAATATATCCTCATAGATTGTAAGCTTTTGAGCAGGACCTTCTTCACCTCTTGTCTTTGTTAATATTCTGTATGTAAATTACTCTAATAATGTAAAGCCATGTGGAATATGTTTGGGCCATGTAAATGCTAATAATAATATTTTCATAATTTCATTTTTATATAGTGCTTGTGGTTTGGGCTTGTAAAATGCATCATGGTCAATTCCTATCAGCACAATAATGTACCAAATAAAAAAAGGGCATTATATTCCCTGTTCCTATGTGCTTATACAGAAATTAAAAGGACTATACCATAAACACATGGGCAAAACACTAATGTTTTCTAAATGCCACAACAGTCACAAGTAATCTCTCTCTTTCTGGTTGAAAAATTAATAAAAATGTGACATAAGTTAAAAAAAAATGTGATGCATATAAATAATAAAAAATTAAACGGTTGCCAACAACTCCCCAGTAAATTCCTTCAAAGGACATCGTATTAACAACAGAAAATAAGGTATGCAGTGTTGATTACCTATATACCATAATAGGTAACATTAATAGTAAAGTAATTGGTATATGGAGATAGATAACATAGTTCTCCAGAGGCAAAAGAGGAGGTATTGTTATGTTAAGACGAACAATCTACAAAAAAGGATGTAGCATATAAAATGCATGGACAAACTGCACTAGTAAATGGGAAACAATGTTGCAAAGTATGGCTAACAACATATATAGTAAGACATATGGCATGATAGTTACCAAATACCCAGAATTCAATGTCTTACGTCACACAGTTTAAGACTTGTACTTGCATTCATACAACTAAACTGTACTGAGAGCATGGGTGCCCCTTCTCGTTATGAGATCCTTAATATATACATATAATATATTAATATATACACTTCACCAAAATTTTTATAATCTGGTGAATAAACAGCAATATGTTTAGGCACAATATAAACCATACAACCCTGAATTGCCTACGTTCAGAAATGGTTACAATGGACATAAACAAATGGGCGGTTACAATGCCCCAAAATGAGACATAGGGCAATCAGATCCATTAATCAAAATTCTAAAAAGTGTAAAAACTGAAATGGTCATACCTCTTATATGTCACTATAGCTTTACAGGAAGGTGTCTTCGGCATTGGGGGTATTGTACTCAGAAGTTGTAGCTGAACACAATATTGGGTGTTGTACAGGAGTAGCACGGATCAGGTTTACAGAATATTCTTTTAAAAAAACTTGTTGCATATGTGTATGTTTAAAAACAGGAGAAGCTAAATTTAATTCAGACACAGAGGCTCCTATTATGCTGTACTCTTTCTTTATTTCCCTCAGCAGCAAAGAAAAAAATATAACATTAAATCAGTATGATAACAATAAATAGCATGAGAGGTATATCTTCCTAGCGACAGGAACAGCCAATCGGATTAAACTCTCCAGCATAATAGGTGGTGATCAATAAACTACTTCCTCTTTCTTTGCTGCTCCCTCAGTTAAGTAACACCAGTTCCCACTGTTTCTTAAATGTGGGATCTCTTATCTATTTAATATATCTTTAATGTATCTTTAATTATATTAATATATTTATATTTATTACAGTATAAATTAGTGTCTGTAATATTCTGTTCTATAGTATTTTATTTGTTTTTTGTTAATTTATACAATTTTAATTTACCGTATATACTCGAGTATAAGCCGAGTTTTTCAGCACATTTTTTGTGCTGAAAAACCCCAACTCGGCTTATACTCGAGTCAGTCTGTATTATGGCAATTTGCATTGCCATAATACAGACAATGGGGGCTGTGGGGGCTGCAGAGAGATGTTACTTACCTTTCCTGCAGCTCCTGTCAGCTCTCTCCTCCTCCGCCGGTCCGTTCAGCTCTTCTGTCAGCTCACAGTGTAAATCTCGAGATTTACACTGGGAGCTGACCGAGGTGCTGAACGGACCGGCGGAGGAGGAGAGAGCTGACAGGAGCTGCAGGAAAGGTAAGTAACATCTCTCTGCAGCCCCCACAGCCCCCTCCTACACAGTGCCCATCCACTGGACCACCAGGGAAGGAGAGCCCCCCTCCCTGGCCAGCTAGCAAGCAGGGAGGGGGGACAAAAACATTTATATATATTAATAATAATAAAAAAAATAAAAATAATAAAATAAAAATAATAAAATAAAAAATAATAATAAAATAATAAAATAATAATAATAAAAAAATGTAATGAAACAAAAAAAAATATTAAAATAATAATTAAAAAATAAAAATGCCCACCCCCCACCAAGGCTCTGCATTACACACACACATACACACACTGCATTCATACACACACACTGCATTTATACACACACACTGCACTCATACACACACACACTGCATTCATACACACACACACTGCACACACTGCACTCATACACACACTGCACTCATACACACACTGCACTCATACACACACTGCATTCATTATATACACACACTGTAAATAAATATTCAATTAATATAATTTTTTTAGGATCTAATTTTATTTAGAAATTTACCAGCAGCTGCTGCATTTCCCACCCTAGTCTTATACTCGAGTCAATAAGTTTTCTCAGTTTTTTGGGGTAAAATTAGGGGCCTCGGCTTATATTCGGGTCGGCTTATACTCGAGTATATACGGTATTTATATCTTGTCTATTATATTTATATTTAGATCATTGTTTTTATTACTTCTGACCTCCTTGAACCCAGTTTTCATAAATAGGGCTCAGCGACGTATTCAGGCATTTCTGTGTCCCTGTTCGGCGCTTTTGCGCCATGTTTTTCCTTCACATTTAGTTGTTCCAACTGCCACTCTCTGGTTTCGAACGCAAGCAAGTGTGTTTCAGTCAGTTATAGTGTGCATGAGTTTTTCCCGTGAACGCAGTGTTCGGGAGTTTTTTCCCACTAACACATAGGATGCCTTTTATACTCCTTCATGATGATGACCTTATGGTAAGTCCTCACTATCTACATTCTTTCCTAATGGGAGTGGGTGGCAGACTCACGGTGTTGCACTATGTTTGTCTTGATTTTATTTCTATATGGGTGTTCTGAATATTTGACAACACTAAACTCCTGGAGTATACACATTAATTGTCGGATTTTTGTGAGTGCAACCTTGAAATTTGGAGATTTTAAGTGTTTTTACTGTATTATCCTATGATTTGTTTCTGTCAAGGTTAACCTCCCCAACATGCAAACTAAGGGGCTCAAAATGTACACAAAGCCAGACGTATTACCGGTCCTTCAAATGGCTGGAGTTAACGTGTGAAAGTACAGAGATGAGAACAGAATGGTCAGACGAGCCAAGGTCAGGATAGGAGACGGAAGAAAAAACGAATAACAAAGCCAAGGGTCAAGGATGCCAGAAGTACGGATAACCAGGAAACAAGCCAAAGTCAGATACCAGAAAAGAGAAACCAACGCACTCTTGGGCTACAAGAGACCACGACAGGGCAAGGAAGTGATGAAAGAGGGAGGTATAAATAGGGCTAAGTGAGAGCTTATAGGCTAGGGAACCTAATAGGGCAGTAATGAAATAGATATAAATAGAGTACCAGTTCAAAGATAAAATATGCTACTTCCCCTTTAAGAAGCCGGAGACAAGGTGCACGCCCCCTAGCTAGTAATAGCACGCACACACAGGCGTGCAACCATGCGCGTGCACCCGGGTGTGTGGCGACGTCGGCTGGGCGTCTGCACAGCGTGAAGGGACAGGACGGACGGCGGGACCAGAGCAGCACTGGCCGGGAAGAGGTATGACAGTTTCTCAATTGTATATTTTAGGTATATTTTAGTTTTGTTTTTTACTATTTGAGGATTAAGAGGAATCCTTTGTTATACCTAAACTTGAAAGGGTAAATATAATTTCATTTTTCTAATTGTGATTATACTGAACCTTGTCTCTGCTCTGCAGTCTCTTTCTTGGTGGGTAGAGTTAAACTGTCTTGTCTTTGCTCTGCAGGCCCTCCTACAGGTGCTGTAGTAATATAAGGTTTAGGTGTAGATGAGAAGAGCTACTTAGGGCAGGTCAGTTATAAGGAAGGAATTTCAAGAATTTCATTTGAGGTTGCCAGTGGTTTGTACATTGGGTGTATTGGGTGTATGAGTTATAGAGTAGCTAATTTCTTCCATAAATCGTATAGATTAGATTTTTTTTGTATTGATGTTATTTTTTATCCTAAATAGGTTGCCAGTAGCATCGTGTACATTCTCCTCAACAAAATGTCTATTATGATCTAAAACATAAAAAAAAAAAAAAAAGTAATCTAAAAATATAGGCTTAGCTTAGACACTATTAGGGTTAGAGTTTTGAAAAGCCTGTTCTACATAGAAACTCATGTATGATAGTGCATCTATCTCAAACACAATGAAGGGAAAACAGAACTTCTACATTTGTTTGCTAATTATTAAATTAGAATAGTGCTGCCTTTTGATTCACTCTTCCCTCTATTTTCACTAAAATACATAACTAAGATCTGGAATCAGCCACAAATTTCAGATGACAAGTCCTGTCTTCCCCAAGGTTTTTCGAAGAAACAGATTATCTGAACAGCTTATTCAGTATAGGATCATAAAGTCTCAGACATGCAGCAAGAGATTACGTTAATCTATACAGATATCACACAACTGAAATAACAACTCAAGCTTCTGCTTTTAATAAATAAAGTTAAATATATAAATATGACATAATATTAAACAGTTATAACAATAAATCTTGTATTATTTTCTTTTGGGTATGTTTTATTTCTGATGATATGTCACGAACACCCCAAAGTAAGTACTGCAGACTGAACGGACATCTTCATGCATATAATGCTTCAGCCATAACGATGGGAGTGCAGACAGGCAGACATTTACTGCAACTGACATATTTTCGGATGACAGAGTCAAAAGCTTTAAAGAGGAACTATCTTTTTACAGGATGTAGAATGTCATGTTCACGTATCCCCTATGTTAAAAAATAATGTGATTTCAACTTCTGAAAATGAAGATGAAATCTACACCACTGTACCCAAATCTTAGTTTCCTCCATCTTGGTTTCATAGCAATTATCTGGCCTTTTCTGTCATCAAACACAGTAAGTCGAGGAGGAGAAACAGAAGCAAAATGTATTGCCCCCCCCCGCCCCCCCTTCAAGTTCAATGCGTGTTCTATCTGGTCCTGTACAGAACTAGAGTGTTGCTTAATCTTTTATACACTTTTAAAATAAATCATAGAGCAATATGAAAAAGGTCAAACAATGTATTGGTGATTTTCAAAGGTTTAATTAATTATGTAATTTTCAGAAAAGTGTTGGTTTAATTTCAATCCGAAAGCAAGCTTAACATTTATATTAGAAATATTTGCCTTTCTGTCTGCATATTTTACTCCTGGTTATTTAACATATTAATCTATACAATTTAGTTCACTTTCTATATAATTTAGCAAAAGCCCACAAAAGTGCAAACCAATGAAAGAGAAATCTCTGTAAATAGATAAAAGTAGGCCACACATTATCATGTAAGTTGGGATTTTGATATGATGTGATTTCTTGTGATTTATGCATCAATATTACAGGTCTAATTAATGTCTATGCAATACAATGTTCCCTAGAAATTGATTACTCATGCTCTGTTTCTTTTTTACATAGTTTCTGTAGCAAGTTCCAAACAGCATTATGTACCTTTCATGTATGAAAGGGGTGATAATACTCCCAGTTTTGCTGTGCACATTCATTTACAGTTAATAAATATTTATAACAATGTGAAATAAAGTTGAGATTTTGTTAAAGGGAGAAGATGCCATTCTTAAATTTTCTAAATTATATATTCATAATTACAAAACAGAATAAATAAACTGTAGAAAATGTGTTATTAAGAATATGTTGTTTTTTTAAATTTCTACATTTTTTTGTCTATTCTTTCTTGCAATATTGCAATGACTATATACAAATAGAATCTTCAATTAAACATTAATCTTATAATCATCATAGAAATGTATTACTTTATCTATTTCACTGACCTCCATGAATGTAGACTATTCAACCACAAAATATCACCACTGTTTTAGGCAGCTAGATCGGAAATGGACAATATTTGCTTTCTGTCATTAATGAAATCTTTTTTTTTTTGCAGTGCATAGTAGGGTAACATACATGAACGTGGTACCCCAAAGGC
The DNA here is from genome assembly GCF_036172605.1 of Pelobates fuscus. NCBI lineage: Eukaryota > Metazoa > Chordata > Amphibia > Anura > Pelobatidae > Pelobates > Pelobates fuscus. The sequence goes on from NC_086320.1 coordinate 232,087,054, forward strand.
ATTCCACTTGCATAGTTCAAAACATAGATAACAATGGGATATATAAGAACAGTGCACAATTTTTATTTTTAAATTCAAGAGGGTCAGGCTTGGAGCATGCTAGGTGTATATGTATAGAAGTCACGAGTGTATCAATCTTAAGTACATAGCTAAGGCGTTTGGGGCTGGGATAGGTGTCAGGCTTATGCTACTCCATGTGGAGGCATGGTTCTCAAAACATAATATGATAACTTAGGGCCCGGTGGAATCAAGTTACGGTGGGCTTGTAGGCAGCTTATGCAACATAGTTTGGAGAAGTGAATCAGCCCATGCAGTGAAAAAGCGTTAAACATCTAGGCATTTGTATCGTCAGTCTCAAAGTTAGGGGCACTAAGACATAGGTGTGACCAATCAAATTATACATTTCCAGTGTTAAATATTGTAAAGCAACTTTCCCTCAATACACCCCTGAGAGTCATTATCGTTACATTCAGTGTGGTTACCGCTAACAACATTCAGAGGTGTTGTAGGCCGCTTAACCAATTCCCTGTGAGGGGAGGCTGCATGAGCCTTCGTGCCAGAGTCCAGCAAAGGTGAGCCGGGAGCTCGTCACCTGTGGGGTGCGTCCTCGGTCTGGGCCCTGTGATCTGTTCGCTACGTTTGGTGCTGGACGGGTAACAAAGGCGGCTGTTCGCCGGGGGCAGGGTGGGTCCTCCCTCCAGCCCCAGGCTGGTATGAAGGCTGACATCTTTGTGCCACGGGCCCATTCTCTTCCAAGGACCGGGTCCTTCCCGTAGCGGGAGTGACGGGGGGACGCGATGGTGTGTCGCCGTCTGTGGTGGCCGTCTCTCCGTCCGTGTGGCTGATGTCTTCGGGTCAAGCCCTTGGTGGCCTTCGGCCCAGGTGGGCCAGCAGTGAGAGGTGCAGGCTTGTCTCGGTGCTGTAGGCCCGAGGGGGTCCCTTGTTCCCTCCGACTCTTGCCGTCTCGCTTTTTGACTCGAGGTTGGTGCGATTTAGAGAAGAAGAGGGTTTCCAGTTTTACCCAAAACTGTTGAATGTGCTTATTCAGCCGCTTTAGTATGCGGTCCACAGAGCAAAGGACTGGGGTACATTGCTCTTGTGTCTCCTCATCATGCCATGTGTCAGGTGCCATTATTGTTTCGGCCCTCTTCATGTGGTTGTACTCCGTTCTGGGTCTATATGGCGTTTTCATGTTGCTCGATTTAGGCTGTCGAGTGTGGACCGGGATGACCCCCGCCGGTCCAAAGGGGGGGGGGGTAGGAGAGTGACTATTCTCGTGGATTACCTGGAAGCAGGGAGTTCGGCCGTCCCTCCCCAGCTCCGGTGTAGTAGGCCGCAGCGGTGCTCTCCCGGTCTCCCGTGACCGATCCACTTTCTCAGGGTATCTCGCTGGGTCCCCTCAGGGCTCTGTGCTGCCTGTCAGTGGGGTCAATAGCTGTTTTAGCCCGTTTAAAGTTAGCTTGTTTGCTTTTTCAGCGGGAGCTCATGGCATGCACGTCTACTCTCCTTGATGGCCAGGCTCCCTGCCCCCATTAATGAAATCTTGACATTTTTTCTTCACTTTGTTAACAAAAATATTTAATATTTCTTTTAAACAAAAAATGCTTATATTAAGCTGGTATAAAGCTACACATCTTAGATTTTACATGTTAGTGTGGTTTAAAATAAAACACTTTAAAAGGTAATTTGCCAATCTATGATATTCTGGCTAAGAAGATTTTAATCTCCATGGCTCCTTGGATAGAGTGATCTCAGGTTATCAAATAATATTACCAGCTAAGTCCATTACCTAAGATCATATATACTGCCAAATAAAAATCATAAAACATAATACATAAATGCAATTAACAAAATAGTATCAATAAATGAGAAACTTCTTATTTATGAATTGAGGTATTGTTTTTATAAGTATGCATATATCTATCCAAACATCTATTTTGGCTTATTCAAGATATCTGAATGCATTGCTCACTTGGTTTAGATTTCTTTGCATGTTGAAATATTGAACACACATTCACTTATAACACAGGATTTATTATAAATATCCAATAAAATAACATGACATTGTTATGGAAATTAGATTTTTTTATTTACAGATCAGTCATCGCTTTCTGGCCAAAGTTCCAAAAATTCAGAATCAAATTCAAAGGTTTGTTAGCAGCATTTATATTTTATTTTGTCCGTTATTTAAACAAACCCGCTCTTCCTCTACCTTGTTGAAGGCTGTTCTATAATTCAACGTGACTTCCGATTACCATCTGTCTGATAGAATTGGCTTGTCAATTCTGAAACCTGAAAATCAGCCAAGCCCGTAACAGGAAATTGTTGCCACTAATGGATTATCTAATGGATCGTGAATTATTATCTGAAATAATTGAATAACTCATGAAGATACATAAAAAGCTGAGCCTACTCTGACTAAGAAGGCAAGAAGTAAGGGCGTGCGTAAAGTTACCCTCTTAGAATTTTCAAGAATGGGAAAAATGTTTCCACCCAATTCTGTGAAAGAAATACAAGACGTATGTCTCGAAACTATTCTCCTGCATAAAAATCGAGGCAGCTGGTGATTTGTGACTTATACAGATTATAGTTTATGCTTCCTGCAAGTGATAGGTGATCTAATTTGTTTTAACAATGCTTTAATTTGTAACATCAAGAAATCTGGCAGTCTGTAAGCTCAATTTATAGTAAGAAATATCAAAATTATTTTGAAGTTTAATAAATGTCATGTTTAATAAAAAATAAATAAACAAAAAACTGTATATATATAAAAAAGGAAACGACCATAACATAATTTCCAAGCAAATAATATAAAGGCTTGTTACTGTTTGATATCTGCAATTAGTTCAAGTTTTATACTGAACTTGATTTGAAATCTCTGAATATTAGGTGGCTATATTTGCATAAGATATGAAATGTATCTGGAATGTACTTTCCATTCCTTACAATGTTTGTAAATAGTCACAGTCTGAGTTTGGGACCAAATCGAATCAGCTAGACATATATCGATAATGGAAGTGTACTCAACCCTTTGTCATGGAATCCAGGGTGCTCCAATGGAAAAGTCCCAGTACCAAAATGGACCAAAATGGACCCCTTAGGGCCTTTGTCAAGCTTGACAAAGGCCCTAAGGGGTCGAAACGTTGCTGTGTAGTTCCTGGTTCTAATAAAATTGCCTTGGAATCCGTTGGAGTGCCTGGATTATTTTCTACAGTTAACAAATTGAATCAGCTGACTGAACTAAGAACAGTGTGTTCTTCATAACTCAGTGGCCTACTGAATTGTTACCTCAGTAAAATTGTAGATGTAATAATAAACATATATTATTTTAAGAGTATTAACTCTGATGAAACTAAGAACATATTTAAATCAATTATTTATTTATATTGGTAGTGAAGCAAAAAGACTACAGATTTTTACAGACATTTATATAAAGATATGTGCAAAAATAGGCAAAATACATTTTGAACAACACAGCAATATTGAACCATAAAAATATTGAAAACATTTAATTTGTTTTCTACTCAACATTATTTTTTTTTTCCTCCTTTGTAAAGCTTGGCAGTTAAACAGGGCTTTACCCGTTTACTGGCCACCTTGCACACACAGCATATTGTGGCTAAATAGCAAATAGACAGCAAATCTACTTTGGAGGTATAGAAATAATTGCCATCTGTCGCTATCCTAACCAGTTATTGCATCTTGCTTTCTAATAGCAGAGGTGCTGTGCCAATTAGTGTGAAAGCTACACTCACCAGGAGACATTTTAGAGGATGATGAAATAATGAACAACTACAGAGTTTATTACTTTGACACAATTCACTGTTTAGTGAACAACTATCGTGCAAAAACGGCATATATTAAACAAACAGCCAAACCTCAAACTATACGTTTGCTTACATTTTGCAAGTCTACTGTCATTTTACCAAAATTCATTGTATTGGACATATTCCTATATAAATTGTGTATGACAAACATAACTGTTTTTATAGCATTATTGTTAGTTGTTCAATGAATGCAAACAAAGAAATCAATATAAATGCTATGTAACATGGAATCATTGTAGCAGTTTTCTGTGTTTTATCTATTTAAATGGGAACTGTCACTTGACAGGACTTTTAATATTCTGTTTTCTTATCCCTGACATTTACCAAGTTTACTTTGTGAGGTCTGAAAAATAAAATGAAATATAGAAAGCTGCACATCTAACATGAAACTGGTCGTCTGATCCCAATAAAACTTGCAGCACTCTTAGTCTTATTGTGCTGCACACGAGCCACCAGGAGTTCCGTGGAACTGAGCTCACAACATGGTGTAATCAATCCTGCATGGCCTGAAATAAGTATCAACCCAATGTATGGGTATCAAAGCTTTATTAGCATTTATTAGATGTCATAGTAAAATAGTAATTAAAAAAAAAAAAAAAACAGACAGTGGGGGTATATGGAGTAAGAGAGTAAGAATGCAAGGGCCACTGTGAGGTCCAGTGTTCCATAGAGGATATTTTTAACACACCTGAACACCTGTTTTTTTGTCCTCTAAACCACCTGTATCATTATTAATTATAAAGACTGATAAAATATTATTTTCATAGACAACATGTTTTACGAACAGAATACTATTTTGAAAGGTTTCTCGAATTGGTATATTGAGTTGCATTTTGCATGCCTTACTGTACTGCACTAAACATTTGTTGTATGGTTCACATGCAATAACTGCGCATTCATAAATGCAAATTGCTCATTTCAAAATATATAATAATAAAAAAAAAATCTTACCTGTAACAAGTTCTCTGATTTCCAGATCTGTAGTCTTCCGAAGCAATCGTACCAATGCTGGAATACCTCCACAATTTTTTAGGGCAATTTTGTTATCATCATTGGCTTTGCCATATACTAAGTTCCTCAAAGCTCCACAAGCACTACGGTGAACTTCAGTCATTCGATGATCTAGCAGATCTACCAATAACTGAATACCTCCTTGTCTTCTTATCTGAAAAATAAAATATGCATAATATACATTTAAAAAAAATTGTTGGATTATGTGCAGAAGTGCAGATATATGTTTTATTTACACGTGGAAAACACTATTCTTTAAATGAGCATAAGTTAAGGATGACAGTTTTAGCATGCTCAAAATATAACAGACAAGCGGGCTAGAATATTTCTCCATTACCTTTTGTGACCATGCTAAATCCTATTAAAATACAGCACTACAAACATCCTTTTGTTTATATAATTTTGGGGGCTTTACAAATTTGTGTTGATATGCTGACTTGCAATAATGTGTATTTACATTTATTCTGCTTGTTAATTAGTTAGAATGTCAATATGTTGTGCAAAATATAGAATGAACAGAAACACCTATTTTCAGAGATACACATTGTTGACAGGGTTTCATACTATCTATTACTGCACTTGATAAAGACCTGAATAGGTTGAAACGTTGATCTGTTGAACTCTGAATTTATGGATACAGTAAACTGAACACTTTTCAAATCCAGGATCGATCGATCTCTCTCTCTCTCGATCTCTCTCTCTCTCGATCTCTCTCTCTCTCGATCTCTCTCTCTCTCGATCTCTCTCTCTCTCGATCTCGATCTCTCTCTCGATCTCGATCTCTCTCTCGCTCTCTCTCTCGATCTCTCTCTCTCTCTCGATCTCTCTCTCTCTCTCGATCTCTCTCTCTCTCTCGATCTCTCTCTCTCTCTCGATCTCTCTCTCTCTCGATCTCTCTCTCTCTCTCGATCTCTCTCTCGATCTCTCTCTCTCTCGATCTCTCTCTCTCTCGATCTCTCTCTCTCTCGATCTCTCTCTCTCTCGATCTCTCTCTCTCTCGATCTCTCTCTCTCTCGATCTCTCTCTCTCTCGATCTCTCTCGATCTCTCTCTCTCGATCTCTCTCTCTCTCGATCTCGATCTATCTCGATCTCGATCTCGATCTCGATCTCGATCTCGATCTATCTCGATCTATCTCGATCTCTCTCTCTCTCTCTCTCTCTCTCTCTCTCATTTTTATCGCCATGTACGATGGGCAGATAATGATTTTACAATTTTTTTTCGTTCTCGCATATATATATAGCAGACTAACAATAAATGAATGGTAAGAAATATCCATATGTAATAAATTTGAAGAAACACATTTTATAACACCTAAATATATAAATATATTTTACATATAAAGAGAAAACATGATTTTATGTGCAACAGATTTATTATTTACACAAGTCTAATAATCTGTAGCCTTATTTATACAAAGGCAGCTGTAGAGATTAATGGATATCAATTATGTAAGACTATTTAAACTGTTATGACTTCATACATTTTATATAAAAAAAATATAGAGAGAGAGATATTTTGGGGGGTTCCAATAATGATGAAAACATTTTTTGTCACACATTGACGCAGATAAATTAAATTAAATTAAATGACAGAGACAAATAGAGAAAGAAATAGGAGGGGTGAGAGAACCAGTAACTAAGGAATGGGAAATTATACATGTGTTGAGAAATAGTAATAGAGTGTGTGTGGAGGGAGATTCTAACTGTATGTTGAGAATGTAATTCAGTATGATATAGTAAGAAGAAGAATGCTTTAGATATAAATATAGTAAAACGCGAAAGGTAGTTATAGTCCTATTGTATAATTGTAATCGATATGTGAAATATATGTGTAAGAATGTACCTATAATTCTGTTTTTACACATGTAACATTGTATTTGTATGCACGCCCCAGATTTAATTAGAAATATAAGTAATCCCAGTATACCATTCCTTGTAAAATAAATAATGAATACTCTATGTGCATTTGTGTGCATTCAGAAAGTGTTGGTATAATAATTTCACAAACCTCTAAGTACACCACTATGTAAGTACAAGAATACAGATGTGAGTGATGCGGCCTGACCATAATGCAAGCTGAGTTTTTGAAGTTCTTCTCTACCATATCTGAAATGCATTGCCATTGCGGCTTTACACTTTTGGTTTTGTGGAGTGATTGCATTAGAGAACATTTTGGAGATTAGTTTAAAAGTCCAGGAGAAAAAATGTGTTCTTCTTCTCCCACTCAGGTTCTGTAAACTCAGCCAAAACTAGATAGACAGCTTGGCCCTATTGTATATAAGATGTCAACTTTAAGATGCAACATGGCAGGAGCTCCCTGTTCATGCTTATATATTTATATGAAAATTGATAATCCTTTATGATAATTTCCTGCAAAGACTCAAGTAGTGCTGGGAAGCTCCGAGTCTTGCTTCTTGCACAGGCTCAAGAGACACTCACTTGAGATATACAGCTCTCAAGCATTTGGATGCCGCACTGAAGATTGCCACTGTACAGGGAGAGCAAGGACCCTAAAATCTTTGTGTCTGAAAAAGGAAACAAGCCCCTTAAGTGTCAAGAGGGCAATGTTTCCCTATTCAATGTCATGTTTTGTTTGTTTTTTAACTATGTTACCTTTAAATTTAGGAGTTAAATCACTTTGTTTATGCAGCCCTAGCCTCACCTTCCCTGGCTGTGACTCACACAGCATCCATAAACAAATTGTTCGATTTTCAATCAGATCTTAAAGCACATGGTGTTTAGTCTAGAAGTGTCTGTCTCCTGCTCTGAGAGGAGGCTGTTGCAGGCTATTAAGAGTGTAGAAGAAGAGATATATCTAAATTAAAAACACTGTGCAAAAAGGGATGCTAAAACTATTTAGGTATTTTTTCTGAAAATGTATAGGGGACTGCAGTAGTTTACAATGTTTATTTAGGAAAATAAAATACATTCTGATATTTCTGGTCTTGTAGCATTTAATGAAAGATTGTCTGCCCAGGGGGTCTTTTGAACCTGCTCTCTGGTTCTGTTTGAAGAAATCTGGGGAGCCGCAGTGTCCCACACATGCTGGAGAACTGAGATCATTGTTTTAGAAGCCCTCACCAAAAATCCTTCAATAACAAGGATAACAATATTACTAAATAGATGGCAAAAATGAAAAGGTACTTTTCGAGACTATCCACTGTGTCGAAAAGCTATAAATGGTTTAAACATGGAAAACTGTAACATTCAGGGTTAGGCATCTGTGGCTCTCTTATTGTCTTATTACCTGGCTCTGATATCCCAATGTGACAAATTGCGATGCTGTTACAGTGTGGCTATTCCATACATTTTCTAATTTTAGATGCTTCCCATTACCAGCCACTTATAGTCCACAGTTTTCACAGACATGTAGCCTACTACGTCTTCTAATCTGCAAATTACTTCCATATTCACAGTTTGATGCTGACCTATGGGATTCTGTTTATTCATATATAACCAATCTATATATTCAGTACCTGCGCTGTCTTATTTCTACTGCTCAAGTCTACATTCTTATTGTCATACCGATTATCTGGTTATTTGACTATGGCTTGTACTTTGATTTTCCCATTGATTACCCTTGACCTTGTCTTACTGTAATCCTGAGCTCAGCACAATCTTGAACTCAACTTTCTACATTTGTTTTAGCCACTGATAGTCACGGCATTAAGCCTACCATTCTAATACACCACTATCTAGACATTTTGTTGAGGTGGTTAACATATGTAACCATGACATTTATGTGCCATAAAGGCTAGATACAGGTAGCTATTTAATATTGCATGCTAATTGTTTATTTTGCAAAACTGTTTCATTCTTTTGGTTATATGAGGGCTCCTTTTAATATTGGTGACCTGACTTATTTTCACAGTACCCTAATTTTATAACATGTACCTCATTGCATAACATCTGTTCATAAGCGTGAGTTATTAACTGTCATGTCTAAAGTAGGAGAACCCAAGACCCACAGATCCAAAGCTGCTAAAGGTATAACGAATTACCGGGCCTTAGAATGGCCGGATTTAACATAAAGTAGTCAGGAAGAAAGCCAAGGTCGAACTTAGGAGAGTACAGCATAAATGGTAGGACAAGCCAAGGTCAGGAACACAGAAAGTGGAGAAACGATAAACAAGCCAAAGTCGGTAACAAGAAATCCAAATACAATATAATACGCACTCTTGGGTCAGCATAAATCACAACAGGGCAACTTGCTACTAAAAATGTTTCAACAAAAAAATAGTTTGGATTTGGTTATATGAATAAATGTACTGTTCAGGCTGATAAGCTTCAAACAACTGCATTAGCAGTACTTTAGCCTTTGAACAGTATCTTATCAAAGTGCAACTAGGTTACTTTGACATGACCTATATTAAAAAGGCTGGGTAAATAACAAGAGAAAGGGAGAAAAGAAAACTCTCCTGGTATCTTAACAATTCCCTTACAATTTTGAAGCCTAATAGCCATATGCTATGTTCTTACGTCAATACAATTCATCTATCTGATTAGCTCTCAAAATCTCCAATAATTTCTTCATGGATAATCAACAATATATAAATTGAATTTGACTTTCTTTTGCATGTGTTATTTTTTCAAGAGTGAAATGTACATGTTAAGGTAAAATAGTTTTGTAAATATTTTTCTGATGCTAGTTTGGCTAAAGTTCTCAATTGGTTGACAATAAACAATTTAGAGGATACACCTCTACACTGCAGACAAAACTGGTTATATAGAGTATAGATAGGTAGAGGATCTTTTGTAAGGAGTGGAATGTCTAATGCTTTCTACATCATTATAGCAGTTTTTCATAAGCAGAAAACCCTGGGGAAAGGGTGGGTGGTAGACAGTTAAAGGGAAACTCCAGTGCCAGGAAAACGATCTGTTTTCCTGGCACTGGAGGGTCCCTCTCCCTCCCACCCCCCAATCTCCAGTTACTGAAGGGATGAAAACCCCTTCAGTCACTTACCTGAGGCAACGGCGATGTCCCTAGCCGCTGTCTCCTCCTCCGCGCCGCTCCTCCTCTGTATTGCGTCGGCCAATGCTTTCCTATGGGGAAATGAGCGACGCTGGAGGTCCTCACACAGCGTGAGGACGTCCAGCGACGCTCTAGCACAGGTTTCCTGTGCTATGAAGGAGGAAGTGACCTCTAGTGGCTGTCTAGTGGCTGTGGAGTTAACCTCTAGTGGCTGTGGAGTTAACCCTGCAAGGTAATTATTGCAGTTTATAGAAAACTGCAAGAATTACACTTGCAGGGTTAGGAGTAGTGGGAGTTGGCACCCAGACCATTCCAATGGGCAGAAGTAGTCTGGGTGCCTGGAGTGTCCCTTTAACATATTGAATTACTCATATGTGTAACAGGATTATTTACTAAAGTGAAAAAAGCTATCCAGGAATGTACAGTGATTTCAAAGTAAATTTTAAATTTAAAGCCTCAAAAATGATGGCCTCAATTTTGATATTCACTTTTGAAGTCACACTTTGGTGAATAACCTTGTATATTATTACACTTGCCTAACATACATGCATCTTCCACTTGGAATCACTATTAACATTACTAGTTTAATAATGTATTCATTTTATAGAAAAACATGGAGAAACATGTATTTGACTTATCATGATAGGAATGCATGGAGTGGAACACTCCCACCCTAGTGGTCAGGGCCGGATTAAGAGCACAGTGGGCCTGGTGCTGACAATTATGGTGGGCCTAATTACGGAATCTTATCGACCAAAAACACTAAAACAGTCATACCTCCCAAGTGTCATGTATCTGATGGAGATGTTGTTGGAGGGAAACTCAAAGGATACAGCTATACGAAAACACATACATTAGAGTGCTAATCTCTCTCTAATTTATGCTTTCATCTTTCAAGTAAATCCATACCCCCTAACAGCAGTGTCCAGTGAAGCAGGAAGTCAATGGACAGGGTAAAAGGGTGTGTCACTGGCGCGAATCACGTGACCAGACCTGCCAAAAGGGGGTGAACATGCCCAAAAACATAGACATGGAGACACTGGGACATATAGGGACACTGGGACACATGGGGACACTAGGCACACTGAGCGACATTGGACACAGACACTGGGAGACTTGCGGACACTAGGGACACTGGCTGGGGGACATGGGGACACTGGGAGACATGGGGACATAGTGTCTCCGTGTCCCAATGTCTCAGTGTCTCCCAATGTCCCTATGTCTCACAGCATCCCCATGTGTCCCAGTGTCCCCAAGTGTCTCAGTGTTCCCAGGTCTCCCAGTGTCTGTGTCCTAGTGTCTCAGTGTCCCCTAGTGTCTGTGTCCCCATGTGTCCCATAGTGTCTGTGTCCCCTAGTGTCTCCATATGTCCCCATGTGTCTGTGTCCCCATGTGTCTCAGTGTCCCCATGTGTCCCCTAGTGTCTCAGTGTCCCCATGTGTCCCTGCTGCCTCCCCTCCCCCCCCCCCCCCCCATCCCTCACTTATCTGAGCTGTAGAGCTGCTGTCTGGACTCTGTGCTGTGTTGCTGCTCCCCCACGGATCAGTGAGTAGTAGAGAGAGGCAGGGATATGCTGTAACTTCCTATCCCTGCATCTCTCCACACACAGTGACCCCTACTGGCTGGTGCTGGTATTGCAGAGTAATCTCCATTTATGCTGAGAAAAATACCTGCATGTATATTGCCGGTATTACTGCAATACCAGCACGGCCAGGCAGCCTAAAATACCGGCTGTGCCAGTAAAATACCAGTCAGGTGGCAAACCTAAGAGTAGTGTGTAAAAAAAAAAAAAAAAATGTAAAAAAAAAATTTTTTTTTTTTTTTTTTTAAATGGGCCTATTCCATGGGCCTGGGCCTGGAGCTGCAGCTCCATCAGCCCCTATGTTAATCCGGCCCTGCTAGTGGTAACAGGAACATTAAGAAGTTGTAGGCCTTCCACAGACCAACAACACAATGCTAGGCAGGTGATCTGGGGACTATATCTTAACTTGAGCCAGAGCAGAATGACAGAAATATCTGGTGCCGTAACTGAAAATTATATTAAATCCAGCACTGGAAAAAACACAGCAGCAGATACTGTGCACGTTTCACTTGCTCATAATTTAGAGCACTACAACAAACTATCAAGGACTATGGACAATTTCCATTTTTATCTTACCTGACTGTTAACGGTTAGCTCAATCAGTTTATGGGCACACATGAAAATTACCTCCTACTTCTGAGAAAAAAGTTATTTCAATTCCACACAGGAGACCGGCCTCCACTATTAAATTTAATTTTCTTATCGTTCTCTTCTTTATCTCCCTTTTGCCACCCAACAGGCACAAGTGAGCAAACATAATGATACCTATAGTGTATGCTTTTAAGAAGCTGAGGAGGTGTTTGCAAGTGCAGGGGAGGCATTGCAAGAGAAAGCGAGGTTAATAGGCACATATGCCAATATCACAGTGTGTTTCATGAAAGGTAATAGAACAAGAAAAGTATATTAAAGGGATTTAAAATATTGTTACACCATGAAACAAAAGACCAGGAAACAGTAAGGATTTAAGCTCTAGCTATTAAAGTTCAATCATGCTTTAAATCTTTAAGTTTTATCTCTTTAACTCCTTCACAACAGAGTTGTGTTATGCAAAACAAAAATAACGTTTCTTTTTTTTTTTTCTATTTTTTGTCGTGCAGTGATACATCACAAAGGGAATTGGCATGTGCCAGTAACACATTTGATAACCTATGCAGAGGTAGAGAATATACATATATGAATTAACAATAAGCACAAGAATGAGTGACTTCCCCTTTTTTGTTTTTTTGGTATTCCGGAAAAAGAAACAAGAGTAGTGTAACAATATCTTAATAGGGAGTAAGGAGAGCAAGAGAGATATACAGGACATTGAGATGGAACTGCACATTTTCTGTCTCTTTTAACAGGTGGTTAGGCATAGGGGAGAAATCTTACGAGCTTACGGGCCAACCGCTTCAGCGATGCCATGCGGAGGGCACCTGTGAGATACTCTGCTCCACCGTGTTGATCATCAGACCAGATCAGGGAGACCTTGGCTCGGTTTCCGGGAGTTACAGGTATGGCCGGAGTGCAAACGTTTAGCTGCACCCAAAATATGGAAAACAGGCTGTCCAAAGCTCAAAGTAGCAGGTCCATGTGGGGGGGGGGGGGAGCAGCATAAAGGTCCGCGGTGCAACTGGCCCTGGTGTGTCAGCCATCTTATGAAACAGGCCTTAATCCTCCTACAATGTCGGTGACAGACAGTTTAGACCACAAGAGAGTGATATCCCCGCCGGTCCAGGGAGGACAGGGCTTTAGCAAGCAATCTGCAGCTCAAGGCAAGGGATCGGCTGCCTCCCCGAACTCGAGTACAATCCCCTCTGATGAGTTGTGGACGAAACGCGCGTGTCAGGGACCAACTGTGATTCCCAGCGATATCTTGCTGTGTGGTTCATAGACTATATTCGCCCACTCTCTCCTCCGAATCCCGTAGTAATTGACTGTCTGTAACTGGGTAGATTTATGATATTGATTTGTTTAGTCACCCCTATGTATCTAATCGTCATCTTGTGTCTATGGGGGTCTAATATTTAGCCACTTGGCAATCCGTTCCCAGCTCTCTGGTCAGTCTTCTTAGATTAGCCTCTGTATTGTATTGACGATACTTAGAGGCTTTCAAGTGGTGAACGGTTATCACCTAAGCAAACTTGTTTTTCTGTGACCTTCTAATTATTATTTCAGTTTATTTCCCTTAAGCTATTGAGCAATTTTGAGTTATATCACTCTCCTCAGATAGAACTAAGTACTACAGTTCTTGTTACAGTTAACTATAAACTGCAACATTGTATTGTTGCAGTCTGAATCTACCAGAGGTACTACCAGAATCTACCAGAGGTACCAGAGAATCTACCAGAGGTACTCTGAAAACTTTTGAACAGGTCCTCTACGTTTGCTATAGGTTTTGACATTTGTAACTACTATTCATATTTAGATCAAAGTACGTCACCATTTTGCATATATCCAATTTAAACTATCAATAGGTATTACATTGCAACTATCTATTTATCATATTGATTTATTACATTGGTTACCATCGATTTTCATGTATGATATATACAGCACTGTACGTTTCTTTTAAACAATTCATTAAAAGTTAATTTTTAATTTTACCCAGGGCATTCAACTGGTCTATTTTCTCATTACTACCTTGGTAGTTTTTGGTGGGTTAACCCCACTATGAGTGTTCCCTTATAGCTTCCACTCCTTCCCCCTTATTTCTTTGAGTACAATCGAAGACCACCGAGATGTCTAGTACAGGCTATGTACACCCAATTCAGGTGAAAGCAGGCTCAAAGGTTGGCAGAGTGTTCCTCAGGATAATTAGCAGGATTATAGCCAAACTTATAACGAGAATGTCCAGTGTATAGCTTAGAAAGAAAATTGCCTCGAGGAGCTCAAGCAACATGAGACTAGCTTGGTCAGCTGTCAGGTCCCACCCCTGAATAACATTTCTTTGAAACAAGGAAGGCATGTATACATAGCACATGGTATTACAATAAAACAATTATTTTGTTTAGACTGATCTAAAAAATAAAGCATGCATACAATTCCAGAATTGTTCTCTTTTTCATTTAATTTTCCCCTTGTGTGCAGAAATAAAATACACAGGGCGTCTCTGGCAAGCCTGTGGCTAATGGTGTTTGGGACTGTCCGTGCAACTGGACTGCCCATACAGATCCAGTAATGAATTGTAAAACTGGCCACATGGCCAGAAACAGTAAAAATAAGGATACGATCAGAATGACAGATAGGCGCCAGCGGCTGCAGCGCAGCCATTACTCAAAAGGTGCTGAATTAGCTCCTGGCCGGCTTTGGCTGCACTGGATCCCAATACCATGAAGTAGCTCTTGGGCACAGCGTCCTACACTGTGCGTGGGGACATTAGAAGGAGGGATTGAGGAAGAAGGAAGTGTCCCAGTAGGCCTTTCACTGAGTGCACTTCTCACTCTCTCCCGCCCCCTGCAATGTACTTAGGGACAAGTGAAGGAGTGATTGAGGAACGACAAAGTGGGGCAGGGTGGCAGAGAGTGTCCCAGTATGCATTTTACTGGGTGCACTTCTCACTCACTCTCATCATCCTGCTCTGTACTTGGGGACATGGGAAGGAGGGATTAAGGAAGGAGGAAGTGGGGAAGTGTGGCAGAGAGTGTCCCAGTAGGCCTTTTCCTGGGAGCACTTCTCACTTACTGATGGGATGCCAGGCAGCCAGTCGCACTAAGGATGCCTGGAATACATGAAGAGACAACTGATACATGAAATGAAGGTAAGTGTTTTTCAGAGAATGTGTTTGTGACTGCATGGATCAGTGTATGTGTGTCTGTATGGGTTAGTGTGTTTGTGTCTGCATAGATCAGTGTGTGTACCTGTCTGCATAGATGAGTGTGTGTGTAACAGTCTACATGGCTCAGTGTGTGTGTGTGACAGTCTACATGGGCCAACGTGTGTGTGACAGTCTAAATGGGCCAATGTGTGTGTGTGTGTGTGTCTGCAAGGGTCAGTGTGGGTGTCAGTCCTTATAGGTCAGTGTGTTTGTGTCAGTTCGCACAGGTCAGTGAATTTGTGTATGCATTGGTCACTGATTGTGAGTCTGTATGTTTGTGCCAGTGATTGCATTTGTGCAAGTACAGTTTTAATTTAAAAATAAAAAACAAACAAACAGTACTTTTAAAGGAACACTGTAGTGTTTGTTTGGAATATAAACCTGTATTCTGAACACTATAGTGTTTCTGTCCCTACAATGATTCAATGTTCTAAAAGATAAATAAAGAGTTAAAAAAAAAAAAGTAAATGGGGCGGCAAAAATCCTTGCACCGGCCCTGAAAATACAAGGCATTATTTTGTATCTTTTGTATTACAATTCTTCAGACTGTTTCACAAAAATCATACTTGTCAAAGAAATATAAATGTTATAATACACACATGGGTCAATTTAATAATCTCATTGGTCTGTTACAGTGATCAACCACAGGGGTATAAAATCCCATGGTAGCAAGCTATTAGTTTATTTTGAAGCCAGCCATAAAGCTGACTGGATCTAATTATTGTTGGTACCCATTTCAGCGTTGACGACGAGGATATTAAGGATACCATTTGACAATGATGAATAAAGCAAAAAAAAATTGGGGATATTCGGAAGAAAAAAATTAATATATATATAGGAAACTGTTTACTGCAGCTGACACTCAATAATCCTGGTGACTAAAATTCCAACATGAATACATAAAAAGCAGAGTAGCACTATACTTGAATTATTAAATAAAAGAAAAAAATATGAAACATAAATTCAATAAAATTACCCTCCTGGTATTACTTATACCAAACATAAAACAGGGAATTTCACAAAAAGCTGTGAATATCAAAATAAATGCAGCACTGACAAATTAACTCATAAAATAAGCAGAGTCAGTGCTATGAACTGGCAGTCATCCTCAGAGAGCTTTCAGTGCAGATCCACAATGGTAGTTACAAAGAACCTGGGTATCCAGCAGATGTCTTTAAGCTCCTCCTGGTATATCTCTGGAAACAAATAAAGTGGTGAGCAGCCTCACAGGTAAGTAACTTCACTGCGATAGAAATAGCAAAATCTCGCTAAAAATAAGACAGTCCCAAATATAAGAAATCCACATGTTCATCTTGAAAAAGTTGTCAGTTGAACAAAATGTGTAGACGCTTATGGCACTTTATACCCTTGCTGGATTTCTTATATTTGGGACTAGTGATGTACCGAACTGTCCGCCGGCGAACAGTTCCCGGCGAACTTAGCGTGTTCGCGTTCGCCGCCGCGGGCAGAACACATGCGCAGTTCGATCCGCCCCCTATTCGTCATCATTGGGCAAACTTTGACCCTGTGCCTCTCGGTCAGCAGACACATTCCAGCCAATCAGCAGCACTCCCTCCCTTCCACACCCTCCAACCTCCCTCCCAGCATCCATTTTCGATTCATTCTGAAGCTGCATGCTTAGTGAGAGGAGGGAAAGTTTAGCTGCTGCTGATTAGATAGGGAAATTGATAGCTAGGCTAGGGTATTCAGTGTCCACTACAATCCTGAAGGACTCATCTGATCTCTGCTGTAAGGACAGCACCCCAAAAAGCCCTTTTTAGGGCTATAACATCAGGCTGCTTTTTTTTTCTTTTTTTTCCTGTGTAATGTAATTGCAGGTGCCTGCCAGCTTCTGTGTGAGGTTCACATTGGATACTGTGCCTACTTGCCCAGTGCCACCACTCATATCTGTTTTAACAATTGGTATATAATAAGCTTTAGATTTAAAATAAATAATTTGTTTTCACTGTAATAGAAGAGCAGTTGCCTGCCTGCCAGCTTCTGTGTCAGGTTGGATGCCTTGCCCATTTGCACAGTCAGTCTCACCACTCATATCTGTTTTAACAATAGCTTAAGCTTTAGATTTTAAAGAAATCATTTTTTTTTTCACTGTAATAGAAGAGCAGTTGCCTGCCTGCCAGCTTCTGTGTCAGGTTGGATGCCTTGCCCATTTGCACAGTCAGTGCCACCACTCATATCTGTTTTAACAATTGGTAAAGCTTTAGATTTAAAATAAATAATTTGTTTTCACTGTAATAGAAGAGCAGTTGCCTGCCTGCCAGCTTCTGTGTCAGGTTGGATGCCTTGCCCATTTGCACAGTCAGTGCCACCACTCATATCTGTTTTAACAATAGCTTAAGCTTTAGATTTTAAAGAAATAATTTTTTTTCACTGTAATAGAAGATCAGTTAGTTGTCTGCAAGCGTCTGGGTGTCAGGCCTACTTCAGCGTGTGCTCTGCAGACCTGTGCCAGCGTGCTTTGACAGTTGCCAATCATATCTGGTGTCTCTTTAGCGTGCTTTTACAAAGAAAAAAGGTTTCCAGTGTAAGCTAATAGCAGCCAGTCAGTGTCCTTCAAGCGGCTCTGTCAGGCCTTCCTTCAGCGTGTGCCCTGCACAACCCTGCCAGCGTACTTTGACAATTGCCACTCATATCTGGTGTCTCTATAGCGTGCTTTTACAAAGAAAAAAGGTTTCCAGTGTAAGATAATAGCAGCCAGTCAGTGTCCTTCAAGCGGCTCTGTCAGGCCTTCCTTCAGCGTGTGCCCTGCACAACCCTGCCAGCGTACTTTGACAGTTGCCACTCATATCTGTTGTCTCTATAGCGTGCTTTTACAACCAAAATTTTGTTTCCACTGTAATAGAAGAGCAGTTGCCTGCCTGCCAGCTTCTGTGTGAGGTTCACAGTGGATACTGTGCCCTCTTGCCCAGTGCCACCACTCATATCTGTTTTAAAAATAGCTTAAGCTTTAGATTTAAAAGAAATATTTTTTTTTCACTGTAATAGAAGATCAGTTAGTTGTCTGCAAGCGTCTGGGTGTCAGGCCTACTTCAGCGTGTGCTCTGCAGACCTGTGCCAGCGTGCTTTGACAGTTGCCAATCATATCTGGTGTCTCTTTAGCGTGCTTTTACAAAGAAAAAAGGTTTCCAGTGTAAGCTAATAGCAGCCAGTCAGTGTCCTTCAAGCGGCTCTGTCAGGCCTTCCTTCAGCGTGTGCCCTGCACAACCCTGCCAGCGTACTTTGACAATTGCCACTCATATCTGGTGTCTCTATAGCGTGCTTTTACAACCAAAATTTTGTTTCCACTGTAATAGAAGAGCAGTTGCCTGCCTGCCAGCTTCTGTGTGAGGTTCACAGTGGATACTGTGCCCTCTTGCCCAGTGCCACCACTCATATCTGTTTTAAAAATAGCTTAAGCTTTAGATTTAAAAGAAATATTTTTTTTTCACTGTAATAGAAGATCAGTTAGTTGTCTGCAAGCGTCTGGGTGTCAGGCCTACTTCAGCGTGTGCTCTGCAGACCTGTGCCAGCGTGCTTTGACAGTTGCCAATCATATCTGGTGTCTCTTTAGCGTGCTTTTACAAAGAAAAAAGGTTTCCAGTGTAAGCTAATAGCAGCCAGTCAGTGTCCTTCAAGCGGCTCTGTCAGGCCTTCCTTCAGCGTGTGCCCTGCACAACCCTGCCAGCGTACTTTGACAATTGCCACTCATATCTGGTGTCTCTATAGCGTGCTTTTACAAAGAAAAAAGGTTTCCAGTGTAAGCTAATAGCAGCCAGTCAGTGTCCTTCAAGCGGCTCTGTCAGGCCTTCCTTCAGCGTGTGCCCTGCACAACCCTGCCAGCGTACTTTGACAGTTGCCACTCATATCTGGTGTCTCTATAGCGTGCTTTTACAACCAAAATTTTGTTTCCACTGTAATAGAAGAGCAGTTTCCTGCCTGCCAGCTTCTGTGTGAGGTTCACAGTGGATACTGTGCCCTCTTGCCCAGTGCCACCACTCATATCTGTTTTAAAAATAGCTTAAGCTTTAGATTTAAAAGAAAAAAAATTTTTCACTGTAATAGAAGATCAGTTAGTTGTCTGCAAGTGTCTGGGTGTCAGGCCTACTTCAGCGTGTGCTCTGCAGACCTGTGCCAGCGTGCTTTGACAGTTGCCAATCATATCTGGTGTCTCTTTAGCGTGCTTTTACAAAGAAAAAAGGTTTCCAGTGTAAGCTAATAGCAGCCAGTCAGTGTCCTTCAAGCGGCTCTGTCAGGCCTTCCTTCAGCGTGTGCCCTGCACAACCCTGCCAGCGTACTTTGACAATTGCCACTCATATCTGGTGTCTCTATAGCGTGCTTTTACAAAGAAAAAAGGTTTCCAGTGTAAGCTAATAGCAGCCAGTCAGTGTCCTTCAAGCGGCTCTGTCAGGCCTTCCTTCAGCGTGTGCCCTGCACAACCCTGCCAGCGTACTTTGACAGTTGCCACTCATATCTGTTGTCTCTATAGCGTGCTTTTACAACCAAAATTTTGTTTCCACTGTAATAGAAGAGCAGTTGCCTGCCTGCCAGCTTCTGTGTGAGGTTCACAGTGGATACTGTGCCCTCTTGCCCAGTGCCACCACTCATATCTGTTTTAAAAATAGCTTAAGCTTTAGATTTAAAAGAAATATTTTTTTTTCACTGTAATAGAAGATCAGTTAGTTGTCTGCAAGCGTCTGGGTGTCAGGCCTACTTCAGCGTGTGCTCTGCAGACCTGTGCCAGCGTGCTTTGGCAGTTGCCAATCATATCTGGTGTCTCTTTAGCGTGCTTTTACAAAGAAAAAAGGTTTCCAGTGTAAGCTAATAGCAGCCAGTCAGTGTCCTTCAAGCGGCTCTGTCAGGCCTTCCTTCAGCGTGTGCCCTGCACAACCCTGCCAGCGTACTTTGACAATTGCCACTCATATCTGGTATCTCTATAGCGTGCTTTTACAAAGAAAAAAGGTTTCCAGTGTAAGCTAATAGCAGCCAGTCAGTGTCCTTCAAGCGGCTCTGTCAGGCCTTCCTTCAGCGTGTGCCCTGCACAACCCTGCCAGCGTACTTTGACAGTTGCCACTCATATCTGGTGTCTCTATAGCGTGCTTTTACAACCAAAATTTTGTTTCCACTGTAATAGAAGAGCAGTTGCCTGCCTGCCAGCTTCTGTGTGAGGTTCACAGTGGATACTGTGCCCTCTTGCCCAGTGCCACCACTCATATCTGTTTTAAAAATAGCTTAAGCTTTAGATTTAAAAGAAATATTTTTTTTTCACTGTAATAGAAGATCAGTTAGTTGTCTGCAAGCGTCTGGGTGTCAGGCCTACTTCAGCGTGTGCTCTGCAGACCTGTGCCAGCGTGCTTTGACAGTTGCCAATCATATCTGGTGTCTCATTAGCGTGCTTTTACAAAGAAAAAAGGTTTCTAGTGTAAGCTAATAGCAGCCAGTCAGTGTCCTTCAAGCGGCTCTGTCAGTCCTTCCATCAGCGTGTGCTCTCCAGAACTGTTCCAGTGCACATTGCCAATCATATCTGGTGTCTCTATAGCGTGCTTTTCAAACCAAAATTTGTTTTTCACTGTTATAGATTGAATAGCAGTTACTTGTCTTCAAGCGGGTGTGTCAGGCCTACAGTGTGTGCTCTGCAGAACTGTTCCAGTGCACATTGCCAATCATATCTGGTGTCTCTATAGCGTGCTTTTAAATCCAAAATGTTTTTCACTGTTATAGATTGAATAGCAGTTACTTGTCTTCAAGCGGGTGTGTCAGGCCTACAGTGTGTGCTCTCCAGAACTGTTCCAGTGCACATTGCCAATCATATCTGGTGTCTCTATAGCGTGCTTTTAAAACCAAAATGTGTTTTTCACTGTAATAGATTGAATAGAAGTTACTTGTCTTCAAGCGGGTGTGTCAGGCGTACAGTGTGTGCTCTGCAGAACTGTTACAGTTCACATTGCCAATCATATCTGGTCTCACAGTAGCTTGCACGCATAGTACCACTAATCCCCAAAAAAATGACAGGCAGAGGCAGGCCACCCCGCAGGGGCCGTCGTGGTCGTGGTGCTGTGATTCCCTTTTGCCCTAGAATAATGCCCAGTTTTCAGAAGCCACGTACCCTGAACTTGAAAAGTTCTGAGGACATAGTTGACTGGCTAACACAGGACACCCAATCTTGTACAGCCTCCGCTCGGAACCTTGACGCACCATCCTCCTCCAGCTTAGCTTCAGGCACCTCTCAAGATACCACTCACCCGCCTGCCGCCACCACCAAAACTAGCACCACAGCCGCTTTACTTGGTATGTCAGAGGAGTTATTCACACACCCGTTTGAAGAAATGAGTGATGCGCAACCATTATTGCTAGAGGATGTAGATAACAGGGATATGTCTCAGGCAGGAAGCATTAAACACATGGAGGTACGGTGTGATGATGATGATGTTGTACCCGCTGCTGCTTCCTTTTCTGAGTTGTCAGATACAAGCGAAGCGGTTGATGATGACGATGCGTCCATGGATGTCACGTGGGTGCCCGCTCGGCAAGAAGAAGAACAGGGCGAAAGTTCAGATGGGGAGACAGAGAGGAGGAGGAGACGAGTTGGAAGCAGGGGGGGGTCGTCGCAAGGAGCTAGTGGCACAGTCAGGCAGCATGCATTGGCACCCGGGGTCAGCCCGACAGCACGCCAATCAACGCATGCTGTGTCCACCACCAGAATGCCGTCATTGCAGAGCTCAGCAGTGTGGCATTTTTTTTGTGTGTCTGCCTCGGACAACAGCGATGCCATTTGCAACCTGTGCCAAAGGAAACTGAGTCGTGGGAGGTCCAACACCCACCTAGGTACAACTGCTTTGCGTAGGCACATGATCTCACATCACAAACGCCTATGGGATCAACACATGAGTACAAGCAACACGCCTACTCTAAGCCGCCATCCTCCTCCTGGTCTAGCATCTTCAGCCACGTCAACCACTGCTGTCCTTCTTGCCCCCTCTCAACCATCCGCCACTCCGTCTCCCGCCTTGAGCAGTTCACGCTCATCTGCCCACAGTCATGTGTCTGTCAAGGACATGTTTGAGCGTAAGAAGCCAATGTCACCAAGTCACCCCCTTGCCCAGCGTCTGACAGCTGGCTTGTCCGAACTATTAGCCCGCCAGCTTTTACCATACAATCTGGTTGAGTCTGAGGCGTTCAAAAAATTTGTAGCTATTGGGACACCGCAGTGGAAGGTACCCGGCCGGAATTTCTTTTCACAAAAGGCAATCCCCAACTTGTACTCGATTGTGCAAAAGGAAGTCATGGCATGTCTGGCACACAGTGTTGGGGCAAGGGTCCATCTGACCACTGATACCTGGTCTGCAAAGCATGGTCAGGGCAGGTATATCACCTACACTGCGCATTGGGTAAACCTGCTGACGGCTGACAAGCAAGGAATGCGTGGCATTGCAGAGGAGTTGGTGACACCGCCACGAATTGCAGGCAGTCCTGCTGCCACCTCCTCTACTCCTCCTACTCCATCCTCTTCCATAACCTCCTCGGCTGAGTCCTCTTGTGCTGCTGCGTCTTGCTCCACATCAACGGCACCCCCCCAGCTCCCCAGGTACTATTCCACATCCCGGATCCGGCAGTGTCACGCCGTCTTGGGTTTGACTTGCTTGAAAGCAGAGAGTCACACCGGACAAGCACTCCTGTCCACCCTGAACGCACAGGTGGAAAAGTGGCTGACTCCGCAGCAACTGGATATCGGCAAAGTGGTGTGTGACAACGGAAAATTTTTTATAGCGGCATTAAAGTTGGGCAAGTTGACACATGTGCCGTGCATGGCCCATGTGTGTAATCTGGTCGTACAACGCTTTGTGCATAAGTACACAGGCTTACAGGACATCCTGAAGCAGGCCAGGAAGGTGTGTGGCCATTTCAGGCGTTCCTACACGGCCATGGCGCACTTTGCCGATATCCAGCGGCGAAACAACATGCCAGTGAGGCGCTTGATTTGCGACAGCCCTACACGTTGGAATTCAACACTCCTAATGTTCGACCGCCTGCTCCAACAAGAAAAAGCTGTTAATGAATATTTGTATGACCGGGGTGCTAGGACAGCCTCTGGGGAGCTGGGAATTTTTTTGCCACGTTACTGGACGCTCATGCGCAATGCCTGTAGGCTCATGCGTCCTTTTGAGGAGGTGACAAACCTAGTCAGTCGCAACGAAGGCACCATCAGCGACATCATACCATTTGTTTTCTTCCTGGAGCGTGCCCTGCGAAGAGTGCTGGATCAGGCTGTAGATGAGCGTGAAGAGGAAGAGGAAGAGTTGTGGTCACCATCAGCACCAGAAACAGCCTTATCAGCATCGCTTGCTGGACCTGCAGCAACGCTGGAAGAGGATTGTGAGGAAGAGGAGTCAGAGGAGGATTGTAGCTTTGAGGAGGAGGAGGAGGAGCAAGACCAAACACAACAGGCATCCCAGGGTGCTCGTTGTCACCTATCTGGTAACCATGGTGTTGTACGTGGCTGGGGGGAAGAACATACCTTCAATGACATCAGTGAGGAGGAGGAACGGGAAATGAGTAGCTCGGCATCCAACCTTGTGCAAATGGGGTCTTTCATGCTGTCCTGCCTGTTGAGGGACCCTCGTATAAAAAGGCTGAAGGAGAACGACCTGTACTGGGTGTCCACGCTACTAGACCCCCGGTATAAGCAGAAAGTGGCGGATATGTTACCCAATTACAACAAGTCGGAAAGGATGCAGCATTTGCAAAATAAATTAAAAAGTATGCTTTACACAGCGTATAAGGGTGATGTCACAGCACAACGGGAATCTAACAGGGGGAGAGGTGGAAGTCATCCTCCTCCTCCTCCTCCCACGACCACGCCGGCAAGGACAGGACGCTTTAAAGACGTGTTGTTGATGGAGGACATGCGGACCTTTTTAAGTCCTATGCATCGCCACAGCCCTTCGGGATCCACCCTCAGAGAGCGACTCGACCGACAGGTAGCAGACTACCTCGCCTTAACTGCAGATATCGACACTCTGAGGAGCGATGAACCCCTTGACTACTGGGTGTGCAGGCTTGACCTGTGGCCTGAGCTATCCCAATTTGCGATAGAACTTCTGGCCTGCCCCGCTTCAAGTGTCCTGTCAGAAAGGACCTTCAGTGCAGCAGGAGGTATTGTCACTGAGAAGAGAAGTCGCCTAGGTCAAAAAAGTCTAGATTACCTCACCTTTATGAAGATGAATGAGGGATTGATCCCGAAGGGACTGACACTGGGCGATACATTCAATTAAAAAAGGCCTGATGAGATGAGCTGCCTTGGGCTAAAAATGGTCCACACGCTGCTGTATTTTAGCTCTGAATGACGTTTGACTTGCGTGACTTATCCGCCACCAACTAGGGTTCAAGCCGCCATGTTTTAGGGCACTTTCTGCCTGTGAAACAAATATCAATTTTTCTGGCCGCTGCTACAGCAGCGGCTGCAACAATACCAAATTTTTCAGGCATGTGTACATGCCTAATTTTTAGGCCCACTGGTGCAGCACTGTGGCTTCAAAAACCAAACCAAAAAAAAATCCTCCAAGATGGCACCAATATACCAGTGGTCTAAGCATCTTCCCACCTTTGCCTAAAAAGGGGAGGTGATTCAACAATTAAAAATCTCTGCCATTTACACGTCCACTGATAGGAGACGCGGAAGGTATTAAACTGATATGAACAATACTAAACTCACCACTCCTATCTGGTGGCACATTAGCTTGCCCGCGCAGTGCCCCAAATTTCAAGTAAGAGGACCGACCAAGCATCTTCTTCCATCTCCCTGTTACATAAATCAATGCCATATCCATAGAAATTGTAGAGAATATCCAGGATAGTTTTACAGGGCCAAATCATGTCGCCTGTTGAAAGAGGTGACCTTGCTCGGGTCCCAGATGTGCGGTTCCTAAAATGGCTGCCATATACACGTCCACTGATAGGAGACGCGGAAGGTATTAAACTGATATGAACATTTACTAAACTCCCCACTCCGAGTGCTGTTATTTATTTAATTTTTTTGTGGTGAGGCTTTACAGGACAGAGTGCTTCTCCACGGGACATGTTAACTCACGGGCAGCTGGCTCATCAAGGAACCAGAGCAGCTTGAACGAGGTGACCTTGCTCGGGTCCCAGGTGTGCGGTTCCTAAAATGGCTGCCATATACACGTCCACTGATAGGAGATGCGGAAGGTATTAAACTGATATGAACAATACTCCACTCCTATCAGTAGGTCCGTCCCATTGTGATTTATGCCCCCCACCTACCGCGCAGGGATGGGGGCCGGGGGGGAGGAAAGTAGGCCCCCCCATTGTGATTTATGGCCCCCACCCACCGCGCAGGGGTGGGGGCCGAGGGGGGGAGGACAGTAGGTCCCCCCATTGTGATTTATGGCCCCCACCCACCGCGCAGGGGTTGGGGAGGACAGTAGCTCCCCCCAGTGTGTATCATGGGCTTTGAGGACAGGTGTCAATCCATACCTGCCAAGTGACCCTATGTAGGGGTAACAGTCCCTATTCTGCTCTGTGTCAGTGTGTATCATGGTCTCTGTGGACGGGGAACAGTCTCTATTCTGCTCTGTGTCAGTGTGTATCATGGTCTCTGTGGACGGGGAACAGTCTCTATTCTGCTCTGTGTCAGTGTGTATCATGGACTCTGTGGACGGGGAACAGTCTCTATTCTGCTCTGTGTCAGTGTGTATCATGGTCTCTGTGGACGGGAAACAGTCTCTATTCTGCTCTGTGTCAGTGTGTATCATGGTCTCTGTGGACGGGGAACAGTCTCTATTCTGCTCTGTGTCAGTGTGTATCATGGACTCTGTGGACGGGGAACAGTCTCTATTCTGCTCTGTGTCAGTGTGTATCATGGACTCTGTGGACGGGGAACAGTCTCTATTCTGCTCTGTGTCAGTGTGTATCATGGTCTCTGTGGACGGGGAACAGTCTCTATTCTGCTCTTTGTCAGTGTGTATCATGGTCTCTGTGGACGGGGAACAGTCTCTATTCTGCTCTGTGTCAGTGTGTATCATGGTCTCTGTGGACGGGGAACAGTCTCTATTCTGCTCTGTGTCAGTGTGTATCATGGACTCTGTGGACGGGGAACAGTCTCTATTCTGCTCTATGTCAGTGTGTATCATGGTCTCTGTGGACGGGGAACAGTCTCTATTCTGCTCTTTGTCAGTGTGTATCATGGTCTCTGTGGACGGGGAACAGTCTCTATTCTGCTCTGTGTCAGTGTGTATCATGGTCTCTGTGGACGGGGAACAGTCTCTATTCTGCTCTGTGTCAGTGTGTATCATGGTCTCTGTGGACAGGGAACAGTCTCTATTCTGCTCTGTGTCAGTGTGTATCAGGGGTTTTGAGGACAGGTGTCAATCCATATCTGCCAAGTGACCCTATGTAGGGGGAACAGTCCCTATTCTCCTCTGTGTCAGTGTGTATCAGGGGTTTTGAGGACAGGTGTCAATCCATATCTGCCAAGTGACCCTATGTAGGGGGAACAGTCCCTATTCTGCTCTGTGTCAGTGTGTATTATGGTCTCTGTGGACGGTGAACAGTCTCTATTCTGCTCTGTGTCAGTGTGTATCATGGTCTCTGTGGACAGGGAACAGTCTCTATTCTGCTCTGTGTCAGTGTGTATCAGGGGTTTTGAGGACAGGTGTCAATCCATATCTGCCAAGTGACCCTATGTAGGGGAACAGTCCCTATTCTGCTCTGTGTCAGTGTGTATCAGGGGTTTTGAGGACAGGTGTCAATCCATATCTGCCAAGTGACCCTATGTAGGGGGAACAGTCCCTATTCTGCTCTGTGTCAGTGTGTATCAGGGGTTTTGAGGACAGGTGTCAATCCATATCTGCCAAGTGACCCTATGTAGAGGAAACAGTCTCTATTCTGCTCTGGGTCAGTGTGTATCAGGGATCATTAGGATAGGTGTCAATCCATATCTGCCAAGTGACCCTATGTAGGGGGAACAGTCCCTATTCTGCTCTGTGTCAGTGTGTAACAGGGATTTGACTATCTTTATTCAGATTGAAAAATTACAATTCCAGGAAAAATTTAACAAACATTTACAAGAACATGTTATGCACATCATTGAAACAACGTAAACCTCTTTAAAGCTACAAACTTAAGACAAAAAATACGTACACACAATGTGTAAGGGTTTGAAAGAATATTCTGAATCCTTACACGTTTACTTTATCGTTTGTTTGATTTTTGTGAACCATATATAAACTACAAGCAGCGTGAAAACTATAAAAACTCAAGTGGCCATGCTGATCAAATTAAATAGTATGCTTTACACAGCGTATAAGGGTGATGTCACAGCACAACGGGGATGTAACAGGGGAAGAGGTGAAAGTCATCCTCCCCCTCCCACGACCCCGCCATATCTGCCAAGTGACCCTATGTAGGGGTAACAGTCTCTATTCTGCTCTGTGTCAGTGTGTATCATGGTCTCTGAGGACGGGAAACAGTCTCTATTCTGCTCTGTGTCAGTGTGTATCAGGGCAGGGCTTTGAGGACAGGTGTCAATGTTAGGTGATTTCTGCCCTTTATGGATTAAAAGCAGACTCTGCATGAACTGTGCAATTTTCCATGGGAGTTTTGCCATGGATCCCCCTCCGGCATGCCACAGTCCAGGTGTTAGTCCCCTTGAAACAACTTGTCCATCACTTTTGTGGCCAGAAAGAGTCCCTGTTGGTTTTAAAATTTGCCTGCCCATTGAAGTCAATGGCGGTTCGCGCGGTTCGCCGGTTCGCAAACATTTGCGGAAGTTCGCGTTCGCCGTTCGCGAACCGAAAATTTCGGGTTCGCGACAACACTATTTGGGACTGACTTGTTTTTGGCAAGATTTTGCCATTTTTTACTGCCATGAAGTTACTTACCCTTGGGGCTGCTCCCCAGTTATCTAAAAGACCCCATCTTCCCAAACAGGAAATTATGGACCAAGTAGTTGGGCAACCCCCTGCCCATCTTGTATATTTTAATTGTCACACTGCCGCGTACAGTGTAAGAGAATAGTTTGGTCACTCACAGTGTAATAGTTTTTTTCTTGTTTTTTTTTTTTTCTGAGGACTGTCATTTATTATGCATGCAGAATAAGCATTAATCATGCAAAATGAATGTTTGTATAGCAATTATTAATGCACATTTAGGCAAACTTTGTAATTCATGAACTCTGTTTAGCAAGTAATAAAGTATCCTGACTACCGGTAACTCTGAAAAATTAGAGCACAGAACAATAAAATCGCTTTACACAAATGTTATTGCAACTCATAGCATGGTGCTTTAAAATGCTAGAAGAGAGTATTTCACATCAGAACTGTTAAGCAATCCTTATTTCACATTCTTTGTGTGTTTCATAATTTCCTGCAAAAATAGATTAACAGATGTTCAGCTTTGAGGTATTAATTGTAAAATGCATATGGCAGTTAATAAATATAGAGATAGATGGTTAAAGAAAAAAAACTAATGAATTAGCAGTCCATTCTTGAACAAAAAGGATGACAAAAAGAGAGATAGAATCTTTTGTTTATTTTATATTAATTAGGCTCTTTGTTATGTATTAACAAGACATGATATTAACATATTAAAAGCCAAATCTTAGACAAAAGAAACATTTATTTTCTATGATATTACTAGTGCATGTTAGTATAGTGTATTCTTAAATAAATATTTTGTTCTGTTTTACACAAATTCACTAACATTTATCAATTCACTCTGAATTCAAGACAATTCACATCTTGGAAGTGTTTGTACTTTCTCTTATAACCATTTGGCGGAAAAGTTGCGTATTAGAGCAGAGTTATTGTGGAGGATCTTCAAATACGAATCAAATATGCCTTTTTTACAATCTTTTACAATCCTCCAATGCGCCCATATTTTGTTTGTCTATTCCAACCCAGCTTGTGGCTCGTCTTTTATTCCACATGAACTCATGTATCCTTCTTATCCCACAAACTTTACTACTCTACTTCTAACCCACACCCACTGTCTCTTTCTCTCTAACCCTTTACTTGTCTCTCAATCCATCTTTTCTCCATCTTCATCTTAACCACAGATCAAGCAATGTGCAGCTGGCTGTAGTTGCTAACATGTGGTGTACCTTTCATGGTCTCTGCACTTATTTCAGAATTTCACATGCAGACTAAATGTGGAGTGGAATGGACTATGATGTAATATTATATCCACCCTCTCTCACCACGCTGTGCTGGCCCCAGAATTATAGTGTCATCTTCCTCTGCATGAAGGGGATTGAGAAAGTAGAGGGGTATGTTACAGTTGTGGAGCAGGAAAGGGTAAAATTATAACGTGGGACCCTTTATACCATGGACTCCACCGTTTTAGATATAAAACAAGCTGGGCCAGTTGAAGTGATATGCTGATCTCTCTACTAAGCAGTTTCACGAGTGAAGTTCCAAATTGTCAGTCTACCCCTGCTTATAGCCCTACTTTATTTTAGCTGTCCTGTTTATGCACATCTGAGAGCACACAATTTGACATAAAAAAAAACACAACTTTTTTTCAATAAACATTTTGGGGAAAAAAGTATAAAGAAATACATTCTTCACAATCCATGATCTAAAAAATAGTTCCTGCCTCTTGGGGACTGTGACATAATTAACAAATAATGAGTTATAAAGAAAAACAAAACAACAGACTGCGTGAGGATTTTGTTTTATTTCTAAGGGTGTCAGTTAAACTACTAATTGTACTTTAAGGTATTTCATATAACAAGGGAATGATACACCAGGCACATTTTTATTTTCTTCATTATCTCAATAGTGGCATTTCTTTATTATATCTACATATACCTTTCCTGCTTAATGTAACGATAAAAGAAGCACACTATATTCTAAAATATGATTGAGGGTATGTATGAACTGTGATAATGTTCAGTATTATTCTAACCATTTTGTGAATACAAAATGTATGGTTACTAAAATAGTTGATTTACATTGTAAACATGTCTGTGTCTTTTATCTGTTTGCTGCAGCCTTTCCAAGTTTGTTTTCTATCTCACATTAAACTATCATTAAAAGCTTAATCAACTTTTATACAATGCATAAAATATACATTTCATTGCAAATATCTCTAAATTCTAATCTCTAGTCTTGCATGTAAAATTCTTGATCTTGGAAAAACAGTCATATCATCGAAACATTCTTCCATCAAATTCCTTTTGATCAATCTTTTACAATGGCTTCAAGCATTCATTCATTAGATTATTTGATCTAAAACTTTTGTTTAAAAAAAAATGTATTCAGTCATCATCTAGCTTTCTATGGTTTTGCTATAGTATTTAATTTTTAGTAGGTTTAAATAGCTCAATGAAAAAAAATGCTTCATTTATACATCTAGCAAGCTGGCATCTAAGGTATGCTTAATAATTTACTTCTTTAGTGCCGGTGCATCTGAGATTGAAAATAATACTTCCATGCCAATTTAATCATTGCTACTCAAACATTTACTAGCTAACTTTTGCTGCCAAAGTTTTGCAACTTGTTATACAAAATATTTGGCATCCGCAACTCCACAAAGTAATTCCTGAAAAACAATATCCATTCACTGTAACCAAGCTTTTAAAATCATACATTTTAAATGAGGAAACATTAAAATCAACTCGTTAGAACATCACAGTGTATAAATACAAATGTAAACAACAGTTATAATGGTTTTCTCAACTGCACAAATGTAAAAATTACTTGTAACAGTATACAGTTACCTAGTTTTGTTGTTACAATATCCATAGTCTCTCATTATGGGTCTGTATTGTCTTTTATACAAGTAAAGTGAAAAATTGGTTGAGCAAAACATATGGTCTAGGATGCCTTTTAAATATACTTAAGATTTAATTTATAAGGCTAACCCAAATTAATCTTACTTTAGCACCTCTATAAAATGTCAGTGTTTTTTCCATATATGTGGTTACTAGTGATGTCCTGGACGGTTCGCTGGCGAATAGTTCCCGGCGAACATAGTGTGTTCGCGTTCGCGGCGGCGGGCGAACATATGCGATGTTCGGTCCGCCCCCTATTCGTCATCATTGAGTAAACTTTGACCCTGTACCTCACATTCAGCAGACACATTCCAGCCAATCAGCAGCAGACCCTCCCACCTCCTGGACAGCATCCATTTAAGATTCATTCGGAAGCTGCATTCATTTTTTCTTTTTTCAATTTATTTATTTTTTTTTTCTTTTTTTTTTCAGTGCATATAAATGTTACAAGCAGATACTCCCCCCAGACACTCTGTATTACTGCAGATACTCCCCCCAGACACTCTGTATTACTGCAGATACTCCCCCAGACACTCTGTGTTACTGCAGATACTCCCCCCAGACACACTGTGTTACTGCAGATACTCCCTCCAGACACTCTGTATTACTGCAGATACTCCCCCCAGACACTCTGTATTACTGCAGATACTCCCCCAGACACTCTGTGTTACTGCAGATACTCCCCCCAGACACTCTGTATTACTGCAGATACTCCCCCCAGACACTCTGTATTACTGCAGATACTCCCCCAGACACTCTGTGTTACTGCAGATACTCCCCCCAGACACACTGTGTTACTGCAGATACTCCCTCCAGACACTCTGTGTTACTGCAGATACTCCCCCCAGACACTCTGTGTTACTGCAGATACTCCCTACAGACACCCTGTGTTACTGCAGATACTCCCCCAAGACACTCTGTGTTACTGCAGATACTCCCTCAAGATACCCTGTGTTACTGCAGATACTCCCTCCAGACACTCTGTGTTACTGCATATACTCCCCCCAGACACTCTGTGTTACTGCAGATACTCCCTCCAGACATTCTGTGTTACTGCATATACTCCCCCCAGACACTCTGTGTTACTGCAGATACTCCCTCCAGACACCATGTGTTACTGCAGATACTCCCCCCAGACACCCTGTGTTACTGCAGATACTCCCTCCAGACACTCTATGTTACTGCAGATACTCCCCAGACAATCTGTGTTACTGCAGATACTCCCTCCAGACACTCTGTGTTACTGAAGATACTCCCTCCAGACACTCTGTGTTACTGCAGATACTCCCTCCTGACACTCTGTGTTACTGCAGATACTCCCGCCAGACACTCTGTGTTACTGCAGATACTCCCCCCAGACACTGACACAGAGCAGAATAGGGACTGTTCCTCCTACATAGGGTCACTTGGCAGATATGGATTGACACCTGTCCTCAGGGACCCTGATACACACTGACACAGAGCAGATTACGGACTGTTCCCCCTACATAGGGTCACTTGGCAGATATGGATAGACACCTGTCCTCAGAGACCCTGATACACACTGACACAGAGCAGAATATGGGCTGTTCCCCCTACATAGGGTCACTTGGCAGATATGGATTGACACCTGTCCTCAGGGACCCTGATACACACTGACACAGAGCAGAATAGGGACTGTTCCCCCTACATAGTGTCACTTGGCAGATATGGATTGACACCTATCCTAAGGATCCCTGATACACACTGACACAGAGCAGAATAGGGACTGTTCCCCTACATAGGGTCACTTGGCAGATATGGATTGACACTGATCCTAAGGATCCCTGATACACACTGACATGTTAGGTAGTCACTCAGCTGTAACTATAAAAGTGCTTGAATTCCCAGCTAACCTTTCTTCTGGTACCATTTGTCACAGCCTCAACGTGTTTTGCTATGATTGGCTTCTTCCGAAGGAAAATAATGAATGAATAACCAGAAGCAAATATATGGCCACTCAATCAATTAAAAATTTTAAGGATTTTCATTAGCCATGCCTAAAAATTAACTTATTAAACCACCATATTGGTCCAAAGACTTTTAAAAGGGCAGTGCACTCATCTGTGGAACGCATAGTATCTGTTAGTAATTATAATAGTAGTCCCAACAGAATATCCAATAAAGCTATGCAACGCACAATGAAAGCCAATTTACGGTGAATATCTAACCTAATGGGACATTCTACATGACTGATGGAACATCTGATAATCTAATAATCTAATAATCATGTACTCCACCCTAGAAAGCTATAGGGGACACTACTTTGTGGCCCACCATGGAAAGCATGAAGACAAAATTGTCAATAAGGCCACCGACAATTGGGGAAAATTAAAACAAAAATGGGTTGTGAACAGATCATTGTCCACCCTTCTGCTCACCATAGCCAGTGGGTGGTAGCCTTAAAGGTACACCATGTATATTTCTAATGCAAGAATGTTGCAGTCACCATTTAAGTAACCAGGCACTAGTGATGTCCCGAACAGTTCGCTGGCGATTAGTTCCTGGCGAACATTGCATGTTCGCGTTCGCCACGGATGGCGAACATATGCGATGTTCGGTCCGCCCCCTATTCGTCGTCATTGAGTAAACTTTGACCCTGTACCTCACAGTCAGCAGACACATTCCAGCCAATCAGCAGCAGACCCTCCCTCCCAGATCCTCCCACCTCCTAGACAGCATACAATTTAAATTAATTATGAAGCTGCATTCATTTGTTTTTAATTTTTTTTTCTTTTTTTTGTGGTCTTTCAGCCAAATTTACTAATACTAAGTAAAAATTACTTAGTATTAGTAAATTGTGCCCCTACTCGCAATACCGCAAGTAGGGGCTCACTGTTAAAAAAAAAAAAAAAGGGGTCCCCCCTCCCTGAGCGGATGGGGCCCTAAAGTAAAAAAAAGGGGGGAGGACCTATTGCCCTCCCCCCTGGCCCCCACCCCTGAGTGGTGGGTGGGGGCCCTAAACACAAATTGGGGGGGGGACCTAATGTCCTCCCACCTGGCCCCCACCCCTGAGCGGCGTGTGGGGGCCCTAAATACCAATAGGGGGGGACCTATTGTCCTCCCCCCGGCCCCGGCCCCCACCCCTGAGCAGCGGGTGGGGCCCTAAATACCAATAGTGGGGACCTATTGTCCTCTCCCCGGCCCCCACCCCTGAGCGGCGGGTGGGGGCCCTAAAAAAAATTTCCCCCCCAGGTGACTAGGGGTCCGCAAACCCCTAGTCACCCCCCCCCAAAAAAATGATCCCCCTACCTACCCCCCTCACCCTAAAAATAATGAGGTGGGACATTTAACTAAGAACCTGTAAAAAAAAATAACTTACCATTCGATGTTTTCTTTCTTCTAATATCTTCTTATTTCAGCCACAAAAAAGGGCAAATAAATATCCATAATAACAGCCGCAATGAAAAAAAAAAAAAAAACGAGTGCAAAAAAAAAAAGATCCATCTCCATGCAGGCTGAGCTCTGCAGGGCGGGGGAAGGCTTATAAAGCCATGCCCTGCCCTGCAATTAGGCTCAGAGCACTCTGATTGGTGGGTTTAAGCCATCCAATCAGAATGCTCTGACAGGTAAATGAAGAGACTTACCTGTCACAGCACTCTGAGCGGCGGGTGGGGGCCAGGGGGGAGGACAATAGGTCCCCCCTATTGGTATTTAGGGCCCCCACCCGCCGCTCAGGGGTGGGGGCCGGAGGGGAGGACATTAGGTCCCCCCCTATTGGTATTTAGGGCCCCCACCCGCCGCTCAGGGGTGGGGGCCGGGGGGAGGACAATAGGTCCCCCCTATTGGTGTTTAGGGCCCCCACCTGCCGCTCAGGGTGGGGGCCGGGGGGGAGGACATTAGGTCCCGGCCTATTGGTATTTAGGGCCCCCACCAGCCGCTCAGGGGTGGGGGCCGGGGGGGGGGACAATAGGTCCCCCCCTATTGGTATTTAGGGCCCCCACCCCTCAGGGGTGGGGGCCAGGGGGGAGGCCATTAGGTCCCCCCCTTATTCTTGTTTAGGGCCTATCACTGTGGCCAGAAAGAGTCCCTGTGGGTTTTATTTGCCTGCTATTGAAGTCTATGGCGGTTCGCCGGGTTCGCCCGTTCGCGAACATTTGCGGAAGTTCGCATTCGCCGTTCGCGAATGGAAAATGTAATGTTCGCGACATCACTACCAGGCACATGTTGGCAGGGTTAAAAAGGTGGATTTACTTCTCTCCCTTATAGTGCCAGTCTGCTTTTGGAAGCTCTGCCTCTTTGGCTGAGATAAGACGGGAAAGATACTATAGGGAAAAAAATTTTGCTTTGCACTTTGTATAGGTTTCAGATGCAAGAGCATTAATTTTATTCTGGACATGGAATGCATCAGGGCGATTGCTGTAGATTCGGTCAGTTGGTTATACTGACCATATTCTGAGTGGAATTACGACAATTCCAATTGGCTTTGGTAAACATGTGAATTGCCATTACAGTCAGCCATTTTCACAGGATTTTGTCCATAGTGAATAATACTATTATGTTATGGTGAAACAAACGCATAGCCAGTTTGTAGGTTTTGGTTTTGAAGTTGGACATTTAGCTTCATCCTTAAAGGAACACTATAGCATTAGGAATACAAACGGTCATTGAACCCCCGCTGCCAGTTTTAAAACTGTAGTTTTTATACCTACCTTTATCCCTTGCAGCACTGATCTCCTGCATGTAGGTCCACTTTGATTATCTCATCCAATCCACAGTTTTGCCCCCCCCCCCATTTCATAGAAGCTCCTC
This sequence comes from Pelobates fuscus, assembly GCF_036172605.1. Classification (NCBI taxonomy): domain Eukaryota; kingdom Metazoa; phylum Chordata; class Amphibia; order Anura; family Pelobatidae; genus Pelobates; species Pelobates fuscus. The sequence goes on from NC_086320.1 coordinate 232,122,803, forward strand.
TAGTGGCTGTCAGTATGACAGCTACTAGAGACAGGTTAACCCTACATTGAAAACAGTGCAATTTCTGCAAAATGACAATGTTTTCCACTGCACGGTTAAAAAGGGACCCAGACCACTTCGTAGAGATGAAGTGTACTTGATGCCTATAGTGTTCCTTAAATAACCAATTCTTCTCTGCCTTGCCAAGAGTTTAAATGTTTTAATAAAGTTCAGAATTATTTGTTGATTCTGCTTGCCTCCTTTTCAGTATATTGTTTATTCTAAGAATTCTTTGAATAAAGCAGGTATTTTTCTCTGTACTCCAGATCACATTTCTAAGATATCAAAACTGCTAGTTAAAATACTTGCAGCTTTTCTAGATTATTATTCTTACATCGTGGATTGTGAATGGACCTCACGATATTGAACTTACATACTATTCTGTAGCTGTTAGAGTTCTGGAAAGAACATAACAATTCAAAGTGAAAACATGATATCACCTAGAACTCTACAATTGCTATCATTGCATATATTTATCCAAAATGTTTAATGTTTAATATTATAACTAATACAAATTAAGTGGCAGAGGAACAGCTGCATTTCTATCAGTTGATATGCAGATCAGAATTCTCATGTAAAGCAGGTTAACACTTAATTCATAAATATTCATGTTACAGCATAAGTCAGCGTGACAGTTCAATCCTTCATGGAGATTGCTAGAAAATGCTCTCTAAATGTAACTGTATCATCAAATGTAATGATCATCAAAACTGAGCACTGTTGTAAATGTGACAATGAGAGTTGAATATAAACAGCAACTATTGGGTGGGTGCAGTTATTAAAGGGGAATCAGGAGAAATGTTTTATTTATTTCCATGGTTATTATTTCACTGTTATTCCTTTGCACCGCTATTTCTCTTTACCTCCTTAAAGCCTCAACTTAAAATTGTTAGATAAGCTTCCGAAATGATTTTATATTTTTTTCATAAACTTTTCAAATTACCCTTCCAACAAATTAAAATAATCAACTTAACTTCTGTGGGAGCTTAACTTCTGTGGCTGGTAAAATATTTGAAAGGTTATTAAGGGATAATATTCAAGAATTCCTTGAGAAGAATATGGTTATCAGCAAAAATCAGCACGGTTTTATGAAGCACAGGTCATGTCAAACTAACTTGATTGCGTTCTACGAAGAAGTAAGTAGAAGTATAGATCAGGGTGTTGCAGTGGATGTGATCTATTTGGATTTTGCCAAGGCATTTCATACAGTTCCACACAGAAGATTAGTGTTCAAACTCAAGGAAATCGGTCTCGATGAAAATGCTTGTTCTTGGGTAGAACATTGGCTTAAAAACAGAATACAAAGAGTTGTCGTTAATGGTAAATTTTCAAGCTGGACAGAGGTGGCAAGTGGTGTCCCTCAGGGGTCTGTTCTGGGACCCCTTCTATTTAACATTTTTATAAATGATCTTGAAGACAGCATTGAAAGTCATGTTTCAGTGTTTGCAGATGACACAAAACTTTGTAAAATAATACAATGTGAGCAATATATTACTTTGCTGCAGAAGGATTTAGATAGACTGGAGGACTGGGCACTCAAATGGCAGATGAAATTTAATGTTGAAAAATGCAAAGTTATGCACTTCGGAGTAAAGAATACACAAGCAACGTATACCCTTAATGGAAGTGAATTAGGGATAACAACACACGAAAAGGACTTGGGAATTATTATAGACAACAAACTATGCAACAATGTGCAATGTCAATCAGCAGTGGCCAAGGCCAGTAAGGTATTGTCATGCATGAAAAAGGGCATTCATTCTCGGGACGAGAATATCATTTTGCCTCTCTATAAATCACTGGTAAGACCACATATTGAATATGCTGTGCAATTTTGGGCACCTGTTCTAAAGAAGGATATCATGGCACTAGAAAAAGTGCAGAGGCGGGCTACAAAATTAATAAAAGGAATGGAACATATCAGCTATGAAGAAAGGTTAACAAATGTAAACCTATTTAGTTTAGAAAAACGTCGCCTGAGAGGGGATATGATAACATTATACAAATATATTCGGGGCCAATACAAATCATTGTGTGGAAATCTATTCACAAACCGGACTTTACATAGGACACGAGGCCATGCGTTTAGACTGGAAGAAAGAAGATTTCGTCTAAGGCAAAGGAAAGGTTTTTTTACTGTAAGAACAATCAGGATGTGGAATTCTCTGCCTGAAGAAGTGGTTTTATCAGAGTCCATACAGATGTTCAAACAGCTACTAGATGCATACTTGCAAAGACAGAATATTCAAGGATATAATCTTTCAATGTAGGGTAATAACTGCTTGATTCAAGGATAAATCTGACTGCCATTCTGGGGTCAAGAAGGATTTTTTTGTCCTAGCTTGTTGCAAAATTGTGCTTCAAACTGGGTTTTTTTTTTTTTTTTTTTTTCCTTTTGGATCAACAGCAAAAAACAGGTGTGAGGAAGGCTGAACTTGATGGACGCAAGTCTCTTTTCAGCTATCTAACTATGTAACTATGTAACTATATACCATAGGTAAAATACATAAACATATATATAGATATACCAACATATTAAAAAATGAAAATATTTTTCATAACATAGATAATTTTTAAAGTTTATCCAAAATTATTAAATCATTTGAGAAACTGTATTTAACAATATTAAATTGAGGCCTAAGTGCCTTAATAACTGGCATACCCTGTATTCTGGATGTTTAAAGGGGGACGGTCAATTATCAGGATGAATGTAATTATTATGCTAACTTGAAACTATAACAAATGTAAAACTGAGTACCACAATCTTAGCTATGTGTCAATCATTGTTGTTTTAATTTCTTTATTTTCCACCTGCCCGTAAGCAAAGAGAAAGCATACAGAGAAGAAAGGAAACTAAGGTTACCAGATTGCCAATTTAATAAGGGGTAAATTGAAGAAAGAATGCAGGGTATAGTATGCATTCTTTGTAATCACCCAATATTAAAACAGCAATCTGGCAAGCATAGTGTGATATCTTTCATTAGCGAATAATTGAAATAGAAAAACCTCAAAATGGAAAGGTTATGAGGCTCAGAGAAATGTAAGTTGTAAGAACAATTGAATGGAACGCATATCAGCAATTTGTATGGCCAAGTTTAATTGCAATGTAAAAGTTAGACAAAATGTGTCTTTTTTCCTCTTAAAACTTCCCAGGAGTATTTTCCTTGTTGGATATTATTTGCATGTTTCTTTCTAATAAAGGACACAGAATAGGAAGGATCTGTTCATAAAATAATAAAATATGCTAGTCACCAGTACAGGACAAATATAGCCCTATAATCGCAATGATGAAGGAAGCTGAATCTCTTTCTTACCCCAGGACATTTATGTTGCCAATAGAAAGAGAGGTGATATGAGGAATTAACAATAAGAAAATAATATATCTGAATATATGTCAATAAATTATCGAAAAAAGTATGGTTTTCCAATGAAAAAAAACTAAACCACACATAAAACAATTAGACATCTATATTGGAATCAACTAATTTTATTTCTAAATCATTTAAAAAAAACTTAATATAAACGATACATAATAGTGATTATTATTGTGTTATTATTTATATTATGTTATTATTTATATAGCACCAACAAATTCCGCAGTGCTTTACAGTGGATGGACGAACAAACATGTAGTTGTAACCAGACAAGTTGGGCACACAGGAACAGAGGGGTTGAGGGCCCTGCTCTATGAGTTTACATGCTAGAGGGAGTGGGGTAAAACGACACAAAAGGTAAGGATAGTATTAGACTAATGACAGTTGCAAGAGGGGAATCTGTTGGGAGCTATTAATAGTTTTTAGAATTGATCCGCTTTTATGAAGAAGTAGGTTTTTAATGATTTTTTTTGAAGGAGCAGAGACTGGGTGAGCATCTAATGGAGAAGGGAAGTGAGTTCCACAGGAATGGTGCAGCCCTAAAGAAGTCTTGAAGGCGAGCATCAGAGGTGGGATTACGGACAGAGCATAAGGGCCTAGACAGGACATACTTGTGTATTAGGGAGTATAGATAGGTGGGAGCAGCATTATGTAGAGATTTGAAAGCAAAAACCAGAAATTTAAATTGAGCCCTATATCTTACAGGAAGCCAATGTAGGGACTGACAGAAGGGTGAGGTGTGGGAGGTACGGGCGGACAGGAAGATAAGCCTCGCTGACGCATTCATTATGGACTGTAACGGCGCAAGTCGGGAGCACGTAAGACCACTGAGAAACAGATTACAGTAGTCAAGGTGAGAAAGGACAGTGGAATGGACCAGCACCTTAGTCGCATCTGGCGTTAAGTAGGGTCGGATGCGCGCAATGTTTTTGAGATAGAAGCAACAGGATTTGGCGATAGACTGAACATGAGGCGTGAAGGAGAGGTCGGAGTCAAAGAGAACACCTAGGCAGCGAGCTTGGGTGGTGGAACTGATGGTAGCACCATTGACTTGGAGGGAGACAGACACAGGAGTAGCAACACTTGAGGGAAGAAAAACTAGAATTTTTGGTCAAGTTGAGTTTAAGGAAGTGGGCAGCCATCCAGTTAGAAATAGCAGAGAAGCAGTCAGTATAGTGAAGCATGAACTGATGGAAAACAATAATACATCTGAATTTTAGTGAAATCATTTTATTTCTCAATATTTGATTAAAAAATATTGTGTGATATAAACAATACATAATGGTGAAGCATGAACAGTTTGACATAATACCATCTTGGGGGATCTAGACCCCTTCATAAACTTCTGGTTTCGTAGTTTATTAGCAATAAAACAGGCACTTGCTACTAATAGGAAAGGTTAAACTATAGTGCAATAGTTTTAAACTTGCCTGGTGGAGAATGAAAATGCATGTAGCACCAACAGGCAGGGGAAAACATCTCCTAATCTACATGCGTGGCGAGCGTTGTGAGTGCATTTGGCCCTCACCATAGGAAAGCATTGTTTTAATACTTTCCTATGGGGATTTCACTGATGCTGGATGTCCTCAAGCAGAACATGAGGACGTCCAGCGTCATTTAGGTGAGCAAAAGTCCATTGGTAATCAGGACGCGCCTCTAGTGGCTTTCTGATTGACAACCTCTAGAGGCAGTTTTAGTTCTGCAAGGTAATCAATGCAGTTTCTCTAAAATGAGATGAAGTGGTCTGGGTGATTATAATGTCCCTTTAAAGCTGTATACCTTACCTAAGGCTGTACTTAAGTCCTGGTATACTCCAGGGGTATTCTGGTTTGTGTATTGTGTAGGGATATAATATGGCATTTCTCCACCTCACTATGTTGAATCCTTGTCTTTATATTCCTGCACAGAGTGCCACCAACAGATATTATGAAATCAGTATTATTAATGAACTGTTCACAGAAAGACTTCAGCATTTGTCACAATAAAGGAATGTAGGAAAGATGGAAAGAGAAAATCAAGGGGGTGTTGGAAGAGACACAAGAGGGGTAGATGAAATGTGGAAAGAGAGACACAATGCGTATGGTGGTAGACAAACACAATGGGGGTGAGGGAAAACAGGGTAAGATCTACAAAAAAGGGGGGGGGGGCAGAGACTGACTGTAGAGGTGGCTGGTCACACATAGCTTGAGCTCTGGGCCTGAGACTCTTATTCTGCCTGATTTCCATGAAAATAATCGTTACTACTAATGGTCCTCATTGGGGTAAGCCACACTCACCTTGCCCAAATTGGATGGGTCCTACGGAGCTGAATTTCTGCACTTTGCGAGATAAGATAGCTGCCGACACAGAACCTAGAGCATTCCTGATTCCCATGACTTGGGCTATGCATGAAATACAAAAAGAGAAGTCCTGCGCTTAAGCAGCAAGGACTACAACACACATCAGCCCCAATATATAGTAAAAACCAAAGAAAAGAAAATGTTACTTGCGCTTTCTCCTTAATCCCTATGTGTATTTATTATTATTTATGCATGAAGACCGAATCACCAAGGCCTTTGAGTTTTTCTGGGTGTAATTCTGGGATTAAAGCAAACAGTAGATGACAAGTTCTGCCATTGCAATTTCGCTCCAAAGTGGCCCTTCACAGAATGAAGACAAGTTGAGACACACTAGGTGAAACCTTAACGCAGCACGGCTACTAAAGTAGCCGATACAGGTGCCTCATAAAACGTTCTGATGAGGATGGATTGGTCCTGCTGAGCTCCGCGATTCTCATGGGCCACCGCTCTTTAAGGGAAGATCCCTTCTACGCCACTCACTCCCTTGGTTGGCTCTCACTCACTGCATACAGTGGAAACCTAATAATGGGCCCAGAGATCAGGTTCTGTCTTGAACTACACAAGGCACTTTTGAGACTAGAGCAGGGGACTGTATTCAAGCTTGGAGCTGGCAGAGTACTGTGAAGCAGGACTCTTGCAATCTCTCTCTCCAGGTCATTGTACATTAATTGGAGGGCATAGGTTGAGCAGCACGATAACCATAGGTGGCATATTACACTCAGAGATGTGGGTTAATTGTTTGTATATTGTGCATTTTTGTACCCAGGGATATTTACCCTCAAGCAAAATATCTGTTAATCTTCATATACTCCTGTAAGAGTAGTCATTTGCTAAGCTTAGTTGACATTTTCAGTACATGTCCTTACTTAAACTTCCCTCTTGTTTATTTTTCATTATTTTATAAGAATATGCAATGTTATTCATGCCAACCAATTTTCTCTACACGTCTATTAAAACGCTAGCAATAGCTGTTGTGGCATTACAAGCTTACCTGTATTATAAAAGAATAAAGAATTACAAAAAAAAAAGATATACAAAAGAGGGTGTAGGGTTGGTAGGTGAAGATAGAGACAATTATGGTGAAGTGAAATAAAAATAGAGAGAATGTGTGGAAATTGGGCAAGAGATACAAGATTGAAGATACAGAAGTGTGACTCAAAGTTGTAGAGTTGTGGAAGGGGCTCAAGTGTAGTCTTCTGTGAGAATTTGTCACTTTGGGATCAAGTGCCAGGTGGTTTAAATTGAAATTGCAAACACAAATTTGGCAGGATTATTTGTTTTGTTAGGTTGTAATTGGCAAAATGAACACAATCATAAATAAAATGTTAATTCCTAGTACTTTGTCGAGATTTTTTTGCAGGAAATGACTGCTTGATGTCTGGAATGCATGAACATCACCAAACTCGGGGTACTGCAGTTGTTATTTACTTGTGCCTTAAGTTTTGTCATCAGCAAGTTAAATGCTTGCTCAATCAGGTTGAGATCAGGTGACTCACTCAGCCATTGCAGAATATTCCACTTATTTGCCTTAAAAAACTCCTGGGTTGCTTTTGCAGTATGCTTTGGGTCATTGTCCATCTGTAAAGTGAAGTACCATCCAATCCATTTTTCTGAATATGGCTGATTCTGAGCAGACAATGTATCCCTATACACTTCAGAATTCCTCCTCTTCTCTTTATGGTAGACTTGGATAATGATATGTCTACCTCCTGTGTTGGCTGCATGTAGTGAAGGGATTATTCTTTACCATGGAAAGGCTACGATCATCCAACATTGATGTTTTCAATGAATGTTCAGGCCTTTTTGTGTTCCAGAGCTTACCAGTGCATTCAGGGCCGGTGCAAGGATTCTTGACGCCCTAGGCAGCAATCCATTTTGCCGCCCCCTCATGAAGGCAACTACATTCTCTCACAGGTTTATTTACTAAATTCTGAATTGTAATGAACACACTGCGTAAAAACACTCATCCAGTATATGCATACATATAAACACACTGCCTAATATCAATCAACCATATGCACATTACATAAATCCTCACACACACACACCGCCTAATAAATACATTCATACACCCATACTGCCGAATGCATAGATCAATAGACACATACCGCCTAATAAATATATCCACACACTCTTTTTCAATGCATGTGGTGCTGTTTCATTTGTAATAATATTGAGATTTAATTTATGTTACTACTAAAAAATTTTCGGTTTAATATAGAATTCTATTAACATATATTTTAAATATAATTTAACATATAAGTATCTAATTACATGGTCACACACTAGCACACACACTGTCACACACACTCTGACATACATACACATTTTCACTAACACACTTTCACTGACATACATAGTGTCGCTTACACACTCACTGACATACAGTGCCAGTTAAACACACAAACACTGACATACACAGTGTCACTCACACACTTTCACTAACACACACTCTCACTGACATAGTGTCAGTTACACATTCACTGACATACACAATGTCACTAACACACACACAGTGACACTCACACACTATCACTGACATACACACAGCTTCACTGACACACACACACTCACTGACATACACAGTGTCACTTACACACTCTCACTGACATGCACAATGTAATTTACAGTCACTAACACACAGTATCACACACACACACACACACACTGTCACTGACATGCACACACAATTTCAATTACACACTCTCACTAACGCACACACTGTCACTCAAGCACAAACTCACACCACTTTACATATAGTCACACTTTATTTACACACAAAAACACAGCAATTCAATAAACACAGACTAATTTACCATCATACACTCATACACATAATCAGTTCCCCTTACCTTCAGATCTACCATTCATAAGTGCTGTGAATGGAGCAGAGGGGTCCATCCTGCAGGTAGCTGGTGCTGTTCCTGGTGGGGGGAGCAGGAGAGCCGTGCACTGTGAGCACATGCTGCTTCCTGCTCCCCTCAGAGTGCTTCCGGTGTTCACAGGCAGGGGGCAGCCGGGATACCAAGTCATGTCCCGGCTTCCCCTTCCTGCTGGAAGCTGAGTGCTCTGCTCGGGTGCTGGGGTTACAGCATACGCCTCTCCCGAGCAGGCAAGTGGCTGCAGAGAGAGCCCAGCAGCTGAATGACTGCACTGGGGGGTGGCTAAGAAGCCGTTCGCCCAGCACACCATCCCCAGGCAGCCCACCAGGAAACCTCCCGGTGGGCGCCCCCCAGAGGCCGGCGCCCTAGGCGAATGCCTTATTCGCCTTAATGTTAGCGCCGGCCCTGAGTGCATTATTTTTTCCCTCAGAATGTACCAATCTGTTGCTTTGGCCACTCCTTCTTGCTATCTCTCTGATGGAGTTTTATTTTTGCAGCCTACCGGCTGTAAGTTTTATTTTTGCAGCCTACGGGGGCCGTACCGGGGGAGGGGGGCAGAACACACTGGGACTCATGGTATCCGTTAGTTGAGACCATCCCCACGGCCTCCTCACTGACACACATTCTATATATATATATATATATATATATATATATATATATATATATATATATATATATATATATTGTCTCCCATAGATCACGAGGAGAGTTTTCATACTATCAATTAGATGTACATATTGAAGCTTTTCGGTCCAGAACTACCATCCCCCTCTTCACCCCCTTATGGTTTATTTTCCAGGAACGCTATGCTTCAGAGCATGCATAGCTATTGGCATTAGGGTATTTATTGGTTGTCATATTAAATAGATACATTAATTTTTAAATAAAGGTCCGTTTAATTATGTTCATATCCTAGTCATAATATCGTTTTCTGTAAACACTTGGTTACAGTACTGAGGTCAGAGCTGACTATGATTCCCCTACTTATGATTGTATGCTTACTTTTCAGGTTCAGGTTGGCTTATACACCAGTGTTTTCTCATCAAAACCTCTAATATCACTTTCCCGTGAGTAAGGGTGGAGGGGTGGGGGTTACTCTTAGCACCTAAGGGGGAGTACCTCATTACAGATTATGACATACACTCCTCTTTTGCTATGATAAGGTATAAACCTCTCTTTCCACTATATTTTGTGGTGGAAGTCTCAGGTTCTGTGTTGGGTTGTGACCTATTTCTGACCTAACCAACACGCAAGTGGGTTAAAGGTACGATTTGCCTAAATTCACTCTCCCCCCCACCCCATGTTTTTGGTTTGGCGTTACTGGCTTATCAAGGTTTTAGTTGGCCACTAGTGTTAAATCATTTTCTTGCTTATTTGCCTCAGACACAGTGGTCCCGCGAGACCAACGCCCTTTCTCCACGCTTGAGGTATATTCGCCGCCTTGCACAGTTGCATAGAGAGGGCCTCCCATGTCACTCCCTTTCTGTTAGAGCAATTTATGTTAGAGCATAACCTGGTTCAGTTTTTTAATATCTCAACTTTCGCATTCGCATTCCTTTTGCCATCTCAGACTCAAATTATCACACAACACTATTAAGTTATATTTAACCGGCATTCAACACCACATGTATACGTTATATCCTAGTTTTTGTCTTCATACCCCATTAAGAACATACTAAAAGGCATACACAAAGCTAGTAACACTCCTAAGGTTACCCATACACAAACAGATATTTAAAGATATGTCCGACTTATTAGATACAGCCCCTTCCGAACATGCCACAAATTCAGTAATCAAAACAGCCATCTACTTGGCCTATTATGGCTTTCTTAGGCCCTGCGAATTTACTATACATAGTAACAGAAATTCACGAGACTGCCTTAAGCATTCTTATATAATCAAACAGCAATAATACTATGTCTTATCCTTACCCATTACAAAAACAATCCAGCTTGGTAAAGTAGTTAAAATCACTTATTATCCTACTCTAAATAAATGGTGCCTGGTTAAGGTTCTAGATGCATATCTCCAAACATTACCACCCCAGACAGATATCCCTCTGCTGGTCCTCCACAAGGCTATCTTGACCACCGCTAAGTTTATGCAGTATGCCCAAGTATTACTGACTAGACTAGGTTTGAACACCAGTAACTTTTCTGGACACTCTTTTAGGATAGGGGCAGCCTGCACGGCTTCTAGTCATGATATTCCAGTACATGTCATCATGTCATGATATTCCAGTACAGTCATGATATTCCAGTTGGAAGTCATCTGCATTTTCTCTGTACATACCTCAATCTGTGTTAGAAATGAGGTCAGCTTTTGTTAAACTGTCATCTTGAGGTATATTCCTTGTATTCGGTTTATATATATATATATATATATATATATATATATATATATATATATATATATATATATAGCAGGCAACAATATATATCCATTAAAATTACTATAATGTCATTTAACTATAATAAATGGTACTACTTTGCAAAAGCTTTCAAAAAAATTCAAAAATCAGTACAACTTAGCCGCTGGCAAGCCATCTTCATTAATTAACAGAAAATTGACCAATTAACTTTGTACTCTATATCACTAAGCAAAATGTTAAGGTCTGAATAGCCCTGAAATGCTTTGCTGTCAGCCATCCCTAAGGACATATTCAGTGCACATTTGCTTTATAAGGATACATGGTCTGTATTGAAGTGAGTTATAAAAGCAATTGCAGGCATCAGATTATCTAGCACTGGAGAAAACAAACATAGCTATAAACCAAACAATATTGCATTATTTTTGAACAATTTCTTAACAATATGGTATGTATACATAAACTAAAATTCATTGTTCAGCTATATGTCAACTATACTCTGTAGTGAAGGGAACATTGTAAAGATGAGATAGTTTAAACTGATTTTACAACTAACTGAACTAAGAAAACCCACTGTGTCCAGTTAAAAATTCTGCAACAGATGGCTGAGTATCATTTTCAATCACAGCATAATGGGGTTATCACATAAAACTGTATAGCTCAATCCTTTCTTTATATGGGAAGCTCCTTCAAAACAAGTGATGTGTCTTTAAAGCAAAAGAAATTGCGTTGAGTTTATAAATCCTCTGGCTAAGAGCAAGTTCTTTGTTTTCTGCTATGAAATTCTTCACTGTATACTTTATCCGCCAAAATAAGCACTACATAATTCCTCTCGAACCTGGTAGACATGATTACATTATATTTCAAATATATTTAATTAATTAGTTGCTCAAAGTAACATTAATTATAATTAATATTAATTTTAATGGTATATCTTTTCATTCTATCCTTTTCTGGCAATTTACACAAAATACAATAAATTCTGAAACATCTGTTCAGTTAGTAATAAAGTTGCAAGTAACAAATTCAGCAATTTACACAAAATACAAAAAAAATCTGAAACAACTGTTTAGTTAGTAATAAAGTTCCAAGTAAAACATTCAGTAATTAGCCTTATTAGAAACTCTGAGCCAGAATACTTTTATTTTTAAACCCCCTTAAAAAAACAAGATTCTCCATATATGTGCTCCATATATGTGACCAAGGCCTTTCTGGCAAAATTGCCATTCGTTCATTCTACCACAATTTTCCCCTTTGTGTTTAACTATACCAGCACATAATATATAATAAATATATTAAACAATATTAAATATTTAAAAGATAAAACACACTTTTTTTCAGTTTTGCATTTAGTAATTTGTACCCAACAAGTGCAACTAAAGAAAAATATTAAAAATAGATTTACTAATTATGATCAATTTGTCTAGGATTTCAAGAAATGTTTAGAAGTTATAGAACAAATATTACAAGGAGTGAATTGTGGTTTTAAAGCTAGACCATTGCAAAATTTTCTTGTAAACATTACAACTTTTATAGTAGTCACAGAATCAAAATCCCCTACATACTAAATATTTATAGAAAGTAGATCCCCCAAAATATTTAACTAAAATGTTTTGACAGGTTTTATTGAACAATTTTGCAACTAAACTCAGTCAAATCTGCTGGTAATACTTATTTTTTGTGTTTTTCACATATGTATTTTATTTTCATATTGATTCTGTAGATGGCGCATATGTACCACTTTAGTAAATACATATTTGTACTCTGCTAATGTACTCAAGTACAATGATACCCCACATGTGCACCTTTGCAAGGAGCTTGTGGAATGTATACTGTCAAATAATAGACATACACCTACAGTGTGTCCCTTCCAAAACACACAATAACCAGTACAGCCCAGTGCCATCACTGTTGGCAGGGGGACATACATGGAGACCCAACTCATTTCAGTCTTTCTTTGTATCCTGCAAGCTCAGAATGCTCCTGGATTTTAAGCTAATAACCACACATACATTTGATTGTTCAGACACAATGACTTAAAGGGCTGTACACAGTCAGTGTGTGGTACTAATTGTGGCTAACAAAGGGGAGCCTCAAGTACCAAACGGTACCTGGGGCACCCTGGTACCAGCAGGCATCTATCCCTGCTTATACCTAAAACCATAACAGTGTATGCCATCAGTAGGTGTTAAAGCTCTGAACTGCATGACAGAATAGGCAGGTGGCCCATTAACCTAAGAGGTTACATTTACCTTTCCACTCATGGCCTCCTTTTCCTAGGTCTTTCTTTTTTTCTGGTTTCTGTTTTTTTTTTGTGCCACCCTATACTTTGCCTTTTTTTTTTTTTTAATGTCGCAGAGCCATCTGTACTGTGTCAACTGGGAAATCCCTCTGTTGATGTCAGAATTTCAGTTCTATGACAAACATCTACCTGGTTAAATTGTGTATTTGAATTGCTGTGTATAGCAATTTATACACAACAATTTTTTTTTATTACATTTTTTTTTGGGGGGTGGGGGTAGTAAATGGTCACAAAACAGGAGGTTGAACCTGCCCTACTTTCTAAATACAAAAAAAAAAATAAAAAAAAATAGAAAATAGAAAAAAAATAGAAAAAAAAACTATCACAAGCACTCAAAACCCACAGGAGGCTTAATTGGCACAAAACAAAAATTAACTACAATAGGAAAGGGTATACCAAAAAGCTAATGCATTTCGAACCTACAGGTTCTTAGACATAGAAGACCATTCTAAATAGACTAGATATCCCTCTGTTGAATGGTGGTCAGTGGTCATTACATCCTACCTCCCAAATGAGATACACAAATACAACTTATGAAATTTAGACCTAAATCTACCTTTAACCCTCAAGAAAAAGGTAGCCAAATAGAGGTGTTTAACAAGATGGTTACCAAAGATCTAGAAAAACTAACCAACAGGAAAGAGTTCTGTAATAATATGACTCAAAAAGAGATGAAAACTCTGGAGAATATGAGAAAAAGGGATGATATAGTCAGTAAACATTCGGACAAAGGGGGAGGCATAGTGGTTATGTCAACAGACTTTTACCTAGGAGAGGCTGAGAGACTGTTGGGAGATACCACTACTTACATTAGACTTCTGAATAACCCCAATATATTTTTTAGGGGTGAACTCAAATCTCTATTAGAAAAAGCACTTAATGAGAATATAATTGATAACAACACATATAGGTTTCTTTTTCAAGAACATCCCAGAATTCCCACCTTCTACTTTCTCCCGAAAGTACATAAGTCCAAAACCCACCCGCCTGGGAGACCGATAATAAGCGGGATTGACTCGCTTACATCTAAATTGTCCCAATTTATAGACCACTCACTACAAAAATATGCCCAAGCAGCGAAATCTTATCTAAAAGACACCAAACATCTATTACAAGAGTTGGATTCAATAGAATGGAGCAAAGACTACATTTGGATTACACTGGATGTTAGCTCATTATATTCAGTGATAGACCATAAGCAAGGATTAGAAGCTGTAAGAGAGAAACTTGAGGGTGATCAGACTGTGGATCCCAAGTTTAGGTCATTCCTGCTTGAATCCATAGAGTTTATCTTGACGCATAATTTTTTTGTGTTCAATGATGATTTCTTTCTACAGATCAAGGGTACGGCTATGGGCACCAGGTTTGCCCCAAGTTACGCAAACATCTTCATGGACTGTTGGGAGCGTTCATTCGTTTGGTCAGACAGTCCTTTTGGGGCAAGCCTGGTGCTCTGGCGTCGGTACATTGATGACATTCTTGTTATCTGGAAAGGGTCTGACGAACAACTTGATGACTTCTTCTCATATCTTAACAGCACCAGTCTTTAATCCCACCAGTATCGATTTTTTGGACCTAACGATTTACATTGAAGATTCCAAAATCAAAACAAAAACTTTCTTCAAGCCCACAGATGTAAATAGTTTCATTCAATCGGACAGCGGGCACCATCCTAAGTGGCTCTCAGGGGTTCCCAAAAGCCAATTCACAAGGCTGAGGAGGAACTGCACTGATGAGAAGTCATATACAGAACAAGCAGATCTTCTTATTAATAAATTTGTAGAGAAGGGATATAAGAAAGACCAATTACAGATGGAGGCAGTGAAAATTAGGAACACCAGTAGGGGGGATCTTTTGACGAACAGAGTTAAGGCATCAACCGGTATGAGAAATCCCTTTGAGTTTTCTTTTAACACACAGTTCAACTCAAAGGCTTTTCACATCAATAAGATTTTTAAAAAACATTGGTCAATTCTCCAGCTTGACGAATTCCTGGGACGTAAACTGCCAGATATCCCTAAGGTCATATATAGGAAAGGGAGAAATCTCTCAACACACCTTACACCGAGTTTCTTTAAACCTATAAATACAACCGGAAGAAGAAAATGTAGAACAGGCTTCTATACATGTGGGCAATGTAAAGCCTGTAAACATAGACCAGGTCTCACACACACCTTTAGAAGTACAACTACGGGAGAAGAATTTAAAATTAAGGGAAATGTAACCTGTCTATCCAATAATGTAGTCTACTTACTCATGTGTGTGTGCGGGGCACAGTACGTGGGAAGAACAGGGCGGAAAGCTAAAATACGCTTCCTGGAGCATTTAAACAACATAAGGAAGGGGGTACAGAACCACTCAGTTCCCACACACTGTAATAAGTGCCCAGACTTTAGGATTTCCAATCTGTCTTGGATTGTTATTGAACAGGTGAATTTGGATGCAAGGGGAGGGGATGTCACCACAAAACTCAGACAAAGGGAGGGATTCTGGATCCATAGGCTAAAGACACTACATCCACTAGGACTGAATGTGGACTTTGATTTAGTTTGTTTTTTGTAGATATCGTCTATTTTCCCACTTCTTTTTTATTATCATTTTTATTTTATTTTATTTTTATTTTTATTTTTTATCTTTATTTTTATTTTTATTTATATTTATATTTATTTTTATTTTTATTTTTATTTTCATTTTTATTTTTATTTTTATTCTATTCATTTATTTTGACTATTATTTTAGTACTATTATATTTAGTTTATCATATTATTATTATTTTTTGGCCGGATGGCTCCAGAGTCCTCCCCTTTGTTTCACATACCCCTTTACAACTTTACTGATTGCCACAGATGTAAGATGTGTTTAGATTTTTATGATATGTTGTGTAACTTTGGTTATGTTACTGGTACATAGTGAAATGCTTAAACTAGCTGGGAAGGTCCTGTTAGACCTATGAGCAGAATGGTGTTTTATCTGATTTGCATTATATACTATATTTTATTTTGATGTCTTATAACGAAGTGGACATTCAATATGTCTTAATATGCCTTAAATTGTTTTATTTCATCTTTTTTACTTCATCTTTTTTATTTTGTTCTCTTCCTGTATGTGTTGCTCCCAATGCCGTTGATGACCGGACGGAGTGGAACGCACGTGCGTTCCAGTGACATACATCCGCCCAACCCAGAGCGACGTGGGCATTTCCGGGTCTGTGGAACGCATGTGCGTTCCACGAAGGAGAGCCGGAACTCCATATATGGAGTGTATGTACGGACGGATGATCAGCTGTTTGAAATTGAAAATTTGGATTGTAATGCCGGCGGGAAAGATTTAAAAGGGATTGGAAGCCCCAGAAGGATTGAAGCACTCCAGTACTCCTGAGGAAGTTTGGCGAACCGGACGAAACGCGTAGAGACTAATAGTGTTTGCTATTGCTATTTGTTATTTTATTTTATTATTATTATTTTTATTGTGTACTGCCTGCCTGAGAAATCTAACAAGGACGTCTCGCTCCACTTTTTGATGTGAGAAGAAAAACTTGTTCTGATGGGCCTTTTTACAAGTGTTACACTGTAAGTGTTACCATTAAAGCTGTGATTTTTCACTTTTATAACAAAGTTACACTATGTCGATTCTTATTATTCTTTACATGTCCAAACTACTACTTTGACCCTGAGGGACTTAAGAATATTCATCAATTTGATGTGCCTGAAAACCACATATATCTCGTGAGTGTGACAAAAATATAAGGGGCATCCGTGTGTTTTACGTTAATCCCCTATGAGCGTTTTCTTTTATTTTGTATATATTTAGGTATATTCTACCCTGTTTCTCCCAAATGAGATACCTGGCATCACATATAGACAAGAATAAAGTAATTATAGTTGAAAAAACTGTTGTGTAAGAATGGCGAGAATATTAACTGCTTGGTTAAAAATTGATACAGGTGGTGTATAAAGTATCTACTGGGGACATCAATTTGGTGTCTATAGGGTAATATAATTGTTAGTTGAAAAAAATGTCTGAAAGAAAAAATATTTAAAAATATAAACTGTTGAAACATAAATTTACTTCTATCCTCTCTATTGCACTGCCTGTAGAACTATGATGGCAGCCTTATATTAATATTATTATTTCGTATTAAAACATTTGTGCTTTGTTTTCTTTGTTTTACATTTGCACATTCAGGAATGCCATAGATGCTTTTGTTCTCTTGTGTTTTTTGTTTTACCCCACAGTATATTCAAGTTGTTTAACACAAGACAAAAGATTCCCTGGCAATCATTGGAAGTTTCTCTACGTTTGTATAACTACAGACAAACATGGTAGTACTATCAAATTTCTATAAATAAAATCATTTCTGTAGTCGTCTCCACATCTGTGTTGAGCCATTAAGTGGGGTATTGTGTCTATTTGAGAAATAATTATGATATCTGATTTATTTTTCCATTATTTGGGTGTGTTGTTGGACATAGACATATTTGACTATCTATTTCGACAGAGCCTGAATCCCACAGAAGTCATTCATGACATCTGCTGGGATAGGACAAAAATTGATGGCGGAGCTCCACCTCTTGTCAACTTTTGTCAACCTATGGTATATTTGGATTACTTGGAAGTTAAATAAAATTCCAATGTGGCCTTGATCAGTATTTCATAAAAAATACATCCTTATGTAATAATGAAAAGTGACAGATGTGATTTAATGTCAAATGCCTATATATTTAAAAAGCTGGTTTACACATTGAAGATACATTTATAGATATATTTTCTGAATTCTCAACAGCAAAAACAGATGTGATAAAGGCTGAACTTGATGGACGAACGTCTCTATTCAGCTATGTAACTATGTAACTTAAATAAGCGAATTGGAAATTGTATTCCAAAATACTAAAGATGGATAAAAGCAGAGCTGGGAAACTATTTCAATTCAGATATTTTAGCCCAAAAATTGAGTCAATGGAAATTGTCTAAATTTACAGTTTAAGAAAAAAAAAAACATAGTTCATGGAATTATAATAGTAGTTGAAATATACACTTTTGACTTGAGCATTAATTTCCAGATGAATGCAAATCTGCATGGATTTTGCACAATTAGAGCACAGACACCACTAATACATTTAACTTAATGCCACACACACACCTATTCTTTGCAAAATTAGTTCATTTGTGGTAAACACTGTGCAATTTGACTGAATTGGCCAAAAAGTTTAGGAATTGTGGATTGTGGAAAATTCATCCATACACTTTGTTCAGTTATGTCATTCATCATTTGTTCAACTGTAAATAACATCATTTAAAATAGAAGCTTCCAACTCCCAATGGGTTAAATTAGCAATATAAACTTAGTTTAGGGGAAATATTGCTTAAACTAAGCATGAAATAAAAGTCGATAGGGGACAATATCACCACCATATTAGAATAAGGGATCTTTAAAACATCCATCATGCCCTACCCATTCCGCTGCAGGTAGAGGCATTTACTATACACTAAGCAACATGCAGTGGCTGCTCGTTGTAATAAAATACAACTGGCACTTATTGCTGCCCTGTACCTAGTAAAATAAAGCCCCCTTGGTGGGGCTATAAATAATACAGAAAGTGGGGGGACATGTTTCCAACCTTGCGCCCATCCGTGACGAGAGTGTGTGGACTATTTAATAACTTATCATCAGAGGTCACATTGAGTTGCCACATCAGAGTGCTGGTTTTCAAGTTTAACAAATCAAGTGTTAGTAAGATAGTCACCGATAAGATGGCAAATTAAGAAAATGTAGTTTGCCTGAGCCATGAAGCACCATTACTGGTCTACTGAAGAATGTATTAGCTACTGATAAATCAAAATTTGGTTCATCACACAGTTATGTATGGTGTAGATCATGCACATTGATGGTTCCTAATTGTGTGATACCAACTGTCGAATATGGAGAAGGAAATATGATAGTTGCTTCAAATAGCTACTTGCTGTCACATTACCTGATCTGGCCCCTATCGTCAAGTTGTTCCTTGTGACACCATATGTCCCTTGTGTAGCATTTCTTAGGCTAGATGTTACCATGCTGCATCTTTTTATATCCATTTACATGAATGTCATTTTCAATAGACAATTTCTGTGGCATCATCGCTGCAATATGATCCCTGCATTTTATACTGTCACAATCTCAGAAAAGGCTAATAGGTTTTCATTCCTGTGTATATGAATCCACTGTGTTGATGCTTCCTCACTCTATAATGGCTCTTGCTACTCTATCGTACTGAAACCATGTCATGACCTCCAAGTGTGGCTCCCATCTGGATGAATATGGTCCCTCTGGTCATCACTAATTCAGAGTGGCAGCACTCTGACTCATTCAATGAGTACTGGGATTGTGAGGGTGGACTTATTAAATTCTCCCTCCCAAACTTTAAACTTTATTTAACATGTTGTGAAAATGGCAATATATTAAAGAATGATTTTTCATGTTGGGGAAACTGTGCTGTGCCCCTCTGTTACAGGTGGCACTTCATGGCCCTTTCGTCATGGCAACTGTTGGGACCCTGGTAGTTCCACCACTGGTATACGCCCAGTCAGTGGCTCATCCTAGGAAAAAAATTCATGAGCATGTTCAGCTGTTATGTGTGCAAAAATACTTTCATTAGAGAAACATTTAGATAACATTTTGTTAAACATAATGTTTCTCTCCAATTCTTTATTTGTTCTATGCGTTAATATCAGTGTAATGACTGAGTAATTCAACTAAGTGAATTTCAAAAGATACTGGACAAATTAAAATGTTCTAAAACTTAAAACCAATAATGTTTTTTTTTGTTGTTGATTTATTTTAGGAATACTTGATGATGTAAAGGTTATGCTTATACAGAAAACACTGTATTCAGTGTCTATTACTAAGCAGACTGCTTTTTAAATTTTCGGTTTGAAGATGCATACCATAGTTGCAATAAACAGATGGAACAATGCAATAAGTGAACAGATGGACATATATCATAAATAATACTTTCAATTTGATGTTTTTTTTATCTGATTTAAAGTTAATTTACTTCAGTTATGAAATAAAAAATAACTCTTTTGTGCTAAACAGGAACTTCAGGCTGGAAGTTAATTTAATTTGATGTGGATAAGTGCAAGATAATGCATCTTGGACGTAAAAACCCAAGGGCAGAGTACAGAATATTTGACAGAGTCCTAACCTCAACAACTGAGGAAAGGGATTTAGGGGTGATTATTTCTGATGACTTAAAGGTAGACAATGTAATAGAGCAGCAGGAAATGCTAGCAGAATGCTTGGTTGTATAGGGAGAGGTATTAGCAGTAGAAAGAGGGAAGTGCTCATGCCATTGTACAGAACACTGGTGAGACCTCACTTGGAGTATTGTACGCAGTACTGGAGACCGTATCTTCCGAAGGATATTGATACCTTAGAGAGAGTTCAAAGAAGGGCTACTAAACTGGTTTATGGATTGCAGGATAAAACTTACCAGGAAAGGTTAAAGGATCTTAACATGTATAGCTTGGAGGAAAGACGAGACAAGGGGGATATGATAGAAACATTTAAATACATAAAGGGAATCAACACAGTAAAGGAACAGACTGTATTTAAAAGAAGAAAAACTACCACAACAAAAGGACATAAATTCGTCTTAAATTAGAAGGGCAAAAGTTTAAAAATAATATCAGGAAGTATTACTTTACTGAGAGGGTAGTGGATGCATGGAATAGCCTTCCAGCTGAAGTGGTATAGGTTAACACAGTAAAGGAGTTTAAGCATGCGTGGGATAGGCATAAGGCTATCCTAACTATAAGATAAGGCCAGGAACTAATGAAAGTATTTAGAAAACTGGGCAGACTAGATGGGCCGAATGGTTCTTATCTGCCGTCACATTCTATGTTTCTATGTTTCTATGTAAGTGACCTCCATTTGTTCATGCATAATATAGATAATTTATAAATACATATGCAGAAATGCTTGGAGGTTATATGAAACTTGAGCTCTTCCAAGTCCAGGAAGTAGTTGGCTTCTTAGCCTCTTATTCTGGACTATAGAATTAGGGTTGTGATTAGAAATATTGAGGTCACTTACAAAGCTCAATGCCTGGGCCTCCACGGCTGGCCCCTGAGTTTGCCCACAGGACCTACCAAAGAGACCGCCCATAAAGATTCAGCATCTGTATCTGTAAGGGAATGCAGTGTGTGTGTATATTGGATGCAGTGCTTGTATAGTAGATGCAGAGGTTGTGTGTAGTGGATGCAGTGTGTGTTTGTGTGAATGCAGTATGTGTGCATAGTGGATGTAATGTGTATGTGTAGTGAATGTAGAGTATATGTAGTATATGTAGTGGATGCAGTGGGTGCGTTTGTAGAGTAGGACACTGACTGTTTTCTTTGATGGATGAGTAGGTCTTTAAATATTTTTTCATGTCTATTCTTATACTTTATCCTGCCTGCCTCTTACCTATGGCAATGTATTGTGCAGCAGGTGGGTTACAACGGGAATGCACTGATTGGTGCTGAGAGGAAGCGGACCTGCTGGAGGCAGGGGGGGCTGGGGAGTTGGACATTAGGTTCTCCTCCATGATTAATATAATAGCTCTCTCTAACTGACCAAGGTTGGAGGGACAGACATAAGAATGACTTAGTGACCTCCATAGGCTTTTTGTTTATTATTATTTTTTAAAATTTATTTTACTTTTTTACTATGGCAGCTCATTTTTAAAGGGACACTATAGTCACCTGAACAACTTTAGCTTAATAAAGCAGTTTTGGTGTATAGAACATGCCCCTGCAGCCTCACTGCTCAATCCTCTGCCATTTAGGAGTTAAATCATTTTGTTTATGAACCCTAGTCACACCTCCCTGCATGTGACTTGCACAGCCTTCTATAAACACTTCCTGTAAAGAGAGCCCTATTTAGGCTGTTTACTTTATTGCAAGTTCTGTTTAATTAAGATTTTCTTATCCCCTGCTATGTGAATAGATTGTTAGACCCTGCAAGAGTCTCCTGTATGTGATTAAAGTTCAATTTAGAGATTGAGATACAATTATTTAAGGTAAATTACATCTGTTTGAAAGTGAAACCAGTTTTTTTTTTCATGCAGGCTCTGTCAATCATAGCCAGGGGAGGTGTGGCTAGGGCTGCATAAACAGAAACAAAGTGATTTAACTCCTAAATGACAGTGAATTGAGCAGTGAAATTGCAAGGGAATGATCTATACACTAAAACTGCTTTATCTAGCTAAAGTAATTTAGGTGACTATAGTGTTCCTTTAAGCTTTGGCCGGCCACCACATAAGTAACCCTTGTACTGCCAGGACCGCCAGAGTGCAAACAGTACTTAAAATAATTATTTACTTGCATAATTTGTGAATATTCATCATGCTGGATGCATTTAGCCCCAAATTATTTTTAATCCAGACACTAAATGCATCCAGGCAGAATCCAGTGTTAAGGGAACAACCCTGTGAATGTTGTTTGTTTATTCCTTAGTACTTAGCTACCTGATCCTCATTGGGCCACGCTCATTGACATGGTGCCAGTCAAATCAATTACCACCAGGCTAAAAGGAAAACGCAGATGCATAAAGAAATGACAGCTGCATGTGCCGCCCCTATCCTGCTTGCCACCCCGGGGCCTTGTGGCAAATCTGGGCCCTGACTAGGGCTGCATAAAAAGTGATAAAAGGTGTTTTAACTCCTAAATGGCAGATTAATGAGCAGTGAGACTGCGGAGACATGATCTATACATCAAAACTGCTTCGTTAAGCTAAAGTTGTTTTGGTGACTATAGTGTTATTTTAACTAGAAAAATCTCTGGTGTCAAACAATGTTTAGATTTTGTTTTTAAAAATAAAATTATACTTGTGGCTGATTTGTTTGTAATATTATATAAGTAAAATACAAAAATAAAAATACTGGCAATAGAAATGAAAAATATGACCAGCAACTGCTATATGGGGAATTATCCTGTTTATCGGCTAATCAGAAGACAATACCTATTGCTATTTTTATTATTGTTGTAATTTATTCTTGTTATTACATTATTATTGCAATATTTAAATGTCATAATTTGTTAATTAACAAAAGCATTTGAAAAGAAGATAATACTGAATTCATAGTGACTGATGGGAATTGCATTCATTCTGCTATAAAATGTATATTTTAAGGAAATTATTTTTCTTTTATAGTCTTGTTCTTATTTAATAGTACTACATTTTAGTAGACTGTATATAAATGTTTTCTTACATGCTGGATGCAGAATGGAATGGTTAGTTTTGCTGACACCCTGGGTACTGCATATGTTTAGGCCGCACCCACCTTTAAGGCCACACTCACACTCAGCTATTAAGGTACGCAGACCAAAATCATCTCAGTATAGTGGGCTGGGTGCAGTGCTCCTGTTATTTTAACTCTGTAATGTAAAACATTGCTGTTTTGTAGACAGCCACGAGAGGTGTTTCTACAATAACCAGTTATTCAATTAATTATTCTTAAATAAACAATATGATTGGTGCAGTGTGGCAATTTGTCACACAGGTACACTAGCTTCCTAATGCTTGGATTGGCTGATATAATCGACTGAGGAGTTGGGGTGATCATAGCAAGACCAGTGTGCCAGGGGATATAAGTTGAGTAAATGTTTTTAAGCATTTAAAGGGTGGAAGGGCACCAAAATAGTGAAGAGAACAATACACTTGGGGATTTGAATTCAACCATTTAAAAATGTTTTGCACTGACTGAAACCTATAGGCAGTGGCACATTTATATGGCAGAATGGACACAATTGGGTTTAGTTCCATACATTAATTTTTGTTTACATTATTTTAAAATGTGACATATTCAGAGCATATTACGCCATAATATATGTGTTACTATGAGAAACAGGCAGCCTGGCTGAGAATCTTGGGCATTATACATTTCTTGTTTGTTAACACGCTTGGTTAAATTACTATATATGTTATGTTTAATTATCATGGTGCCCAAATCACAGCACGTACTGCAGAACCATAGTTTATTCTGTCTAAAACATCTCTTGTGAGCAGTAAATAGGATCAAATATTTGCACAGTCTTTTTAACTCAGAATCTCTTATCTCCTGCTCTGTTGAAAGCCTGCTAAAGCCTACAAGAACCTCCTGTAAGTGATTACGTTCAATTTACAGAGCAGGAGATAAAGCTTCTAAAACAAGTTAACATCTGAACACCGCAATTCTCATGTTTAAAGCCAAATGCACTCAGAATTCAGAAGTTCTGACCGATTCTATAAAATTGGTTCAGAAGATGAAATCACTGATTTTCTGCACTCATCTGATCCAATCTACAGCTCCAGTATTGCAAATTATCATTCACTTGCTATTTGCAAGTGAATAATAATTTGAAGAACTATTTTCCAGCAGGCAGCACAGGCAGTCAGCGGGCACATATTTATATCTACTTATAACTATTTGAACGTTGACTGCCTGCCTGTGAATGATAATGTACGATACTGGTACTATAGATTGGATTGGGTGAGTGTTGAAAATCTGTGATTTCTTCATCCAACCAATGTTATAAAATCAGTCAGACCCTCTGAATTCTGACACCATTTGGACTTAGTAAATATGAGAATTACCAATGCGGTCAGAATTTGGGCTAGGGAGAGCACATAGGGCGATGGCAGATGATATCACCGATCCTGGCAGGGAGTGAAGCAGGTGCCTAACAGTCGGATTCTACTTCAGTCCAATCAAAAGTGTATGAATACAGCAGAGGGATCAAGGGGTCTGTGAAAGCAAGGTCCAGATTTTCAGGTATTTTTACAAATACTTCATGTAAAAAAAATGCCATGTGTTTTCCTTACACACTGCAAGTATTTTTATAATAAATCATTTTTGCTGGTGACAGTTGTCCTGTAACCAAACACTGGCCAATCGCCGTATATTTAACCCTCTCTGCGCTGAGGGATTTTGCTATTCTAGTTTTTATTTAAAATTTTTGTTTGCTTGAATAAAACCAAGTGAATGATAATCTGCGAATGTGCATTCTCCTGGATGCATTTGGCCCGAATTTTAGTTAAATCTGGGCTTCGTGAATTTTTGCATAGGATTCGGAAAAAGAACTGGTTTTCAATCAAGTCACCAAATACATCTGGGCTATTGCTGCAGATTCGCTCAGGCTGACCAAATTCCAACCAGAATTAGCTTTAGTATAAGAGAGTTGCCATTGCAGTTAACAGATACTGATTAACAGATAATATCAAAACTAACAGTGTAGTTTTATACAATGAAGTATAGAAATTAGATTGCAAATATGAAACCCCAAGATGTGTCACACGGGAATTTAGTTATAGTATTTGTTTTTGTTTTTTTGTAACTTGAACGCATCTAAAGTTGTTGTGAATTAAACAATGATTAGTACAATTCAGGCTAAATCTGCTGATATGGAAAAATAGTTATAGCAATTTGCAGATAAAATTTTTTTAGATTTTAGATTTTAATAATGTGGTTTTATTATTACACATTTTTCCTACACTGTTTAGTGGGAAACAAAAATCCATATGTTGAGTAGAGGTTAAACTAATTTCATATATAAAATGGATATGATAAGACTGGAAGTGGCAAGTAATTTCAGGCATGGTTATTAGCAGAGCATTTTTCATTATTATTTTTTTTCTCAGTATTTTAAGATTGGTAGCCAAGTATACAACTTACCTCTGCTTTGATTTTATTGTCTCCAAAACAGAGATGCTGCAGGTAGGCAGCTGCATTAGACTGTACTGAAGGGAATTGATGCTGCAGCATTTGTATTACTTCTGGAAGCTCTGGATCCCTCCATCCAAATTCCCTGCAAAGATGCAAAACATAATGTTGTTGTGAACTACAAGTACTAATATATCATTATTTAGATTCATTGAAGGCTGAAAAAAATACATAAACCATGATATTTTGCCTAACACTTCAAAAGGTTTCTATTTTCTTTTCATATAATTATGTAATTATGCAATTTTCTCTTAGAGTAGCCCCTCGATAAGAGATAGGGTTATTTTCTAAAGTGAGAATTTTAAATGAATTCAAATTTAAGGCCAGAGTTGCTAAATGGAAAGCATTGGTAACTTAGATAAGGTTTCCAGTCCTGCTATTCTGACCTTAAATTTCAAATTCACTTTAAATTCGAGAGAGAGAGAGAGGGAGAGAGAGGGAGAGGGAGACAGGGGGAGGGAGAGATGAGGAGGGAGAGAGAGAGGGGGAGGGAGAGAGGGAGAGAGGGGGAGGGAGGGAGGGAGAGAGAGATCCCTTAGGTAAATCATGTGAGAATCTTTGATTATATTATAACAATAAAACAACAATTTCAATTTAAAAACAGTTCACAACTAGTTCATTTTAAACTTACGGCACAAGAAACTGTATTTTGCATATGCATCCTTATATTTTATATATTTGTTATACTTTTTATAACAATTGATTTACTGGCAGTAAATGTGAATTCTTTTAATTCCCAATAAAATAAATAATAGGCACCGTTTATGGATATAAATTGTGATGAATGTGTAATCTTCTAAAGTTGCAGTTGTATTTGTTTGCATACAATATTAATATGCTATGATAAAATACAAGCCATATTGTACATGACTGCAAGCACCATTTCCTTAATGCACGGAAACAAAGATGTATTCACTATTGATATGTGAGAATTATTTTTCATAATGTGAAATATTTAGCTGCAAATCATTCAGCCTGGGCACCTGCTAACTTGCTGCAAAAAGTGTACCAAATACAATATGATAACAAGCTGTGATATAGTATATATAGAGTCCAAAAATATATTTGGCTAATAATGCTAAAAATAATTACAATGTTTAGTGCATGAAAAATGTAAGTCAAAACACATCCATATCAACTGCCAGTACAAGACACTACGAGAGAGATATTATTATTATTATTATTATTATCATCAACATCCCACATCCCATTCCAGCATTATGGAACCTGTTGGAACTAACATGCACATTCCATTGGTAACTCCTCCCCTCTCTACATCCCTACATGTACAACTAAGGTGAGAAAGGAGTATGACAAAATATGTTGCATTTAACATTATGCAGTCAAGAAAAGAAGGTCAATAGATCTTAACTCATTACCCGTTCTTATGTTGTTTTAAAAGATGGTGAAAACCTACCAAATAAAAGTTAAACAAAGAGAAAAAAAAGGATGCTCTTACAAATGTCGACAGTCATTTTTATTATTATTATTATTATAAGGGGGGATTTAACAATAAGTAGGAGGACAATTACAAGAAAACTTACAGGAACAATAGGTTGAAGAGGACCCTGCTCAAATGAGCTTACAGTCTATAGAAACATTTATTATTTTCAAATGAACCCTTTTTTGCCCTCAGCTGAAAAGCTAAATTAAAACCATTATCCAGGAGAAATCTATTACACAAAGTTTAAAAAAAAATGTCAAAACAAAACTAAAAGAGAACAGCAAGCAATACACAGTAAATATAAACCCAGGTTATCTCAGGAAACAACATCCAGAACAAATACATTTCCAACCGCTCCAAGATAAAAGCTTTGCCTATTAGTAAGTGCCTATGAATTGAAGTGCAAGTATTGCATGAAACATGTAAGGTGATGTAAACTTGTTTCAGAGTGATGTCTGCAAGATTTTACACACGCTTTTCATTATTTTGATAACCATAGCTATGCTATAGATTCATTTTCTACATGAATAATTAAGCAGAAGCTTTTATCTTGGAGGTATCAGCGATTCATTTGTTCTGGACATTGTTTTGAAGTGCTTCAGAAAGCTGTTGAGCTGACCCTAGATTGCTGTGTTCAACCATTATGCATGAATAATGATTCGGACAGGTGAGATTTTGCACATTTTCCTGTGGTTTTTCAAGGTTGCCTCAGGATGCTTTATAACTAAGGAGAGCGGCAGATGTGGTGTTTCGAGGGGGCAGTATACTTGTCAAACCAAAATGCAGATGTCCTAAGGCCAACTCATGAGATGGAGTTAGGTCAAACTCTTGAGATATTTATAAATATTTATAAGCATTTAATCCTTCTTTAATTTCAAGGTAACAATCTATTTACGTTTTCTTTTCTCAAATTAAAGTGGCTAAATTTACATTCTCTCTAATTTAATAAAATAGAGATGTTACCAAATTCAATGGCAAATAATTTTATTGAGCTATTAAGGATTAGAGTAAAATAAAATCAGTAGCAAGGCCAAAATCACCCAACCATGTGAGAATTTATAAAACAACATAGTAAAAAGTGGTCAGGAAGTAAAATAAGAAGACCTACAGCAGAATAAAAATTGTAAGAGTATCTAAGCCAGCGTTTCCCAATTGGGGTTCTGCCAAAAATTGTAAAAATAAAATGGCCGCGAGCAGCGAGGGAGCAGTGGGCAGTGATCACCCTGTTCAGCTGTTCAGGAGATCACTGCTCCCTCAACGCCCGCACACCAGCCTCTCAGCAGCCCCACTGGACGCCAGGGACTGCACGCTCTGCCCAGCAGCCCCACTGGACCCCAGGGACTGCATGCTCAGCCCAGCAGCCCCACTGGACCCCAGGGACTGCATGCTCAGCCCAGCAGCCCCACTGGAGACTCCATGCCAGCACTCCCTAAGGTAAAACATTTTAAATAATAAATTGCATGTGTGTCTGTTAGGGAGTTTGTATGTGTTTGTGTGTCTGTCAAAGAGTATATGTGTGTTTGTCAGTGAGAGTGTATGTGTGCTTGTCAGTGAGTGTGTATGTGTTTGTCAGTGAGAATGTATGTGTGCTTGTCAGTGAGAGTGTATATGTGTTTGTATGTGTGTCTTTCAAAGAGTATGTGTGTTTGTCAGCGAGAGTGTATGTGTATTTGTCAAAGGGTCAAAGTATGTATGTTTGTCAGTGAGAGTGTATGTGTGTCTGTCAGAGAGTATGTGTGTTTGTCAGTGAGAGTGTATGTGTGTCTGTCAAAGAGTATGTGTGTCTGAGTGTGTCAGTGTGTGTATCTGTGTGTCAAGGTTTGTGTATGTTTCACTGTGTGTATCTAAGTGTGTATGTCAGTATGTGTGTGTATGTGCCAGTGGGTATCAGTGTGTTTGTATGTGCCTATGTGTGTGTATGTGTATGTGTATGTCAGTGTGTGTATCTGAGTGTGTCAGTGTGTGTATATGACACTGTGTGTATGTGTCAATGTAAGTCAAGATGTGTGTGTCAGTGTGTATCTGAGTGTGTATCTGTGTGTCAGTGTGTATCTGTGTGCCACTATGTGCCAGTGTGTGTGTATGTGTGTCAGATATATATATATATATATATATATATATATATATATAAAACACACAGAGTAATACACAGAGTAACACAGAGTAACACACAGTGTAACCACTGACACACACAGAGTAACCACTGATATACACACCTTGACACACACTGGCACATACAAACTCAGATACACACACTTTGACACATAGATACACACACTGTGTGTCAAGGTGTGTGTATCTGTGCCAGTGTGTTTATTTGTGTGTCAGATTCATACACACTGGCACATACAAACACAGATACACACACCTTGATACACAGACACAATGTTGATACACTATGTCAAAGGATTCCACGTGAAAAAGTTAATTGGGAACCCTGATCTAAGCAGTACTGCAAAATATTTTTGTTGCGTGTGTAGATACCTTGGTCAAATTCAAACCACACAAACATTTGCCAAAGTTCTTTATAAGCTAGATACTGAAATAATTTCTCTGCTGGAAGATAAATGTTCAATATAAATTATTAGCATTTAACTGACTCTAAGTCACAGAAAACACACATAATTTCACTATTACAAAGAGAGAAATAAATCATGTGTGTATGGCTATCTCTATCTTTCTCCTCTATGCACAACCTACTGGAATTACAAGATTTTCAGTTGGATGGCTATGTGTGTTGTGTGTGTGGGAGAGGGGGGAGGGGGCACAGGGGGTTGCCGGCTGTCATTGAGTATTGAGTGTCTCTGTGTTGGATGGCTGTCACTCTGTGTTCTGTAGCTTCCACTGTGTGTTGTGTGGGGTGGCTGTGGTTGCATTTGCTTTTTTTTGTATCTTCAGCCTCTCCACACATTTTATGTACGCGTTTTTACATTTCCCATATTCCTGTTAACCTTTGGACCGGGGGCTGTCTTCACTGATGGTATATGAGCGGCTGTGATCCTGTTCTCTGGATGTCCAGCAGAGCTTGTGGTTGGCACTTTCTTGTAAAACCTGAATGACATTAATTTAGTGCAGGACCCGGAGGGAGCACAGACAATAATCTGCCCCCCACCATATGTGAGCACAAGTTCCTTTGCAGAACAGTATAGTGACTTGATTTATAATTCAGTTCATCTGCCCTACAAACAAAGGGGAGCAAAGTATTGCCTGGGTGTTCAGTAGCTTAGTAAATTTCACATACTTATAACTACACGACTGTCTGAACTTATGCTAACCTCAAACATCATTCAAGTTACACAACACACTTAGTCAATTAACACTATGATATTAAAAGAAAGAAGATATTGCGATATAAATACTAAGATGTTCCCTACATTTACAACATATAACACATTTAAGAAATGAAACATATTGCCAGATTTCAATAAAAAAAAATATTTTTATTTAAAAAAAAAAGGTTTAAAGAAGCCTCCAATATTATAGAGAAATTATTGGCGCCATCTTGATTAATGTTAAACATTATTGTCAAAGTTTATATTCAGTGACACAGTGAAGTCAATAATAGTCACCTCCAACTACCTAGCCCAGTGGTTCTGAATCCAGTCCTCAAGTATCCCTTACCAGTCCAGGATTTAGGGATTACCCAGTTGTGTCTAAGGTGTTTTTAGCAAAAAAAAAAACTTAACACTTTAGACCAGTGGTTCCCAAACCAGTCCTCATGGCCCACCAACAGTCCACGATTTATGTATTTCCCTGTTTTTTTTCCAATGGAGATACAAACAAAACCTGGACTGTCGGTGGGTCTTGAGGACTGGTTTGGGAAACGCTGCTTTAGACACAACAGGGTAATCCCTAAATCCTGGACTGGTAGGGTGTACTTGAGGACTGGGTTTGGAACCCCTGATCTAGCGCAACTGTGAAAATCTGGAACAAAACAGCTTTAGACAGCCCGTCTCTGCTTTGTTTAAGACAACTACTTGTTCAGATGTGTTTAAATTATATAAATAAGCTTATGTTAGCCAAACCATCTGTATATATTAATTTTTTAAGTGATTATATATCACTTCTGATATATGTGTGATATGAATGCAACAATGACAAAAAAGGTAAAACAAATATACAAAAAAAATAGATATAATAATATATATATAATATATAATTAAAAATAAAACATAATGATGTTAATGCAATCCATGGGCAGCTGCACATAAAGCCAGGGACGTTTTAGCCGCAAGGCTAACAAGGCATTTGCCTTGGGCGGCATTTTCCAGGGGGCGGCAAAAAAAGCAAAATGCCCAGGGCAAATGCCCAGGGCAAATGTCTTCTTAGCCTTGCGGCTAACTGACATGCCGGGCAGGCGGGCGGCTGATGAGGGAGCTCTTCCTCTGAGCACTCTGCTCAGCTCCCTTGCGCGCCACAGAGTGAGGCTGGGAGCCGGAATATGACATCATATTCCGGCTCCCAGCCTCCCTCTGCGACGCACGAGGGAGCTGAGCAGACAACTCAGGGGAAGAGCTCCCTCGCCAGCCGCCCGCCAATGCCGCCCAACCAGCAGCCACTGGACCTCCAGGGAGGAAGAGAAGTCCCCCCTCCAGCATTTCCAAAGGTAAGGAGGCTGGGGGGGGGAGGGGGTAAATTTAAAAAACAAATATGTGTGTGAGTGTGTGTGTATGTCTGTTAGTATGTGTCTGTGTGTGTATGTCTGTTAGTGTGTATGTGTGTCTGTTAGTGTGTGTCTGTTAGTGCCTGGGCACACCCAAATCCCCGCGGCACGCCTATGGAGTGAGACCGGCAGGGGAGATCTCAGGATCTCCCCTGTCGGCTCATGCAGAGCCGGCGCTATCCGAGCGCCGGCTCTGCTCTCAGCCTTCCTCCCCACTGACCCACATGCAGGGAGGGAGGCAGGAGAGGACCCGGGGAGCTCAACCACCAGCTCCGCCAGGTTCCTTTCGCGATAATAATAAATAATAAACACAATTTTCTTTTTAAAAACACTACTTTTTCTAACTTTGAAATCTGTTACGCATCTACAACCGCCAAAAAACACCCATGATCAATAGTTTCTACATTTTTTCCTGAGTTTAGAAATACCCAATGACGACAACCTAAGGTATTAACTATTCATATATGGAACATAATTCATTATGAATAAAATTAAAAAAAAATGTGAGAAAATAAGATTTTTTTTTTAAATTTGTATTTCCGTCTGACATTTTAGCTGTGAATGTCATAATACTGTTATGCACATATTTGTAATCAGCAATGTCTCACGAGTACAACAGTATCCCCCATTAACAGGTTTTATGGTGTTTTGGAAAGTTACAGGGTCAAATATAGAACGTTCCATTTTCAAATAGAAATTTGCCAGATTGGTAATGTTACCTTTGAGACGGTGTGGTAGCCCAGCAATGAGAATTACCCCCATAATGGCATACCATTTGAAAAAGTAGACAACTTAGTAGGGGTATGTTTAGTCTTTTTAGTAGCCACTTAGTCACAAACACTGGCCAAAGTTAGCGTTCATATTTGTTTTTGTGTTAAAAAAGCAAAAAACTAATATTTGGCCAGTGTTTGTGACTAAGTGGCTACTAAGAAAGACTCACATACCCCACTTGCAACACCTTGGGTTGTCTACTTTTGCAAATGGTATGCCATCATGGGGGTAATTCTCATTCCTGGGCTACCATATGCTCTCAAAGGCAACATAACCAATCTGGCAAATTTCAATGAAAAACAATGAAATGCAAGCCTTATATGTGACTCTCTAACTTTCCAAAACACCATGAAACCTGTACATGGGGGTTACTGGTATTCTCGGGAGACTTCACTAAACACAAATATTAGTGTTTTAAAACAGTAAAACATATTACAACAATAATATAGTCCATAAAAGTGCTGTTCGTTTTTAAAAAAATGCAAAAAACTTCCCTTTTACTTAAAATATCATCATTGTAATACAATTTACCAATTTGAAACACTAATATTTGAGTTCAGCGAAGTCTCCCGAGTAAAACAGTACCCCCCATGTACAGGTTTTATGTTGTCTTGGAGAGTTACAGGGTCAAATATAGTGCTTGCGAATTAAATTCTCTGCACTTTCTCCCTGTGTTGTCAGGTATGTCAATCAAATTTTAATTAATCAAATCACCTAATTATGTTAAAAGATTACTTAAATATACAATTAGAATTTTAATATATTTGCATTTATAGGTATTTAAATTCTATGTGTATACTAATGTCATCTTTTATGTAATTATATGTATTTATCTATATATATATATATATATATATATATATATATTTGCGGTTATTTGCATTTTATATATAGATAGATATATATAGAATGTCATTCTAAGTATATTTTGTTACCAATATATATATATATATATATATATATATATATTAATAACAAAATACAGTTAGAATGAAATTACATATGTATATATAATTTATATTAAATTTTGTTTCAATATTTTATTATTTTACTTATTATTGTAATTATACGTATTTATATATGTAACGTCATTCTAAGTGTATTTTAATACTAATATATGTACTTATATTAGTATTAAAATACACTATGTATGACGTTAAATATATAATATAAATATATATTATATATATAATATATACATGTATTATATATATATATATATATATATATATATAAATATATTTATTTTATTTTTAAACATGTTTAATATTTTTTTATTTTTTTTACAGATCCCACCAGCAGGGGGACTGTCTGATATTTTAGACAGCCCCCCTGCTGGTAGATCCACAGCCAGCTATAGGGGGCCATGTAATCGCTGGGCCTGGGCTGTGAGGCAGTCCTCCCGAAACGGAGCGCCAGTAAGGTAAGTATACCGGGCGCTCCAGGGTTCAATGCCGTTACGGTATTCTATGCCGCCGCAACGGCTGTAAAGCCCACTTAAAGCGGGACGGCATAGAACGCCGTAATGGCGTTAAGGGGCTAAGGGGTTAACCAGATCCAGAGTACATACGTCTGTCTCACTTCCTATGTTCTGCTACGATGATCTTAGTGCAGAAAGAATGATTACTTAATTCAAGTGAAAAGCAGAGGTTACTTTAGGCCTGAATCCTAAATTCTGGAACAGTTCTCAAAATAACGTAAATAATGGAAAACTGTGAAAGGTTTTTCCCTGGAAAGATGGACCAGCAGGCACTCCAATTTCTTCAGTCACCTTTATTAGAACATTGGAACACTGCAATGTTTCGACTCCCAATGGAATCATTGTCAAGCTTAACGTAAATAACGTAACGTAAAAGGTTCTTTCCTGAATACTGGCTGAAGCTCATATACCTTTCTTACTGATACCAAAGCCACTAAGCTGACTGTTTCCAAAGGCTCAAAGAGGACCCTTCAAAACCTTTAACATAAGAAGATTACATGATGGACAAAACTGATTTAATAGGTGTACGGATCTTTAGAACCGCCAACAGGAATCTGTATAATCTGGATTTCATCAAAGGATCATTGGTGGTTGGTTAAAGCATACAAGGCTGAAACATGACCTTTTAGATAATTAAAACTTAGAATTTTATCAAGACTGACCTTTGTAGATTTTGTACATTCAGCGGCTTATATTGAGCCCATGCTGAGTAAGCTACAAACACGATAATATGTGGCTGATGTGGAGCATTTCCTTGCTTGCATGAGAGTGTCTACCACCTTAGAAGCCTTTACCTTTCAAGATCCACACCTTCAGATTTAGGGACAGAGAATCTGGAAGATGGACCGGACTTTGATGTACAAGGGAAAGACTCTTCGGAAGGTCAAAAGGGGATTGCACGCAGATGCCCAGAATCAGAGGGAACCACGATCTGCATGGTAAAATGGAGCTATAAATTTGATGGATACCTGCTCCTGGGGAAGCCTTTAGAGAAATGGTGATAGAAGTGGGACCAGCGGAAAAAACATATCGTATTTGATCTGCAATCTGCAAGATGGGGCATTTCTTCCAATGGCATAAGGATCAAGGCTTCTCGAGAAGAACTTGGAGACCTTCCTGTTCACCATTATTTCCACGTATGGAGTTTCCCATCTGAATATAATCTCCTGGAAGGATTCTTCGGACAGGGACCATTAACCTGGATATATTTCCACTCTGCTCAGGTGATCTTCTACTGTCTTTGTATGCTGATCCAATAAACGTGCATTTTAGGTTACACCTTCCTGAATCAGTGTCTATTAGCCCAGTTCATGATCATTCTGTGATTTATGGAGTCTCTCAGAGATCAGCAATATCTAATGGCAATGTGGTGCATTTAGCCAATCTGACTACAGCTGCATCCACTTTTGGTGCACTATCTCTGGATGCTGCAGCAGAAGTGTCAAATTGATAAAGTTTGGAAATTATTCCTTGAAATTAAAGCTTTTTATCTGTTCTAGTCCATTTCTCTGAAGTGAGTTCCCTGATAGGCTCATGAACTTTGAATGTGACTCTCTTCCTTGTGAGATCAAAGAAGTAATGACTGGAAGATGACATCTTTAGTTGTCTCCTTTATATGCAGTGATGGTCAATACTGGCTGGGTCAAATTACGTAATAGGCACAGCTTCTTCCTCTGAAAAGGAGAAAACGTCTTTATAGGCTTCTGCTTATAGAATCCTGATGTCTGGACCTTTTGTAGGACTTACTGGCCTCCTTTGTGCTATGGGAAACTGCTTTCTTATTATAGTCTAAAATGTCAGGTGTA
Organism: Pelobates fuscus; assembly: GCF_036172605.1. Classification (NCBI taxonomy): domain Eukaryota; kingdom Metazoa; phylum Chordata; class Amphibia; order Anura; family Pelobatidae; genus Pelobates; species Pelobates fuscus. Next base: position 232,158,996 of record NC_086320.1, read on the forward strand.
GGAGTAAAGGTACCTTGCTACTGCCTTCAAACAGGCAACGCATGGATGTTTCCCTTCTATAGCTCTCTCACTGCTTTTCACATAATATCAGAAATGTCAGAATAAGCACTCTTTTATTTAACCAAGATTAAACAGAAAAATATCTGAAGCAAAGAAAAAACTAAACTGTAATAAACAAAATATGGCTTACTTATGAGACTTCAAGAGGTTTTTTTTAGATTAACCTGAATCCATATCTACCTGCTTGGATAATAAACAGCATTGTTAGAAGAAAAAAATTGATCCTAAAAGGACCCAATACCATATATAAAAATATATTAAATATACCTTTAAGAAATTGTACCATTAAAAGTTACAGAGAATCCACAGAATAATCAATTCCAAAAAAAGTCCAAGAACTAGCAACACTTTGCTTGTAAAAGGAATACGGGAAAACCCCAGTTTTGGCACTTTAAAAGAGGCAATGACATCACAAAGACATAGAAGCATGTGGAGCAGTGAACTGCGCATGCTGGTGCACGGACTCTCATGTATGTGCAATGCACCATACTTGTTAAGTCCAGACCGCACATGCACATTAGTACGGGAAGATGTTGAAACAAAAATTAAAATCCCATAGCTAAGGGGTCCAGAGGAAGAAAAATAAATGGCGGAAATCTGCTTGGAAGTGCAGCAAAACCGCCCACAGAATCCCAGGATCACCAAGGAAAAGGTACAAAAATGTCTACCATACCATGAGAGCAGACAGAGAAGGATCCATATCAATTAGTCAAAAGGATTAAATAATTTTAAATGTGCAAGTATTACTACCTCTAGGGTCACAGCAATTAAAGCCCCTGGCCACTAAAGGGGAGTCTTTAGGGGGGGGGGGGGGGGGGGGCGGGGGGGGGGACATTTGCACATGGCCATATCTTGAAGCTTTCCAAGGAAGAGAGACAGAACTCCCTTAGGGAAGTGGGTAACAACCCCCAGGAAATCCAAAGAGAAAAAAAAAAATATTAAAGAAACATATACTCTGTCCTACACATTTTCTTCTAATTAGGTCTCTGTCTAATTTGTGGATGGGAGTGCTGGGTAGGTACTGTGGCCATGGATATGGCCAATACATATATGTTATACTGTAAGATATATTTATTAAATAAAATATAAATGTCCATTGCCTGTTGTTTTCCTTTGAAGTGTAAGTTATTCTATAAAATTAACACAATTAATAAAAAATAAAGCATAAATGGTTAATTGACTAACTATGACTAGTAAAATTACAGAATTGAAACAAATATTCTGAAAAAAATATTTTTATTTGGATACACATTGTGTTAATCCTATGATATCAGTAGAACATACTAATTTTTCGATCTTTTGTGTAACAGATTTCATCTAATTTTCTTCACATTCCTTGAATAAATATCAGCGTTAATTAGCTTTTACCTATTTTAAGTTAATACACATTTATTTCAACATTCACTTCTCACTGTGGAATAATCTGTCTTGCTTTTAATTATACTCAGGTTTGATTAGCCTAGTTCCCATAGTATATGTTCCAATAATACCAAAAAAAAAGTTGCCTTCAAAGTAATTTTTATGGTTTTGTGTTATTTAAACAGAACAATGTACATTATTTTCATACTTCAACTCATGATGTCATTCTCTATATAAAAAATAGAGATCATTACACAAAAAAAATGAGGTAGAGGCAAAGTACCTGCCTGCACTAATATTAAAGCAAATAACACAAATGAGCAGTGCTGCAACAACTCCACACTGTAGTTCCACCAGTGTATAATAGCAACAAAAGGAAAAAAATGGAGTCATGCGCAACTGATATTGAAGGACATTAGCATTGATAAAGGGCTACTGCCCGAAACTTTGCATTCTGTACATTCCTTCCAATAAAATGTGGTAGCACCAGGGTGCGTACTTCAATATCAGTTGTGCATGACTCAAATTTTTCCTTTTGTTGCTAAAAAAATAGAAATCTAAATTATTTGTGTTTAAGTTAAAAAAAAAATATTAATGGAAACAAAATCTACTAAATAATTAAAGATGTGTGTTGATGAGAACAGTAAAGGCAGGAGAGTTACACAGAGGTTTAAGTACGTTAACAGTACGCAAAGTTTTACTTTGCTTAAAGGGACACTATAGTCACCAGAACTACTATAGCTTAATGTAGTTGTTCTGGTGAGTATAGTCAGTCCCTGCAGGCTTTTTGCAGTAAAACACTGACTTTTCATAGAAAAGGCAGTGTTTACAATACAAGGTGGGATACATCCAGTGACCAATCCTAAGATGGCTACTAGAGGTGCTTCCTGGGGCAGTGCTGCACACTGACATTCAATGACCCTCTACATGGTGACACTGAACCTTCCTCGCAATGCATCTCTATGAGGAGATGTTGATTGGCCAGGGTGGTGTTTGGCTCCGCCACCCAGCTCTCCTTCTTGGCTGACATCATCAGAAGTGAAACTCTCTGCCAATCCAACGTTTTCCTATGGGAAAGAATGGTGATTGGCTGTGATAATTACTTCTGATTATGTCAGCCAAGCAAGCAGATCAGGGACAGAGCCAGCTCCAGCAGACTGGACTAAAGGTAATATATTACTGTATTTAGGAGAGCAAGAAGGGGACAGGGGGGCTAGATATGTTTTTAACTCTATAGGGTCAGGAAGACATGTTTGTGTTCCTCACTCTATAATGTTCCATTAATAATATCATCAGTAAAAGTCAGTACAGTTTATAAGTTCTGTTTAAACCATACCAAACTTTAAAAACTAAATGTATAAAAAATTTACCATTTAAATTAATCTTAATATATGATAAAGCTGGTAAATTATAGAATTTATAAAGTTATTTTGAATTGAATATTTCCAGGTTTGCCAAAGAAGTGTAAGTATAATATGATAATGGAGTTGTTGGATCAGATCTTTTTGTTTGTTCATATATGAAAGAGAAAAATATATGCAATCTCCGGCCTCTGAAATGTCAGGATTGGTCAAGATGGTGAGACAATCCTGATTGTAGTTTCCTTTCCCTTTATCTCTGGATCGTTAGCTGTTGGTGTTCTGGTTTGGGGGAAAATGTGTAGTGGGAGTGAATCATTAGACACTCTGTGCTCAAGGACTAGAACTCTACAGAGACCATTGAAATCTCAGTGGGCATGCCCAATGATTGACAGGCAACATCGCATGTATTCACGCCGGGCTAACCTGCCAGGTCTTTGTGCAATTCACATGACATAGATGTAGAATCAATGTTTCTGTACAGAGGTATGCAATCTTCTGCCAATAATAAGGCCTTTTCTAATGTTTTCCACTGGGTGCCATTGTATGCATATCCTACCATGACCTACCATTGGGTCAGTAGTGAGTAGAATGCATTTATATGGAAATTATTATTATTATTATGTTATTTATATAGCGCCAACAAATTCCGCAGCACTTTACATTGGGTGGATAAAATGGTGCCACTTTCTATTAATGATGTGTGTCTTGGCATAACTAACTAAGATCAGATCATTTTGGCCAAGCAGAAGATCTGAAGAGCTGGATTTTATTGGTAATGAAAGTAATGGAAAAAAAAATCATAACTAATGGGCTAATTTCCATAGATTCAAAAATCCCATTTTATGCATGATAAATCTTCAAAAACATGAAAGTCATACTGGTTTTCACTTAAAATATCAATCTGTTATTATGATGTCAAATTGAAATGCAAAGGTTTCTATCACCTAAAAGGTTTCCATTCAATTCAAATGTTGAAGAGTTGGCAAGTCATGACCTGCTAATAAGTAGAGTTTAGCATTTCATGAGCGGTTCTGGCTTCTGTGAATGGGTATAGATGTTGAACTGATTACTGCACCTTAGAGAGGTCTAATTCACAGCTGGCAGCCAATCAGACTATTTCTGTTCGAAATGTATGCTGTGAGTCTAGTGGTGATTAGGGTTTTTTAAAATCTGGAACAGCACTGAATGATAGTGTATGCAGAAACAATCATTTTAAAAGCTTTGGACATTTGTGGATAAGGTTTTTTGTATTTTTGTATTTTTATTTTTGGTAGTGGTAGTGACGTTTTCTTTAAAATAACTAATTTTATCAGTTTTAAACAGGCAAGATAAAATACAAATAAAAGAAGTGAATATGTGCTAAATGTGATTACAAGCCTACCAAGACTTCTCAGAATAGAGTCATCTGACTTCAGAATATAACTCTGATGTCATCATTATAAATGTTACCCATTTTCTGCCACTGAATATGGGCTGTTGAAGAGGTGAAACAGAATCAATGTTTCTGTTTCCACCTCATTTGCATTGTGTGATCGGACTGTACCTGTATTCAACTGGATGTTGAAGAAAACAATGCATAACATGGAAAGGTAAAGGTAAAGGTGATGTTGGATTTTTTTATTTAATAATATAGATTACAGAAAAGTGACAGTTTCTCTTTTGTACTTGTTCAACACAGAATGCCTTTTAAATAGTATTCTAATAGAGGAAAACTATACATCATCAGCATATACTGTTTTTGCTCTTTCATCTTAAGATAGCTAACAAATATTACTCATGCATCATTACATATGCTTTGTAATTGCTCTGTCTATTACTGGACTCTTGTTAACTTCAGGGCATTATGGGCCTTTTTTTCCTACCCATTGGAATACATACCAGATGACCCACACATTGAAGGGCAATATAAATAACTGATCCTGAGACACACTTGAATTTTATATCAATGATGCCCGTATAAAATATTGTTAAATCAGTGCACACGACTGAAAATGTCATGTATAACAGTAGCCTCATCAGAGATACCACAACACTGACACTCATTTTGGCTTTTCATAGGACTTGTCAATAAGGTAAAACTGATACCCTTCTAGACACAGTGAGCAGCAAGTTCGCATGTAGACTGTACTTTGCACTGAGAAAGAGCATTCATTTGCAATATGCCATTGAGCTAAGTTATTACGTTCAGTCAAACTCTCTTAATTCCTCAACACACAATACTGAGAGGCACCAATTATTTTAGAAAAAAATTATAATTTGCACTTATGTGTCCAATAAAAGAAAGCAATGCCTAACAATTTAAAACCTTTTGCAACAGGTCATATAATTTAACAGGACACCTTCTAGCTGTTTAGCAACAGTGCATCTTGAATTACTTTTTACTTTTCTAATAAGCAGACAGACTCTCTGTACTTCATTCAGGATTACAAAACCATCAATAGTTGTAACAAAAATCAAACAGATGCTAATGTTTTAAATGTATTTTTTCATCCTGAAAGCAGTTTTTTAATATTAGAAATACTAGCTAGGTTTAAATGAAAAACATTTGATCAACATGTGAGTTCTTAATCAAATTCTGATGGCTAATCTACTTGCTGGAATAATTAGCTGCTTTTGGTACTAAGTTTTGAATTCATGATTGTTCCTTTTTTCTTCATTAGAGGGCAATAGAAACACTACTAAATATGTGTTGATGGTGACTTTTGTTGGTGGGGGCCCATTAGAGTTGTTAATTATTGCAATACTGCTAGCAATGTGACTTTCTTTAATATACAGCAGAGGTTCCCAATTCATTTTTTCCAGTGGAACCCTTTGACATAGTATATCAACATCATGCCCCTCCCCCCCCCAAAAAAAGCTGTTGTGCCGGTGTGTGTCTGTGTGTCAAGGTGTGTGTATCTGTGTTTGTATGTACCAGTGTGTGTGTGTATCTGTGTGTCAATGTGTATCTGTGTGTTTGTATGAATCTGACACAAATACACACAAATTGGCACATAGTGGTACACAGATACACACACTGACACAGATATACACACCTTAGCAAACAGTGTGTATCTGTGTGTATGTATCTGTGTGTCAAGGTGTGTGTATCTATGTGTCGAAGTGTGTATATCTGTGTTTGTATGTGCCAGTGTGTGTATCTATGTGTCAGTGTGTATCTGTGTGTGTGTGTGTGTGTGTGTATGTATCTGACACACAGATACACACACACACACACACTGGCACATAGTGGCACACAGATACACACATCTTGACTCGCAAATACACACACTAAAATACACACGGTGACACATACACACACTGGCACCCACATGTACACACACTGGCACACACACACACTCAGATACACTCATTGACACATACACACAGTGTCATATACACACACTGATGCACTCAGATACAAACACACTGACATACACACACACACACACACACAAAGGGACATACAAACACACTGATATATGCTGGCACATACACACATACTGACATACACACACACACACACACTCAGATACACACAGTGACACATACACAAACCTTGACATACAGATACACACACTGACACACTCAGACACACACTCTTTGACAGACACACATACACTCTCACTGACAAACACACATACTCTTTGACAGACACACATACACTCTCACTGACAAACACACATATACTCTTTGACAGACACACAAGCACATATAAACTCACTTTGACAGACACACATACAATTTTGTTTAAAATTTTACTCCACCCAGCCCCCCTACCTTTGGGAGTGCTGGCATGGAGTCTCTATGTCCCTGTGGTCCAGTGGGGCTGCTGGTCTGAGCGTGCAGTCCCTGGGGACCAGTGGGGCTACTGAGTGGCTGGCGTGCGGTCCCCGGGGTCCAGTGGGGCTGCTGAGAGGCAGGTGTATGAGCGGCGAGGGAGCATTGATCTCCCTGCTCAGCTCCATCATATTCCGGCTCCAGCTTCACTGCTATGCGCGCGAGGGAGCTAAGCAGGCAGATCACTGCCCACTGCTCCCTCGCCACCCGTTGCCATTTTGTTATTAGACATTTTGGTGGAACACCAATTGGGAAACGCTGATATACAGCATTCAAGGACTTCAAGTGTTATTAGATTCCATGCTGTTTTGTCTACAATTACGTGTCGTGTGATTGAATAAGGCCAATAATTAAAAGTAACAATTTCAGGTTTTGGAGCAATATTGTAACATCCACCAAGAATTTCATAATCCATGGATAAAATGGTATGTTTATGTAATGCAAGTTTTCATAATGTATTTTTAAAATAAGGACTTTTGATGAATAACCCCATAGGCTGAAGATCATAAAATGCAAAGCATTCCCCAAATGAAATATATTCTTTAAAGGACCACTATAGGTCTGGGTGCCAGGTCCACCTAGTATTAACCCTTTCTGCTGTAAACATAGAAGTTTCAGAGAAACTGCTATGTTTACTTTAAGGTTAATCCAGCCTCTAGTGGCTGTCTCATTGACAGCCGCTAGAGGTGCTTCCGCACTTCTCACTGTGATTTTCACAGTGAGAAGACGCCAGCGTCCATAGGAAAGCATTGAGAATGCTTTCCTATGAGACTGGCTGAATGCGCACGCGGCTCTTGCCGCGCATGCGCATTCAGCCGATGATGGGGAAAGGAGGAGGAGAGTCTCCAGCACAGAGGGAGCCCGGCAGTGGGAGTGGGACCCTGAGGGTGGGGGCTCCCTCAGGGCACTATAGTGCCAGGAAAATGAGTATGTTTTCCTGGCACTATAGTGGTCCTTTAAGTAGAGTCAGTTAGAAAGCATATTTCCCAACCTTGATCTGTAGGTGTACATGAGAGAAGCATTGTGTTTAAAAGTGTTTACAATTATATTTAAAAAATATATATACACATACTTTTATTCTTCTGATTAAGCAATGCACACAGATCCACAGATTGCTTTGAATGGTTCGAATTCCACTGTCTGCTAAAGGGATTATAATGTGATGTAAATCGAGTAATTCTATCTCCATTTACATCAGAGATGTCTAGTCTCTATGAATGTGGCTTCCTTGATTATGACATGTGCCACGGTGGACCAGCCTACAGAACTGACAATTCTACACCAACCATACTGGCCTTTAGACAACTTCAGAGTCTTACATATACAATTCCAATCATAGTTAATGGCCACATAGGAGTTACATTATACATTATCAAACTGCCTCTTCCACATTCTAGGGAGTCCCTCCACTCCATAGTATTCTCTGATTCATTCTTTTTGTGGGTTGACTATTAACACTGTGCAATGACCATGTGCACTCACTGGCTTTTTTTAAACTTTGTATTTTTATACATATATAAAATGTTCAGTATATGTTAATAAGCCAATGTCTGTTGAGTTAAAAGAGAAATACCATGTATTGGACACAAATTATATATTTTCCTTTACATTAAACACATTGTCCTTGATAAAAGCCTTTGCTAAGTAATGATGTTGATAAGTAAATTCATGATGTACAGATAGTAGATTGAAGGTTATTCCATAGTTGGAGACTAAAGCACAATCAATATCCCTGAGGTTCTTTCTTCATTACATTGTAAACCCATCATACCTTATCAAAACAACTCAAAGATATAAGATGTAATCAAGTGCTAAAAAATCCTTAGAAGAAAAATATCCATGAGTCTTCCACTCGTTTGTACTTTCTGTTATGGATGAGATTTGCTACTCTGATGGCTTGGTTTGATACATTGATATTGTTTGCAATGTAATTAACTTTAATGATCTTCTTTTTTTTTTTTTTTTTTAAGATAAAACGGTTAATTATGTTCTTAAATGTGGGTCTCCATGAAAGTAATATAGATATCAACATGGCTTTCGCCATTATTTATTTCAGGATATATAGCACAATTAAAATCCCAGATTTCACATCATACATTCATACATACATATTATAGTGTTTAATAATGACAAATATAAATAGTGATAACATATATTACACTTTATGTAGCAATACATTACCTACAACAAGGTGTATCACGTTGATTTTAGCAAAGAAAAATAGGCTATGAGTATATTTTACTTTTTGTCTGCATTACAAGTCATACAAATATACATATTGTTGTTTTCACATTTAAATATGCATTATAATATACTAAAATCTATGACATTGCTCCTTAGTTTCAGTATATTCCACTTTTCTACAATACTAAAAGCAAATTTAGTGGTTGTTAATGCTACAATTTCACAAGTACTAAAAGGATAACTGAAAAGATTATTGTGAATCAATAGACTTATACTCAGTGAATGCTTATTCTCATACCCTAGGTAAAACAAATGAAAGCAGTACTAGAACAAACAAAATTATCCTTTAAATTATCATTAAACAGCTCAAATAACCTTGCTTGATCATCATTCTCTATTCCCCCATTCACAGATCTCTTCACCTAAATATTAAACGATTATTAAGATATGTATTACATGAATGTATGAGGGACAACAAAATATGGCAGAGTTCAGTGCATACCTCTATGGCATTTAATCCTTTTTTAATCCATTTTTGAAACGTGACTATTCTAATTAGAATTTCCTGGGAAAATTATGAGAAGATATAAATTTTATGTGACTTAAGATCTATTTCTGGAAAGGACACTGAGGCACAGGAGTTTGTAGCAGAGGCAAGGACAGCACCTTGAGAGCCTTACACTTTAAGATAGGACAAAATACAGTAGTAATGGGTACACCTTGTGGATATGTCACTGGCCAAAATACACACACACATACACACATAAACACATATGTGCAAACCAACAAAAAAAAAGGAGGAGAGGGGAAGTGGGGGCAGGCAGTCTCTTCACTCAGCAAGGCAAAGGTTGTGTGGTCTTAGCAATCTATGTCTGCCTACATGCGATATCATTTACCCATGGTGTCCATGATTGAATGCCGCATTCTGTTGTACCCCTCAATGATGCTGTGGTTGACTCCATGAGCTATATGTATTCTACTCTAGCCATCCACTGTTGGAGAGTGGGTGCCGACTGTTTTTTTTCACATTGTGGGGATAAGAAATTTAGCATTGATTAACAGATGCGTGGTAAGAGATTTCTTATAAAGCTTTAATATAGTGTGGAGCAGCTAATGGGAGACACACACACACACATTTATTGTGGGAAAATAATGCCATCAAATAAGAGTCTGTATTTTGAGCACATTGTAGCTCTTTTCTATCTCATTGCTTTTTTTGCAGGAAAATACAGAATAAGTGCCTGCATACTTTTTTTTTCTATCTTAAATTATAATTCAAGATACATAAATGATCATAATTATCTCATGAAGTCACATAAAAGTCCTGTAAGCATGCTGTTCCATGGCCATACCTTGACCAAAAGTTGCTTGGAAAAAAATGTGTTTCTCTTTGGCAATTTGAAACAAAGGAAGGTATGTTGATGGCAAGGATTCACATACAATATTTGGCAGCAAAAATTAATGACATAATACACGTCACAGCAAGTCACACTACCATCTAACATGGGATGCAAGTGTAACATTTCATGAGTAATGCATGATTCAGATAAATTAATACTTCAAGAACCATAATCACGTCAGTGTGCTATAGAGGTTATGGTGCTGGGAGGGCCCACTTGCCTCCTCCCGCCTTCATTAATAGTCAAAATAATTGTAAATGGTTTGACTTCTTCCCGGGGTCTGCCACCTCTACTAAGCCTGATATAGAGCCAGAAACAATATGTCCTAGATAAACCTAGCAGTCTGTAGTAAGAGCAAAAAACAGAGTTAACAGAAGCTCCTAAATAGAAGCGTCCGGCTCTCTATCAGCTCTCTGAGTGGCATCCAGCAGAATTAAAATTGTTAATCCACCTCTGCTGTCAGTCTTAGCTTCCCCACAGCTATTATGAGTAAGATACATGTTTAAATATTTCCTATAAAACATAAAAAAATAGTAATAATAATAAATAAAAAATAAAATCTGTTATTACTCTGTACTGCACGGGACCCTCCAGGTATAAACAAATTGGACACCTCCCTTCTCTTTCAGCCCCTTCCAATATTGTTGCACCACACTAAAATACCCCTAAAGCTTTATATGATTTTTTTACGAAGCATCTGTTTACTGCAGCTAAATCTCTTATCCCCACAATGAGGAACAAACAGTCGGCACCTACACTCAAGCATGTACACCATAGGTACATAATATCGCATGTTGGCAGACATAGACACAACCTTTGCCTTGCTCGTCAAGGAGTGAAGAGACTGTCCTGCCCCCACTACCCCTCTCCTCCTTTTCTTTGGTTTAGCCCACGGCCCAAGTGGGAATTGGTGATGGGGTAATTTTACAAACCAGTAAAACAGTATTCTATTGTTACACTGACTATTCAGTCATGTACATGGAGTTTGTTCTTTACTGCATAAGTCTCCTATAACACGTAATCTTTTTATATATGTCACTACAGCGTGCTTCACTGATTACAATAAAGATTGTAAAAAAAAGACATTTTGATTTAGTTTGATATATTTTATCTTTGAAACCTTTAACTGCTAAAAAAAATGCAAAAAACAAACAAACAGGCATATTAGTAAAACACAAAGAAATAAATGTAGTATTTTGACATAGTTGCTCTAGTTGTGGGAAAAAAATATTATTGATGAAACTTTTAAAACACTTATATTATTTATTTTTCCACTTTTTACAAATTGAACATTTGTTTCACCAACTAGAATGTGATTTTATATTTTCTGGTCTAGAAATATGCTCTTTTTTTTCATTTAACGTGCTAGGAAACAGCTACATTTTCATCTCAATACTGGCATTCATTTTGTGTGTAATTTTAAATCATTTCTTGAAGGTTTAAATATTATTTTAGTGCATGTAATAAAATTCACTTATAGAATCTCCAACATATCCTAGAATAGTTATATTGTTTATTAGAATTTATGAAACTATAATAAAATATGCATTATTTTTTGTTTTAGTATTTCAGACATCCTACATTTCAATACATCTCTTATGATATGTCACTTCACTGTCTCATATCAACTCATTCATCTAACTCTACTTACTATTCTTATATCTCATTCACCCACTCACAGGCAAACAAAAAATGTTTCATCTTTATTTTCTTTGATAAAGTCACATGAAATGACATGTGCGTTTTGTTCTAACAACCTTCACGATCAGTTTCGAAGTGTGACCTGATTTCTATGGCAATGCAAAGCTAGATTCATTAAAATTTTCTAGATAAAAAAAGACACACCGATATAACGATTTGCATTAAATACCAAATGTATCAAGATGAGGAGGTATATAGCACTGATTTATTTAGTACGCTAGCATTGCAGGATGCTATTTTATTAAATTTGACAGTAAATGTATTTTCAAAATAGAACAGAAAGGGGCATGTCAGTTATGAAACATGCACCAATGCCAAAGAGGTAAGGGTGAGCACAGTGACATGGTGGGGGTATTGGCTCAGCTAGCACTCCCATAAATATGGCATGTAAACCTCATTAGTTGTGTTCTTTGTCTAGTTCTAATTAACGACTTGGTTTTAACCAACTCAAAACTGAATTTCAATTAATGGACACTGACTAGATTATGAAGACAACAATGAATGAATAGCATAATTCTAATTGGAGCAATAACAGTTAAAATACTTAAAGGGAAACTATAGGCACCAAAACAATGTTAACATAAAGCAGTTTTGGTGTGTACTAAGAGTAGGTAATTTAAGAGTACAGCCGAAGTCACACTTCCATGCATGTGACTTAGACAAGCTTCCAAAACACTTCCTGTGAAGAAAGATCTAATGTTTAAACATCCTTTATTGCACAGTCTGTTTAATTTAGAATCTCGTGTCTCCTGCTCTATTCACAGTCTACTAGAAACTGTAGAAGCCTCCTGTGTGTGATTAAAGTTCAATTTACAGAACAGGAAATTAAAACTTCTATAGTTAGTTAAGATCTGGTTGAAAATGAAACCACTTTTGTAAGCAGGCTGCGTGACTCACACAAAGGAATGTATTGCTAGGACTGAATGGACGGAATCAACAGTGACTTAACTCCTAGATGGAAGAGAATCGAGTAGTTAGACTGCAGAGACATCTATACACTAAAACAGCCAAAATTCAGAGTAGGATTTGACAGGTAGAAAATTTATTTGTTAGTACTTTAATTATTTTGTTGCAGGTACATGTTATAACTGAGTCATGGCACATTCATCACAGGTAATTTCATGAAGTAACAATGAGTAAAAATAATACAATTATATTTTTCAAACCGAAACAACTGTTCAGCGACAGATAATTTCCAGAAATTCACAGATTAATTGGCAGCCACAATAGCCTATTACTCCCTATTACTTCCTGTGAGGATATCTGAAGAATTGGGTGTACATGAACAAACAACGTAGACTTGACCTGCTCAAGAAGAATATCAGTGCCAAAATTCTAGCGCTAAAGCCTCAAACATTAACTAATTTTATGAACAATGCAATTGACAGAGACAACTTTGCGAGGCAGCAAATAGAGCTCATTTAAAAGATGTCATCTTCTGCACTTAGCCAAATAAATCTCCATACATTAAGCATTCATTGTATGCAATATAATTGAAATTGGCTCACTAATAAAAACGGATTGACTCCTCAAACCCTACTGAATTCTGGCCTACCCTCAGGTATCGCTTTAAATTTCTTATTTTTTACACAAACATTCAAATGTCTCTAGATGTGTTCTTCTGCAAATAATGAATTACTAAATCAAACAAAAGATAAACAAGTAAACATGTTTCAAACAAATAATCTCTAAAGTCTCCAAAAAATATATTTCATTAATTATTACTTATGTTAATTTGCTTCCTTTGAAGCACTTATGTTTTTGTCCTTGCATGATTTAATGATTTTGCTAATTCTTTAACAAGACATAGCTGTTTAACTGGTGAGGTTTAATATATGTTTAAAAGAGTAAGGTGCAGATTACATGCTTTATTTAACATATAGACACTAACTAGAAACTGTTTAGATTTAATCAGTCATTGCTTATTTTTTTAATTTGTTCTTATTTTCGACACCACATCGTTTGCTGACAGAATCTTGGCATGTGATTTAGTACACTGAATAAAATGTAACTGCAGTCTTAGAAGGCGACAAACCCCATTGATTAAAAGGTTAGCATCACTGTCATTTTATTAATGTTACTGTTGCATTATACATTCACTGATCAGCCACAATATTAAAACCACCTGCCTAATATCACGTAAGTCCTACTTGCGCTGTCAAAACAGTTCTAACGCATTGAAACACGGATACCGTAAGACCTCTGAATATGTCCTAAGGCATCTGGCACCAAGACATTAGCAACAGATCCTGCAAGTTGCGAGGTGGGGCCTCCATGGATTGGATTTCTTGTTTAAGCACATCCCACAGATGCTCAATCAGATTGAGATCTGTAGAATTTGTAGGCCAAGGCAACACCTTGAACTCAAACCATTCCTGAACAATTTTTGAAGTGTGCAAGGGTGCATTATCTTGATAACAGAGATTACTTACATCAGGGAGCACCATTGTGATGAAGGGGTGTACATGATCTGCAACAATCTCTAGGTAGCTGGTACATTTTAAAGTAACATACACATGAATGCCAGGACTCAAGGCTATCTAGCAAAACATTGCCCAGAGCATTCTGCTATTTTTCCACAGTGCATTCTGCTGCCATCTCTTTCCCAGGTAAACCACACACATGCACACGTCCATCCACCTAATCTAAAAGAAAACATATTTCCTCAGAAAAGGCAACCTTTTCCATTGCTCCATGGTTCTGTTCTAAAGGTGCTTTCGGTGATGGACAAGGGTCATCATAGGCATTCTGACCGGTCTGTGGCTACTCAGCCCCATATGCAGCAAACTGATATGCATGGTGTGTTCTGACACCTTTCTGTCAAGGCCAACATTACGTTTTTTAGCAATTTGAACTGCAGCAGTTCTTCTCTGTGATCAGAAAAACCAGGCTAGCCTTTGCTCCACACATGCAACAATGAGCCTTGGGCATCCATGACCCTGACACCACTTTTAGTAGGTATTAACCACAGCATACTGTGAACATCACACTGGGAACATCACAACTCAATATATTTTCCTATTGCCTATTTTTTCCTGCTTGCAACACATGAAATTCAAGAACTGACTGTCCTTTTGCTTTCTAATAAACATCACCTTTAACAAGTGCCATTTTAACAATAAAATCAATGTTATCCACTTTACCTATCAGTGGTTTTAATGTTGTGGCTGATCAGTGTATTAACCACTATCTCTAGAGTTATATGAATGCTATCTAGACACAAGCTACCCCTCAGTAGTTCAAAGCTGATTCAAGACATAAGCATTCAATGCTTAGAATGGTCAGACTACACCAACTTAGAAAACTCTTACACAACACTGGTCAACACAAAATGCACTTTGGAGGTGATAACTGTATAGCCAGAAATATTCAGTTGTGGTTTCAGATAATTAGTGAGCAATTCCCATTGGAGAAATCTGGAGCCAGACATGACTAAAAGGCATGGTGTGAACATAATGGGTTTTAGATCACATTTCATAGCAAATATCTGCATATTATTCTGGTCATGTATAATGCACATATTTCTTTCAACCTACATTTACTTTTGTGCTGACAATGACTTTTTAGAATTTAAAAATAAAGAGTGGCCCAGGCAGACATTTAATAGCTATGTCTAAAACACTCTCATTCTGTTTAATTAGTGCAATTTAATTCTCCTTATGAAGCTACTTTTGTTTCCTAAGTGCTGTTAACCTCTGCAATGTCACTAGATCTGGACTGATTTGTATAGTGATGTGTAACAGATCCTTCGGGCATTGCACGGATGAGGTATTTTGATTCCTCTTTGCTCCATGTTTTCGTGTCTAATGTTAGCATTTAAAGGTTTTTACAGTTGCTTGACCTTAATCATGCTGTATAAAATACCAAACTCCCTGCAATGGCTTAGTCATATTAATATCATTCCTCTTTTAGCAATATATTTCATGATTTGTCTGCACCACATGAGATTTCCTGGCTGCCACCGAAGTCAAGTGATTACTAAGTGCACTGGGATGCTTCTTGAATAAAAGAGGCTATTTAAAATACAATTTTATGATTTAATTATTTCAACGACTTTTTAAAACTATCATGTGAATAAAATGTTTCATTTAGCTATTTTTATAATTTAAAACACATGGAAAATACGGATTTCAAACATAACTAGGACAGATCGGTCACAGGACTTCCTATGGTTTTTCCAAGATTTCTCATCAAGGTCATGACCCCTGCTAGCAAAAATAATAACTTTGCCCTCACACTGTCCCTTGGTTCCATTAGGAGTGCTACAGTGTTTCAACTAGTTTGATTCCAAACACACATCATCATTATGCTAGTTCGAGGGCTTTTGAAAAAGTGTAAACTCAAAATAGCTTTTTTTTTTATCACTTGGCAAATTAAATTCACTATCACAGAAGAAAAAAAAGAAAGTAAAAAGAAAAAGAAAGAAAGCCGATAAGAGATGTATTGTAGTCTCCTGTTATTGTAGATTTACTCAACAAATACTGCACTAACTAAGAAGGGTGTTTAATCAAGATGCATTTATGTCTACATTTACTAGTCACGCACACACACAGATTTTTTCAGTTTGCCATTTCCTGTTTTTTTGTCTAACTTTCTATTCTGATTTCTGACCTTGGCTGTACCATTATGACTCCTGGTATCTTGACCTGGTTAGTTAACACATTTATTTACCTCCGTAGTTCTGACTTTGGCTAAACTTAGACCCAGTATTTCACTCTTCTCACTGGCGTTATCCCTGGACACAACAGAGTCCAATAATACACCTTTGTATCTTTCCTATTGTTCTTGTTGATAGAGAATTTACCTTCTTTGCTGAAGGATCGAACAGTCATGACAGCATTCATATTGTGTGTACTGCCTGTTACTAATTGCCATGTCTTAATTACCTGGAGGGTTACTAGGATTTCGCCTTTGGCCTGTCAACCTATCTCTACAATTTGACATAGCCTGCACCTCACTACTCCTATCACAATAATTTTGCTTCCTTGTTGCAGCTGTCTTGGCAGGTGCCTTCTTTCATTACAAATAATTTTCTTTACAACTCCAAAATGAGTTTAAGTTTTAATAATGATTTTAAAATGATTCATCTAATGTGACATATTCCGACTCTGAAGGAGGAAATCAAGTGCTCTCCATACTAGTTAAGTACCACTGATTAATTCACTTGCTATATGTTAGTAGGGAATGCACTAAATTAAAAATAATTTAATTCAATATAAAATTTTTTTTGCTAAAATGTTGTATGATAATTATTTATTACACTTTGATTCACTAGGTAATGTAAATATTGAAACCTGCGGGTCAGGTCCAATGAAAATGCAATAGATATGGGCAGATATGGGCAACTTGAAAATGGATAGATCAGATATAGGTGTAGTGTGAACGCTCCTATAATAAAACTACTAAATACATAATCAATATAATCAATATAATCAAATAATTAATAAATAAAAAGCATGCACTTGAAATACAATCAGCTCTACAAGGACTAAATGCTACTAGAAGCAAAAAATATATCCGCCCAGAAAAATCATCTGCAGCCCAAATATAACAAGAGAGAAACAGTTATAAGAACAAAATAAAGATGAAAATAAATGTATCTAGACCAGAACGGACAAAGATACAAACTATACAATAAAAGATATATATTGTAATCTCAAGAAATATCCCTCAAACAATCAGGGGCAAGAGCCACTAAGTGGTTTTGGAGAGATCAATAGAACCATAATTGAATCATATATATATATATAAAAATATTAAACCATGTACACTGATAAATACACTCAAGTTCAACTAAGGAGACATCCTGCATATAAAAGAATACTATAAGTGAGATAGCAATGGAATAAAAGTACTTATCCATGTGGGGTGCTCCTTACACACAATCCTGTAGTAGATAGGAAATCCTGAATATCCAATATCCAGCGAGCTCAACCTCTTAGTAGGTAAAGACAGGCTTCGATGGTCCCCAGGGCACTGTATTATGCCGTCCAAGTAAGCAAGAGGTTGTAGCTCAAGGGATCCCTTGAGAAAGGCACTAGGCTTACTTGGGCAGCATCATACAGTTGAAAGCTGATGAAAGCTCTCAGTTGGGAGCTGAAATATTTATATTTTATTGGATCATGTAAATAAAAGCTAAGTTTTATATTTTGTAATACTAAGTCCTTAGAGTGTGTTATATATATATATATATTCCAAAAACCTGAACTCCTGGTTGTAACCAATAAAGCCCAGTGCAGTTTGGTAAAATGTTTATTTATATATATATATATATATATATATATATATATATATATATATATACTATTACATGACATAATTATGTGATTTTTATTAATTATCTATTGAGGGACATGCCTGACAACCCAGGCAGAAAGTCCATAGTATTTAGTTTCCAATCCCTATATACTGGTGTACGTGTGAGACTTCACTGAACACAGATATAAGTAAAAAGTATAATGATGATGATATAATCAGTGAAAGTGCAGTTTTTGTGTGAAAAATGCAAAAAAAAGAATTTAACACTTACTTTGGCCAGGGTTTGTGACTAAGTGGCCACTAAAAAGATTGTACATAGCCCATTTTGAATATCCTGGGTTGTCTACTTTTTGCAAATAGTATGCAAATATGGGACTAATTCTCAAAAACATTATAGGGCCAGCAAACCATTTGGAAAACTGAAATGGGCAAGCACTATATCTGACCCTGTAACTCTCCTAAACTCCATAAAACTTGTATATGGGAGGTACTACTATACTTTTGATGCATGTGTGTATGTATGACGCATATACGGAAACGTGCGCCATGACGTCATCGGTGACCAAAGCGGAAATGACCTGAATAGACGTCAGGACGGAGGATGCGGTCCTGACATCGGAAATGTAAGTTGGAGGAGCTTAACTTCAGAAATAAAACGCACCAATTCCAGACCTTTTAAAGACTGGAATGTTGTGAATGGAGTATGCACTTTTGAAACGCGTCAAGTGTTTTATGGAGTGGACTCTTTATTTTGGATTTTGCTAGCTGTTTTATCTTGTATTCTGTGTGCATCTTATCCTGAGAACATCTACCTTTTATCCATTCAACGCTATTAGTCTGAGCCAGCTTTTTCTAAGTGGCACAGCAGCATGTGAGTGAGACCAATTGTTATTTATGTTTCACTTTGTTCATATGGTATTACCCTATGTTTTTGCCTGTCTTGTTTAATTTACAGTAACATCTACTATATATGTGTGGTAATATTTATGCTTTTTAGTGTGCTCTCACAATTTCCTGTTTTTACTGTATTGCACTTTTGTGTGGTGGAGTGACCCACATAGGTGATTGTAGCACCTTATTTAACTGGGTTAACCAATCCTTATAATCTATTTACTTTAATACAAATATGTGTGTTTTATTGCAGTAAAAGCTAACGGCATTATGACATTCACAGGCAAAATGCTAATAGGAGATACATTACTGGAATCAAGTGCTACAGATAGCAGCATTTGATTAGTAGGGTGCAGCGTTTGGCTGTGCATGCTTGTTCCAATCCATTGCTATAATCCATTGCTCTATAAGCAGTAGATCAGGATAGATGGGGCAGGCAGCTGCAGAAAATAAGTCCTTGCACTGGAAAAGTAATTTATAATTAGTTAACATTAATCTTTTAATGCCAAAGGGGGCTGACAGATGGGAACCTATAGTCCCGAAAAAACGCTTGTTATTTTTAAGACTATAGGTTCCCTTTAAAATATACAACTAATATATTTTTTGTGCAAGATAATAATTGCAAGGAGTCAAATAATATGCTTTTTATTACTATTGTAATAAAAAAATAAATAAAAAAAGATACTGATTCACCTGAATCTGAGCTTTGACATTTGTGTAATAATATCAATACTGACCATAATAGAATAAAAATACTTTATGACACAAGTGCCTTTCAATGGTTTTAAATTCCCGAGTGGGTACTGCCAAAGTAACCACTGCTCATGGTTTCCAATTTATACATGTGTTGATTTATTCAGTATGTGACCATTTTCAAATTAGGAACTGTGATTATTGAACTTCTGGCATGATTTCCCTCCTTTCATTAAGTACATTAAGTTCAATTTTACAAATCAATTCAATTATCAGTCACCTAGAATCTCAAACCATAGATCAGAAATGAGCTGATATAAATATCTTATTTCCTCCCTTCCATATTTTCACAGCTGGCAGCCTAATGTCCAGACATTTAAATGGCATCAAGTAAATATTTCCCCTCAATCTCCTACAATGCAAATTAATGTTCCATACACAATATTCTTACAAGGCATTGAAAGCACTTCTGGACTTTTTCATTTTCTCAATTATCTTACCAGTAAATTCATTATTTCTGAATTGATTATATAAACTACTATGCAACATTATTATTATTATTATTACTATTTATTATCTTTATTATTGGCATGCACTAGTGTGCCTTTTTGGGGCAGGGGGAAGGGGGAGTGCATTATGCATATGTTTTATTTTCTTTTTTCTGCTGTGGTGACATCAATTCAGGATGTAATTTCTCCTTTACTCACCCACACACACAATGTTAAACAAAAATCTGCATACCAGTCAAGCCATAAGACTTGCTTTTCCAACAGAAATCACAAATTTGCACTGATGTTACTCCCGCAAAGGATTCTAGGTGGGGATATGCAAATTAGTTCAACAAAGAATAACATTTTTGCCTCATTCCATTTTAACCCCTTAAGACCGCAGCCAAATGTACAAGTTGTGAACGAAACAAAATGTAAACAAAACTTGGCATTTGCACTATATGTCTGTCCAACCGTAATTCACCTCTTTCATATTAAATGCACCCCCCCTTATTATATATCATTTTATTCAGGGGAAACAGGGCTTTCATTTAATATCAAATATTTAGCTATGAAACATAATTTAATATGAAAAAAATGGGAGAAAATAAGATTTTTTTTTATTTCTTTAGTTCTACATGGCATTTTAACTGTCAATGTCATAATACTGTTTGCTTTTACTGCAATAAAATACACATATTTGTATTCAGCAAAGTCTCACGTGTAAAATAGTACCCCCTATGTACAGGTTTTATGGTGTTTTGGGAAGTTACAGGGTCAAATATAGCACGTTACATTTGAAATTGAAATTCGCCAGATTGGTTACGTTGCCTTTGAGACTGTATAGTAGCCCAGGAAATTAATTTACACCCATAATGGCATGCCATTTGCAATAGTAGACGACCCAAGGTATTGCAAATGGGGTATGTCCAGTCTTTTTTAGTAGCCATTTGGTCACAAACACTGGCCAAAGTTAGCGTTAGTATTTGTTTGTGTGTGAAAAATTCAAAAAACGCCAATTTTGGCCAGTGTTTGTGACTAAGTGGCTACTAAAAAAGACTGGACATACCCCATTTGCAATACCTTGGGTTGTCTACTAATGCAAATAGTATGCCATCATAGGGGTAATTTTCATTCTTGGGCTACCATGGGGTCAAAAAGGCAACGTAAGCAATCTGGCGAATTTTAATGTGAAAAAAATGAAACACAAGCCTTATATTTGACGCTGTAATTTTTGAAAACACCATAAAACCTGTACATGAGGGGTACTGTTGTACTCGGGAGACTTCGCTGAACACAAATATTTGTGTTTCAAAACAGTAAAAAGTATCACAGCAATAATATCGTCCGTGTGCTGTTTGTGCGTTTGTGCGTGAAAAATGCAAAAAACTACACTTTTACTGGCGATATCATCGTTGTAATAAATTTTACTGTTTTGAAACACTAATATTTGTGTTCAGCGAAGTCTCCCGAGTAAAACAGTACCCCCCATGTACAGGTTTTATGGTGTCTTGGAAAGTTATAGAGTTAAATATAGTGCTAGCAAATTAAATTCCCTATACTTTCGGCATGGGTTGTCAGGCAGGTCCGGCTAATTGTAATTAATTAGGATACCTAATTATGTAAAATTATTACATAAATATATGTGTAGAATTAAGATATATATATATATATATATATATATATATAAACAAAATACCAAAGCCAGGCACTCCTCCGTGTTATAATTTAGGTATTCTGAGCCTAGGTGCAATCCCGCGTTATATATATCAAAAGGTAGTAAAGGGAGCACACTAGGTCTTGTAAATTGTGCAAAAAGTATTTATTGCATTCAAAAGGAATACAACGCTGTGGTACAGCAAATCAACGTTTCGACCCTGCTGGGTCTTTATCAAGATCACGTGATCTTGATAAAGACCCAGCAGGGTCGAAACGTTGATTTGCTGTACCACAGCGTTGTATTCCTTTTGAATGCAATAAATACTTTTTGCACAATTTACAAGACCTAGTGTGCTCCCTTTACTACCTTTTGATATATATATATATATATATATATAATTTTTTTTAAATATTTTTATTTATATATAGGTATATATATAGTGATATATACGTATATATTTATGTATATAGATATATATTATTTCGTTCTACGTGTATTTTGATATAAATATATATACATATTAATATCACAATACAGTTAGAACGAAATAAAACACATCTATATATTTTTTTATATTTTATTTTTAATTATTTTTTTTATTTTATTTTTTTACGTATTTACATATTTTTTTTATATTATAAATAAATATATAACAATAATTATATATATATATATTTAATCAGTATCAGTCTACGTGTAATTTGATATTAATATATATATATATACAATTATATATATATTAATATTAATATACACCTAGACAGTGTATGTGTATGTGTGTATATGTGTATATATATACTTAGATCATATAGATATAATATATATATATGATCTAAGTATATATATATTTTTTTTTATGTGTGCAATTTGTGTAAGGGATGTAGTGTGTTTATAGGGGATGCAGTGTGTGTTTGCGTATAAGGAATGCATTGTATGTTTCTCTGTGTGTGTGTGTGTGTGTGTGTGTAAGGGGTGCAAAGTTTGTTTCTGTGTATGTAATGTAGTTTCTGTGTCTAAGAGAATGAGTGTTTGTGTGAACGTAAGGGATGCATTGTGTGTTTCGGGTGTGTCTGTGTGTGAGTAGGAATGCATTGTATGTTTCTGTGTGTGTATGTGTATGTGGGGGGATTCATTGTGTATGTGTGTAGTGTAAAAGAGAGGGTTTGTGGGGTAGGATAGGGACTGAGAGGGGAGCAGCCCTTTATTTATTTATTTTTAAAATTCATAGTGCTCTCCCCTCCGGTCAATTATTGATTTCCCCTTCCCTTCTGACCCTTCATGTTCTCCCTTTCTGTCCCTTAGTGCTCTCCCTTGGCCCTTCCTCCCCCCTTAGTGGTCCTCCCTCTCCCAAACCCCTTAGTGGTCCTCCCTCTCCCAAACCCCTTAGTAGACCTTCCCCTACTCCCCCCCACCCCCTTAGTGGTAATCTCCCCCCCCCCTCAGTGGTCATTATCCTCTCCCTCCCCCCTTAGTGGTCCTTACCCTCCTCCCCTCTCCTTAGTGGTCCTCCCTCCTTACCCTCCTTTGGTGGTCTTTCCCCCCTTAATGGTCCTCCCTCTCCCAAACCCCTAGTGGACCTCCCCTCCTCCTCCCTCAGTGGTCCTTACCTCCCCTCCTCCTCCCTCAGTGGTCCTTACCTCCCCACCCCCGTTCCCCCGTGTTCCTTCACCCCCTCCCCTAGTGGTCCTTACTCCCCCCTCCGCTCCCCTAGTGGTCCTTACTCCCCCCTCCCCTCCCCTAGTGGTCCTTACTCTCCCCTCCCCTCCCCTAGTGGTCCTTACTCTCCCCTCCCCTCCCCTAGTGGTCCTTACCTTCCCCTCCCCTAGTGGTCCTTCCCCCCCTCCCACCCCTAGTGGTCCTTTTCCTCCCCCCCTCCCACCCCTAGTGGTCCTTTTCCTCCCTCCCTCCCACCCCTAGTGGTCCTTTTCCCCCCTCCCTCCCACCCCTAGTGGTCCTTCCCCCCCCCTCCCTCCCACCCCTAGTGGTCCTTCCCCCCCCTCCCTCCCACCCCTAGTGGTCATTTCCCCCCCCTCCCACCCCTAGTGGTCCTTTTCCTCCCCCCCTCCCACCCCTAGTGGTCCTTTTCCTCCCCCCCTCCCACCCCTAGTGGTCCTTTTCCTCCCCCCCTCCCACCCCTAGTGGTCCTTTTCCTCCCTCCCTCCCACCCCTAGTGGTCCTTTTCCCCCCTCCCTCCCACCCCTAGTGGTCCTTCCCCCCCCCTCCCTCCCACCCCTAGTGGTCCTTCC
This sequence comes from Pelobates fuscus, assembly GCF_036172605.1. Lineage (NCBI taxonomy): Eukaryota > Metazoa > Chordata > Amphibia > Anura > Pelobatidae > Pelobates > Pelobates fuscus. The sequence continues at coordinate 232,183,116 of NC_086320.1, forward strand.
CCCCCCCCTCCCTCCCACCCCTAGTGGTCCTTCCCCCCCCCTCCCTCCCACCCCTAGTGGTCATTTCCCCCCCTCCCACCCCTAGTGGTCCTTTTCCTCCCCCCCTCCCACCCCTAGTGGTCCTTTTCCCCCCTCCCTCCCACCCCTAGTGGTCCTTCCCCCCCTCCCTCCCACCCCTAGTGGTCATTTCCCCCTCTCCCACCCCTAGTGGTCCTTTTCCCCCCTCCCTCCCACCCCTAGTGGTCCTTTCCCCCCCCCCTCCCACCCCTAGTGGTCCTTTTCCCCCCTCCCTCCCACCCCTAGTGGTCCTTTTCCCCCCTCCCTCCCACCCCTAGTGGTCCTTTCCCCCCCCCTCCCTCCCACCCCTAGTGGTCCTTCCCCCCCCTCCCTCCCACCCCTAGTGGTCCTTTTCCCCCCCTCCCACCCCTAGTGGTCCTTTTTCCCCCCTCCCACCCCTAGTGGTCCTTATCCCCCCCCCCCTAGCTGTCCTTACCCTCCCCTCCTGCCTTTGTAGCGTGGCCGGGCGGCGCGGAACGCGGGACAGGAACCTTTGTTTCCTGTACCCGGCCGTCGGCGGACTGAAGGGAAGCGCTCACTGAGTGAGCACTTCCTGTCATTCCGCCGGCGGCCGGGTACAGGAAACAAAGGTTCCTGTCCCGCGTTCCACGCCGCCCGGCCACGCTACATGGAGAGACCGGCAGGAGGGAGCGCTATGCGCTTCCCTCCTGCCGGTCACTCAAACCCGGCCGCCCTCCATGCTGCAGTGCTGCGCCGCCTGAGGCTTGCAAGAGCGCTCAGGCGGCGCAGCATGAGGAGCGACACCGGGTGCAGGGATCCGGCGCCCCCTGGTAAGTTGCGCCCTAGGCGGCTGCCTAGGTGGCATTACAGGTGGCGCCGGCCCTGTGCGGCGTTTAGAGCCGCTTTAAAAAGGACGTAAATGTACGCCCTGCGGACTTAAGGGGTTAAACATGGATACCTTTGAGTCTGTGTTTGCTGTATACAACAGCTTTGAAACACAACTTAGGAAAAGATGCAACGCCAGTGAACCACTCATGGACAGCTGTTTCATTGTTAATGCCAATCACCAGCATGAGGTTGGTCACTGGTTTTCTAGTGAGGCTTGGCAAAAAACAAAAAAGGTATGGTGGGGAAAATTGTGATTTAAATTGTGATTGAAAACCCCTTTAAACACAGATATATACATGCACACACATTATATACATTTACCCTGCTTTGTTGTTTTAATTCCTACTGTATTAACACATATCACAAATACCTAAAGAGAACCTATAGTTCTGAAAATAACAATTGTTATTTTTATAAGTTGTTATTATTATTAGTAGTAGTAGTAGTAGTAGTAGTAGTAGTAGTAATAGTATTTATATAGCGCCAACTTATTCCGCAGCACTTTAAAATGTTATTAAAAGGGAGGATATTTAAAAAACATGAGCCAATTACACAGTGACACAGGAACAATAGATAGATGAGGACCCTGCTCAAACAAGCTTACAGTCTAGATGAGGTGGGGTACAAATACACAACAGGGCAGCAAGGGTGACAGCCACCAAACAAGGTGGAAAAGTAGCAGAGCTGGAGGTGAGAGAGGAGTATGGCTCTTTAGGAGAGCAAGAGAAAGATTTGGATAAGTATAGATAATTTACTCTGGGAGTCCATAAGCATTTCTGAACAGATGTGTTTTCAGGGAATTCTTAAACAATTGAAGACTAGGGGAAAGTCTAATGGGGATAGGCAGGCTGTTCCAAATGAAGGGAGCCACCCGTGAGAAGTCCTGCAAGCGTGAGTTAGCAGTAAAAGTTCTCTTATATCAATGTGATCGCAGTCCACCCCCTCTTGCTCTGTAAAAAGATGAATCTATTTTACTTATTTCATGTCCAGGGCCGAGATTCCTCTGCTGCAGACTCCAGCTCTGTCTCCATCTATGTTAATGTACAAGCACTATGGCTTTAATTGTTTAGTTTTGACACTGCATTTTTTTAATTATGTTTATCACATTAATTTTGCATTGCATATATTCACAATGCTCTTACAGCAAATTATTAAAATACATTTTTGTTTATTTAGCACTAGCACTATTTAATTTGTCTCCTATGTTTGAATTAAGACCCACCGGTATTGGGGTACTGTGAAGTTGTGGTGGGCTTAACACAATATGGTGATATGGTGGAACTGAATCCTCATTTTTGTTTGCTGAAATAGATGATTTTAAGTAGCCTTAACATTTAAAAGTTTATTTTTATGTGCACTGTTCCTTAATCTGTATTATGTGTGAATTTTGGTCATTACGGATTTACCATTCTTAAAAATTGCATATTACAGGTTTGCCCTCAATTCCTTTTTGTCTTTCCATCTATGTCAACATCCAAGCTAACATCACCCGCAATCTCATCCAAACGCATGCATCAAAATCCAATCTGATGCTGATTGGAGGAGAAGTATTTAATTGAAGAACCACGTTTTAGTTATGGAGGCAGAAGCGCCCCTGGTGGGTGTCAGGAAGACAAAACAGCAATATTTTGCATTAAAAGGTTAAAACTACAACACATGAACCAAAAGTCTAGATGGCTTTAGCGGTCCTTTAAATAGTAAAGCTCTATTTTTGCATAAACAAACTGTCCCACAATGGGATTAAATCTTTCTTCTTCCTTCAGGCAATTATTCTGTATTATAGATAAACCTTTAGGTTGAAAGATCCTTTTCAGAGTCCGCAACTTTCAAGGTACTCTGTAATGACAAAGTCTTCTTTTCACTGTGCTGATATTTTTATCAACATAAAATATTTGCACTGACTAGCTTTACTTTAAACAATTAAGATGATCATTCTGTATACTTGTACTACATTGATATCTGTTGATATAGGTATGGGTGGAAATAAAATGCGATACCATCGCATAAATATCCTTATTCTCTGAGGATAACAAAACAAGAATTATGGGTCAGAATTAGGGTCAGAGTTAGGCAATTACACTCCCTTACAACGAAAGGCCAGTTTTAATTTTTACTAGGGCACATTATTCATTTCAGCTTTACTGTTCCTATAGTACCACGCAAGGAAGCAGCATACTGATGTCCACTATACTCTTCCAGTGACACAGACAGGACAAGTTTACTGAATCTTGCAGACGTCAGGTCAGGCTATAATAGCTAATTAGGAAGTTGGTTCACCTAGGTGAAAAATACATCAGCATTCAAGCGTTATCCTGGATATTATTATATTATTATATGCTACTACCTTTCAGTTAATTGCTTTAGCGATGAAAACATATATCACAACTATGTCAAAATCAAAACGTACTGGTTAGTAATTCATAAACTATGTTCAATTAATCTGTAACTTGAAACAAATTCCTTCAATTGATGACTGAGTAGTAGTGATTGTAAAAAATGCATGAAGATTCCAGGGGTAACATGAATGAGCCCCACAAATGCATGCAAATGTATGCAACATATTTATTATAACCCCTGCTTCCTTCAATTGTAGATAGGTTGTAGTATTATATGACTTTTTTTTTTATCCATTCATTTATTTATTATTTTTTAAAATGTGAATTTTTCCAAGAATAATAATTGTTTTTTGTTTTTGCACTTGTAATGTAATTTCTGCATTTTAGATGAGTCTAATGTTATTTATTTCCTAAGGGTACATAAGCTACACAGTCCTGGCAATAGTCACCATAGAATGATATCTTGAGTCTTTGTGCTCTGAGCATGTAATTTGAAAAACAGCAATATAAGAAAAGTTCAGTTTTTTTGGTAAAACTTATTCTAAAGTGTTTATAATTTAAAAAATAATATTATGTTAAACACCACATAAACATCCCAGCTTATCTATTAACTCTCCGGTATAGTATGAGGTTGCAAGACTAGAATGACATTCTCTGGCCAGTTAGTCAGTTGGTGGAATGCGCTTTTGTAGCCTTCACCGTGTTGCTAGTAAATCCCGAGCGCAAAGTAAGACAACTCCAAAAAGTTTCATTCATATTAAGCATTGTAGTCTCTGAGGCACAATCTTAAAACAATCTTATAAAATTCTTTAGTCAAAAATATCTTTTCAATGGTGAGAAAAAATAGAGACTTGTTCATTTATAATTTTTAGGTACTGTTTGGATAGAATACATTTTTATAAAATGACTCTAAAATATTTGTCCAAGATGACTTGGCTTTAGTATGCTATAACTTTTATGTCCTGGTTAATGGGCACAGTAAATAAAACTGAACCTTCCTTAATGCAATTTGAACTATAATGTGACTGTGGTTACTGTTACAAATAATTTATCGTCACTGTGTGGAAGCATATTGAGATGCTCACAATAGCTTCATTTTAGTTTTTGAAGTAGCTACAGTTGAAATCAAAATGATTAAACCTGAATTGAAAATCAGGTTTAATGCAAGTTATAATCACTTCTCCAGTCTTCAAATTTTGCAATCCCTTCATGGCAGTGGAGCATAGTTTTTCTGTATGACCTGCTGCAAACAAGATGCATAGCCAGACACCAGCTTCTAGCACTGTTCCTGAGGAATCTTAGCCCATGGATCATGAGCAATGCCTCCAGTTTAGTAATAGTCTTGGGTTTGTGTGCTGCAACCGTCTTCTTTAAATCCCACCAGAAATTTTCTATGGGGTTCAAGTCAGGTGACTGTGATGGCCACAGTATGATTTTACAGAACTTCTAATGAAACCAAGCTTTGGTGGAATTTGAGGTATGCTTGGTATCTTTGTCTTGCTGAAGGTGCAATGACGCCTAAGGTGCAGCTTGCTCACTGACAGCATGACGTTTCCTCCTAGGATTTTTTAATACATCAATTAATCCATGTAGCCTTCCAAATGCTGCAGTGTTCTTTTCAGCTTATGCTTCATTCTTCTTCCTCCAGACATACTGGTGATCCACTGGGCCGAAAAGTTAATATTTTGTTTCACTGCTCCACAGAATAGAATCCCAAAACATTTCTGGCTTATTAATATGATTTTGAGCATTTTGAAGACAACTTTTCTTCAGCTTTTGGGTTAGTAATGGAGTTCTAGCATGGAAGACTTCTGTGTTAAGTACTCACTGAAACCTCAGTGTCTGTTGCCACCACGTCTTGCTGCAGATCTTTTGCAGTCACTCAGGGTTTTTTTTTTCACAACCTGCCTTCTCAGAAATCTGGTTGCTGCTATTAATAGCTTTTTCTTTTTTTTCTGTCCTGTTTAGGTAGTGAGTGGTCAAAGGATATAAACCTTTTTGGCAGGAAATTAGCATTAAATCTAATGCACTCCAAAAGGGATTTATCAATGGCAAACGATTTGGGATTCAGCTTGGAGGACTTTGAATTCTCCAAAATACTGACAGAATTACTTGAGGAACAGAATCCCTCTAAACCCCTGACTAAACTAAAGCCCCAGAGTTGGTTCGCTCCCAACTTGAAGGATACTCCACATGTGGATCTTTTTGTTGAAATGACCACCAACGACATGGCTAAAATGCATGTTCAACGTCCACTAAATAACAATCTGACTACTAATGAACGCAAAGCACTTAAAGAATTAAAAAGGCTAGATAATGTCGTCATAAAACCAGCCGACAAAGGCGGAAACATTGTGTTACTAAATCGGGACATTTACATCGATATGTGCATGACACATCTTAGTGATACATCCAACTACAGTGTTCTCCCCTCTGATCCCACTGAGAGCTACATTAGAGATTTTGAAGCTTTACTCACCAAAGCGTTAGACCAAAAAATTATCAACATGGAGGAGTACAAATACTTACTACCACATAAACATCCTACTGTAGCCACCTTATATTGTTTACCAAAGGTGCACAAAAACATCAGAACACCTCCTGGGAGACCAATCATCTTGGACACCAATTGCCTGACTGAAAGAGCCAGCAAGTTTGTCAATGAAATCCTACATCCGTATGTCATGGACCTACCGTCTTATATACAGGACACAAAATCCACACTATTGATTCTAGAAGGGCTTCAAGTACCACCATATACTTTACTAGCAAGCCTTGACGTGGTATCAGTGTACAGCAACATCCCACATAAAGCAGGTGTACAAGCATGTCGCTGATTCCTAGAATCAGCATCATACGAGGAGGCGCAGATTTATTTTATTCTATCTCTGTTAGAATTCATTCTGACCCACAACTATTTAGTATTCAATGGCAAATACTATCTGCAAGAGACCGGGACTGCCATGGGTACGACTTGTGCCCCTACCTATGCAAATCTCTTTTTAGGATGGTGGGAGGACAAAATACGGAAAGATCCACAATACAACCTGTACCACAGATACATCTTAAAGTGGTACAGGTATATTGATGACATGCTCATACTTTGGACGTGTTTGGTACAAGTCTTTGAAGAGTTTGTAAAAGCTCTGAACAACAACACAATAAACACTCACACATGTCATCGACGAAAAATAATTGATCTTTCTCGACCTCAAGATTCTTCTAATGGAGGATGGTACTATCCGGACTGAACTCTTCAGAAAGTTAATCTCAACTAATAGCCTCCTTCATTGGGAGAGCCATCACCCCTATAGGTTGAGAGCTTCAATCCCATATGAACAATATTTAAGAGCAAGGAGGAACTGTTCTGAGGATTCAACATATTCGACATATTAACCAAGAGTGTCAGTCTCTGAAACTCCATTTCAAAGCCTTGGGGTACCCTAACAAAGTTCTTAAGAGGGCATATCAATGTGCCAGTGAGACAAATAAATTGGAGAGTTTAAAAACTACACGCCCAAAACCAAGTTGAAGATGTAAAGCCACCTTTGATAGTGGCTGGGGGAAAATGACACAGACACTCTCCAACCACTGGCCTATCCTCTTGCACAACCCTATACTGAAAAAATCTCTTCCTAGCTATCCATCCATTACTGCTCGAAGACCTAAGAATCTCAAAGATATCTTGGTTCATAGTTTTCTGGCCCCTACTTCAGCAGAACCTAATTGGCTTACTAATACCAAAGGAACATACAGATGTGGCCACTGTAAAGCCTGCCAGTTCATTACCCCCTCCCAATCAACTACATTTACACAATCAAAAATTACCATCAAAACTAATGCTCTGGTCAATTGTAGCACTACCCGGCTAGTATATTTGATCACATGCAAATGTGGCATCCAGTATATCGGTAAGACCATCCAACCCTTTAGTCGAAGGATCTTTCAACACATTAACTCCATAAAAAACACTATTACCCCTACACCTGTAGCAAGACATGTCATGAATTTCCATCATGGCAATACTGCCAACTTAAGATTCCAGGCTATTGAGAAATTGATGTTTAACCCTAGAAAAGGGAACTTCAACCAGCAGCTACTTCAAAAAGAATCCAAATGGATATACGCATTCAGGACCCTCACTCCACAGGGACTCAACGAGGAATTCAACTACACACCTTTCATACACTAACCACACCTTTTGATTTCAGTCTTTAATACAATAACAATTTCTCGTATCCATTTATGGCACTTTATGATTTCATACAACTAACTGTACATATTCATGTTTTCACAATACTTTTTTACACTTATCATAATCTCTTTATAACGGCAAGTAATTTACCTCTTTCGGACTATAAGACATTGCAGAGATAATAATCACTAACAGCGCCTCCTGCTTTATCTCTGAATAACAACCCATGTTCTCCTTTATGCCTAGTAAGATATTTTATGTCTCATTCACGAAACGGAATAGTAGACTAAAAGGCAAAATACTCACCATATAGAAATATCTATACGATGGATCTATAGAATAATAGTTTATCTATAGATATGTATGATTATGATATACCCCCAAATGGCAGTAAGACAATACATCTGTCACATCCTCTGCAGTTTTTTGGACTCAATTTGAATGTGCATACTTGTATATACACATCACTCACTATTTCACACCAATTTAATCTTTTGTATTTAGATTAATTAAATTGTCAACATGATATGCAATCTGATATTAAAAAAGATGTATAATCCGGTTATAAGACTACACAAGAGCTGAATATAATATAATATAATTTGTTATAATTAAAAACTATTTTATGTGAATATGTATACTTCTGCCAAATCTGATAAGGGGCAGAACAATAAGCCCCCTATATGGCAGCTGCTCTTGTCCATATTATTATACTTGTACTACATGATTCTACACTTACCTTAATATTAGCAACACACTTATTAGGCAATATAATATTATTACTATGCAGAGATTTAGTACAATTATTCCACTCTAACTGCACAGTGTGTACTAATTCATATTCTTTAATATATGCCCCCTTGTATATGTGTATCTCTTCATCATTTGCCATTTTGGCAACATACTATTCAGATTTGAATTGAATAATAATGGTCCTCTCTGACCACCGCCTTCCGTCAGTCACAACTGATGACGTAGACTTTTTCGGGACTCCAATCAAATTTTCGGGCGCCCTATTTAAAAGCCTGTCTGGCTCTGATTCAGTTCCCCTTGAAAAGCCGCCTTACTGGCGAAACGCGCGTCGGGGTTTTTCTGATTCCTCCCAGCATTATACCCTCTGTATTTGCAGCAATTACCTTTTGACTTCTCTATTTTTGCTAATAGTCATTTTGATCTTGGGTACGTCGGGAGGGGAATCAAGGATTTAGCCGCACGCATTATTTGAGGCTAAAACGCTCGCAGCACATTAACACTTGTTAATGTGTATCAGACAACACTTTACACCAATTAAGGCTTCAGACATTTAGATGCTAGCTAGTTAGTTTTATTACAGGAGAGGTGCCCTTGAAGGCACAGTTGTACATTGAGGATATACTTTTTCTCCTTCTTCTCTCTCTATTACTGGTAGCTAGTTCTTTCACCTGACAGGTGCTCTTGAAGGCACAGGAATATTCTTACCCTCTTTCTCTTTCTATCCATATTGGGGATGATATATAACTAACTAACCAAAGAGGTGCTTTCTCAGGCATAACATATCTTTACATCATATACCTAGACTACAGTTGGTATCTAAAAGCAACATTAGATAGTATTTCTGGGGTATCACAACTTTGCAGTGTTAAACTTTCTTTTAAGACAAATAGCAACAGATTATCTTTTACAAACTGTAGCAGTAAATAACCTCTATCCCCAGAGCCTGACTAACGTTAATAGAGTACAAATTGTAACAGTATACAACTGTAACAGCCGATAGCCTCTATTTAGAGCTGGACATTTATTGTATTTTTGTGTTGTCACACGATTGAAGCGCTAAATATTCATTTAAGACAAGTTGCAACAGAGTATCTTTTACTGCAGCAGTGGATAGTCTCTATCTTAAGAGCATGACTAACTTTAATAGAGTACAAACTGCAACAGTATACAACTGCAACAGTATACAACTGCAACAGCTGATAGCCTCTATTCATTGTGTTTATCTGTGTACCTGTATGTGTCAGTGTGTGTATCTTTGTGTCTGTGTATCTGCATGTGTGTCAGTGTTTTATTCTGTCTGTATCTGTATGTGTGTCAGTGTTTGTATCTGTGTATCTGTATGTATGTTTTTGTGTGTATGTGTATGTATGTCAGTGTTTTATCTGTATGTGTGTGCATCATTGTGTCTGTACATTGTGCCTGTATGTATGTCGGTGTGTGTATCTGCATGTGTGTCAGTGTTTGCATCTGTGTATCTGCAGGTGTGTGTGTGTATCTGTATCTATATGTGTGTCTGCATGTGTGACAGTTTGTGTGTCTGGGGCAGAGGAGTAGCAGAGGGAGCCTAGGGCAGAGGAGAAACAGGGAGAGCTTGGGTCAGAGGATAAGCAGGGAGAGCCTAGGGCAGAGAAAAGGGGGATATGGGACTGAGAAAAACATGTCAATTTGAAATAAATGCAACTATATTAATTACAAACATTTTGCTAATGGGAGGGGTACAATTTATGGAAATGGATTGCCAAGGGGTATTCAAGTGAACAAACCACTGTATTAAAAGGATATAGAAACATAGAATGTGACGGCAGATAAGAACCATTCGGCCCATCTAGTCTGCCCAATTTTCTAACTACTTTCATTAGTCCCTGGCCTTAGTCACTAGCCCTGGCCTAGTAGTCATACCTATATATTGCAATCCACAGGGACACCATAGGAGGTATATGACTTAAGAGGATTGGCATATTGGGACCTGTTTAATTTTAAAAAAAAATCTGTATATCGATGCTTTTTAAAAATAGTTTTTCCAACACAAACCGCACACTAACCCAACCTACCCCGTGTCTACAAATTAAAACACCAAGGTAAACATTAAACCACAAACACACCAGCCACAGACCCTGACGAAACACAGTCATAGCAGAAAAGGGCCTAAACACTACTGAAATTACACCGGTAAGACAGGCTGATATCAAAATTCAACGACTCACAGTTTTAAAGCCTAACGAAAGTTAACCTAAATGTCCTCACAGATGTACTATACCGATTGGCTCATAAATAAGGATCGTAAACAAAAAAAAAAGGTCAACAGGTCACCAGGCGGCCCTTACTGTAACTCAGTGGGTTTTCACATGAGATTAGATAGACCACGGCTCCATCCAACACAGCAAAGTTTAACCACACACCTAGAACAGTTGTTAAGTTTGTTTGAGCCCTCACTATGAGCTCCTTGTTGTATTTTCTAATGGTTTGACTGTGAATATTAGCGTACCGCCGCTAGTGATGTAATGTCTCAATTACAGACTTCGCTATTGTTGTACTGAATCTTTACCCTCCAACCAATATGTATACCGTAAAATGAAAAAAGAAAAATAAAGAATGTCAAAAAAAAAAAAAGTTTTTCTACATGCCAAATTTTTTTCCAGGGATAAACACCTTTTTATAGCCCCAAAAATATATATTTCTTGCTTACTGTCTCTAACATAGCTTGATGTTAAATACTGTTTTAAATTTCTAGCACCCCTATAGATTATGTGTGGTCGTTCACCTATCATATCTTTTATCAAAGGGTCTGTTTTTAAAATATACTAGTATTTATTTATAATGTGATTCACTTGCTTCACATTTTCATTAAAATCTAAAATTAAAGGCATCTTAATAAACATTTTCTTATTAATGTCACCACATTTTAGTTTCTTATTTAAACAGGACTTACTATATAAAGATAAAGTTGTCCAGGAGCTTAAGAGTGTGAATAAGATAATGCAGCTATAAAATATCAGACAAGTTTTGCAGTATGATAAACAAGAATATCAGCATAAATGCAATATAAAACCTCAAATAAGTGATATAGTTAAAAATCCAAATTCTTGAGAGACAATTAAATCATTAAAAGAAGAAAATCAATATATATTGCCTTAGTCCCATATAGTAGCAATGGATGAAAGGTCTGAATAAAAAGTAAGCCATAATCATCGCACTTATCACGGCTTGAACTATCTTGCTTTGCATGTAATGCGTCTATCTCATATATTAGTTTCCCTTTTTACATTGCATTACTGAAATAAATGAACTTTTGCACTTTATTCTAATTTTTCGAGTATCACCTGTATAGTAAACTATATTTTCTGCAGTAGCAGAAGTCTAAGCACTTTGAAGTCCTGAACATAGGAGGCTCATAATAGCTTTTTGTTCATTCTATAATGTATTGTTGTCCGCTACTTTAATATTAATATTCATTTGATTTGTGAAAATATATTATCAGCAGTAGAACTACTATATTGCAAAGATTAAATCAGGAAGTGTATAAAGTACTGGCAGTAGTGCAGTAAATATTTCAGAATTAAACTATCACTATCAGATTGGAAAACACTGGAACATATGATTCATAATCATGATTCCATAATTCATAATTATTATGTATGTTTCTGTGGTGATCGAACTTTTAAACAGGTGTAATTTGTAACACATTAAAATATATATTTTTTTAATATATTGATTGTCCACTGTAAGCTTTACTGAGCATTGAACATGGATGAAGTATACTTTTTATCATATGGATGATATTCCTTGGATGAGTAACTCATCCAGTATATCAGGATATTTATGTTTTTGTTTGTTTTTAATCAAGTTTATTGAAGTGAAACTACATTAAAAATGAAGGGTGAGACAATATCAAATTTAAAATTACATTTTATCTACATTTGATATCACTAAATATTATTTTGAAATTAATATGTATGAATAGCAGGTATATGTGGTATCTGTAACAAAATGTCTCAGTGTTCTGGTATAGGTAATATTGGACAAAATCTTTGGATCATATTCTAGTTTTTGGAATTTCTATTTAAGTAATTGCACCCTAGGCCTCAATTTTGAGTTAGCAAGCTTCTTTATCTGGAGTTATGAGGTGGCAGGTGTGTTTTGGAACAATAATTGATTGAACAATATGATCATTCGTCATGATTTAGAGTTTTATGCTATTCCTATACCTAAAGAAGATGGAAAAAAAAATAAAGAAGAGAAACCAAACAAAGGTGTTCTGTTATAATTCATAGATATGTCAGAGCTTTCCTCTTGAGTTAGGAAATAGGTCTGAATCTTCAGTAATGGGTTAAATTAAAAGGAGAAGGTAGTGTGTTATATATATAACCACAGATTTACTATAGTTGTACTAAGTTTTATTTATAACATCTAGGCAGCATATGAGAATATTTTATGACTTAATATATTACCTTGATTTAGTATAGTTTTATTCAGATACTGTAATAAGATTATGTCAGTTCATAAAATGTTCTGTATTTAAAAGGGCATTTTTTGTTGTTGAAGCACTTCAAGTGAATACCTCTGGGTTTATTATACTATATGTCTCTTTAATTATGGCATCTGTTTTAGCAGAAGCTTTTATAAACGTCAGTGTCTGATATTATATATCATGGTTTTAAAGTTATGCTACATCTAGCAAATGAAAAGGAAAAGGGAATGGGAAACCTCACCTAGAGCAATTTATAGACTTTTAGAATTAACGATAATTGGGTTAAATGACCATTAATAGATAGTAATATTCAATAACTTAGGACAAATGCAGCAAAGAATTCTACAGATAGCTATGATGCACACCTGATAAAAAAAAAAAAAAAAGAATGGCATAAATTACACGTTACAATATCTTAAAATTGTGAAATTAAGATGAAAACAGTTGAGTAAGAAGTAATCTTCAAATAATTTTTGTTCAAAGAAATATTTATACCCAATTAATTTGATTTAAAAATCTGCTTTCTTCTTTGACATATTAGCTGAAACATTCAGGATTTGTTTTCTGATCCTTCTGCCTTTTTATATCAAAATGTGAAAGCAAACTGGTATAAGTCAGATGTTTTGGCATAAAAACACCTTGAGCAAAACCACTTTATTGACAACCATTTAAACTGCTCTAGTTATTCAGTAGATGGCATTGTGTTATTGTTTGTAAAAAGTAAATGTTTTGGTGTACATTTAATGCCTAGTGAAACCAGGCAAGGCTAAATCAAGCCACCCACAACCTACAACCTACTGCTAACAAACTGATTTGTACAGATAATGAGAAAGGGACATTTTGTATTATCTGAGTGGCACAGACAGGGAGATTTTGATTGCCAGGAGAGCCTTTGTTGCATTTAAATGACTACTTAAACCATAACCATAATATAATAACATTATATTATTATAAGCAGTAATATTATTAATGATATTACTATGAGAAGAAGAATACTATACAGACAACATGTGTTGTTGGTCTTTCTACTATATTCCAAATATAAGAAAAATCTTAGAATGAACAGGTTTTCAGAGACAATATATGTACACACCACATACAGAGTAATTTTTGAAAGAAAGTCACATTTTATGTAAATGGGTGGCTGTTCGAAGTTCTTGCCATCATTCCCAGCATGACAAGAAATTCACCCTAGCATAGCTAATGACATTGGTTTTAAAGTATCAGGATGTTAAATGGTCAATTCAGTGCCACAATAATTGGTTGTCTTGTCAACTCACTTGTACCTTTACCTTTAAGCTTTTAGCATAGTGCTGAGCTAATTCAGTGGTATTAACATATGCCTGTATACTAATCCTTACATATATCTTTGAACAATTGCTTTGATTAAAACTGCAAGTCTTATTACTCACACATTGAAAAAAACAAGCACATAGACTTTAAAAATAATATTTTTTTCTATCAACATAATACCTGTTTTAACACAAATCTGGGGTTGTAATACTAAAAACACCAGAGAAGCCACAACTAGATATGAATATTGTTGATCTCCTGCAGCAGGCATAATATTCAGCAGATTGACCTGTCGGACGATTTGTCCTTAGGAGCTGAGGGCAAACAAGTTCCTGCTCCGCATATGCCAAAGTCAGCACCATCCAAGCCAAATTATTTTCCAGTGAATGCTCTGAAGGAACTTTTGGAGGACCTCTAGCAAACTATTCAGGCCTACATGGCCACAATCTGCAAATATCAGCAAAGCCTGCCAGGCTGATTGGGTACTCAGTAACATGACTTCTGAAGCAATACCAACAATCACTTTGCTACAGCAAGTACTACAAGAGATGCAGCAATAGCACACTAAATTTGAGCAAACATTTGAAGATATGTGACAAAACAGTAATCTAAAGATAAGGGGCAACGCTTAGGATATTTCAGAAGTGGAGTTGCTGCACTTGCTGAGGTGCCTCATGGTTGCTTTGCTATCTCCTAGAGGAATTAGATTTTTATTTCTGTCTCCGCAGTCCAGTTAAAACTACAATGCCAAGAAGTGTGGTGGCTCACTTAAAGAGCAGCAGAGGTGTTTAATTCATTATTTTAGATGTTCATAGTTACATCATGGATAACATTCACATAAAAGTAATAATAAAGAAGGTGATATCCATCAAGCACAACAATAAACTGCAATATTTTTTTTTGTAAGTAAAAAAACAAGATTGGGTCAATGCATAGAGGTAAGACTAAAAATAGAGGGCAATGAGGCATTGCATATTCATTGGGACATCAAAAGGTATTTTAAGCAAGTTAATCAGACTGAACGCTTGTATACGATATGATAATAAAGGATATGCAATCAGTCAGAATCCATGGTGAATCTTCATACCCAATTCTGGATCTTCAGTGGGTGGCAGCGATTCTGGCAACCTTGGGTCTTTTTACAGGAGTCACTTGCACAAGTAGGGCCAACAAGTCAACAAGTCACCTCACTGCTGGGACCCATCAAATATAACCCCATTTTCTTCTCAAAGGTCCACATTGGACACTTATGCAACAATTACTTCTTGAGCCATCACTAGTGGCCTACTGTGATAAGTTGCACTTGATCACCACAAGTTGTTTAATTTTTCTTTTTCACCACCTTATTTTTTTACTTTTATTTTATACAGTAATGATTATTATTATGCTCTCAGAACAATACATACATAGGGATATTATTAACATCAATATCTAGTTTGTTGCTTATGATATTACAGTCCAGCTAATAACTATTAGAGGTGTATTAGAACATTATTAGCTTATCGTTTAAAATATACAAATTCAGCCCACAGCCTGTCTAACATCATATGATATATATGAAGCTATAAGTTTGGATGCAAAGATATTATTGTTTAGACATGTACAATTCGTTTCGGTCCGAATAGGAATTCGGATGAATTTCGGATAATTCGGACATTTGGGTATTTCCGAATGTCCGAAGTGCCGAAGTGGCGAATTGCCGAAGTGCCGATGTCCCGAAGTTCCGAAATTACCGAAGTGCCGAAGTGCTGAAGTTCCGAAGTTCCGAAGTTCCGAAGTGTCAAAGTGTCGAAGTGCCGAAGTACCGAAGTACCGAAGTGCCGAAGTTCCGAAGCACAGTATTGCCTAAGTACTAATATACTTACCCAGTGAAAGAAGAAGAATGTTACATTGTATACAATTTTAAATAGAAAGTATACAAACATAGCCAGGATTCACCTGTAAGCATTTGCAACACTTACAACAATCAAGTAACATACATTCATATAAAATGTAAGTTACTTGGCCAGTCAGTTTAATGACAGGAATGAATAAGTAGATAACTCCCTAATTATAAAAAAAAAAAAAAATCCATCTTTACCCATGGAGGGCTCCACGAAGACTGAGCTCTGCAGGGCAGGGGAAGGCTTATAAAGCCTTGCCTCGCCCTGCAGTTAGGCTCAGAGCACTCTGATTGGTGGGTTTAAGCCATCCCATCCAATCAGAGTGCTCTGACAGGTAAATGAAGAGACTGACAGGTAAGTCTCTACATTTACCTGTCACAGCACTCTGATTGGTTGGTTTGAAATCCACCAATCAGAGTGCTCTGTGTCATTTTACACAGCGTGGGAAAGTTCTTTGGAATTTTCCCACACTGTGTAATTTGACTCATAACACTCTGATTGGTGGATTAAGTAACCAATCAGAGAGTTACGAGTCAAATTACACAGCATGGGAAAATTCTAAAGAACTTTCCCACGCTGTGTAAAATGACACAGAGCACTCTGATTGGTGGATTTCAAACCAACCAATCAAAGTGCTGTGACAGGTAAATGTAGAGACTTACCTGTCAGTCTCTTCATTTACCTGTCAGAGCACTCTGATTAGATGGCTTAAACCCCCCAATCAGAGTGCTCTGAGCCTAATTGCAGGGCGGGGGAAGGCTTTATAAGCCTTCCCCCGCCCTGCAGAGCTCAGCCTGCGCGGAGCCCTCCATGGGTGAAGATGGATTATTTTATTTTATTTTATTTTATTTATAATTGCGTCGGTTATTATGGTTTTTAATTTGCCCTTTTTTGGGGCTGAAAAAAGAAGATTTTAGAAGAAAGAAAACATGGAATGGTAAGTTTTTTTTTTTTTACAGGTACTTAGTTAAAGGTCCCCCCCCTCATTAGTTTTTAGGGTGAGGGGGTAGGTAAGGGGATAAGATTTATTGGGGGGAGGGGGTGACTAGGGGTTTGGGGACACTCAGGGGTGGGGGGGCCAGGGGGAGGACAATAGATCCCACACCCTTATTCTAGTTTAGGGCCCCCACCCATCGCTCAGGGGTGGGGGCCAGATGAGGAGGATATTATGTCCCCCCTTATTAGTTTTTAGGGCCCCCACCCACCGCTCAGGGGTGGGGGCCAGGGGACAGGACATTAGGTCCCCCCTCTTATTAGTATTTAGGGCCCCCACCCTCCGCTCAGGGGTGGGGGCGGTGGGGCACTATTTGTTTTTTTAAACAGTGAGCAGTCACAGGCTGCTCACTGTTTACTAGACATGCCCCTACTCGCGGTATAGCGAGTAGGGGCAAAATTTACTATTTACTAATACCAAGTAATTTTTACTTAGTATTAGTAAATTTGGCTGAAAGACTTTTGGTAGATAACTCCCTGATACCGTGGGAATTAGGGAGTTATCTACCAAGCGGCTGCAAGAGAAGTCCTGAGGTGCCGAAGTCCCGAAATTCCGAAATGCCGACGTTCCGAAGTGTCGAAGTGCCGAAGCTGCCGAAGTTGCCGAAGTTCCGAAGTTGCCGAATTTCCAAAGTGTCGAAATGCCGAAGTTCCAAAGTGCTGAAGTGCCGAAGTTCCAAAGTTGCCGAAGTTCCGAAGTCTTGAAGTGCCGAAGTCCCGAATTGTGAAAATCCCGAATTTCGGAATGCCGAACCAAATTTTTTTCGCATGCACATGCCTATTATTGTTGTATGGATGACCACAGTATTTGTTGTCTTGTATCCTCTCTGTGGATTGAATCAATAAATCAATAAATATTATTCTTACATGGCTTTTTCGTCTACAATGGAAAAAGGTGTCTTGCTTTATCTCTACTCTTGAACGCAAAAAATACATTTTTCAGTCCATATAACAAATATGTTTTGTCGCATTAGTGACAGACAGCGACAGTGTCAAAAAATATTTAAAAAATATTTAAATTATTTGCTATTATGGATGAATGATTGTATTTCAAGTGACTGAATTTGACAAATGTGAAAACACTCCAGCTATAACAAGAGGCAAGCACTCTTTTAAAAGGTGTACCACTACTTTATTTTTGTTTAGTTTGATTTATACACCGTAGGCTTACAAATTTTTTGCATATAATATTTATTTACTGTGATGATATTTTAACTTCAGGAGGTTATCTGTGTGGAGTGGGTCCCATCTACTTTGTAGGTGGATTCCTCATCCCATTTTATATTGTGTGCCACTAGTGTATCTAGGTTTCATGCCCTTTATTACCTCCGTAACTTACTGTGTGGCAACAATGTAGGTGTGTCCTACATCTGTAGCCTCACCTTCTGCTTTATATATATATATATATATATATATATATATATATATATATATATATATATATATATATATATAGATAGATAGATAGATAGATAGATAGATAGACAGATATATATATACATATATATAATATAAATTGAAAAACAATTTTTTTATAAAAATGCTAATTTTGGCCAGCGTTTGTGATTAAGTGGCTGCTACAAAAGACTGGACATACCCCATTTTGAATACCGTGGGTTGTCTACTTTTACAAATGGTATGCCATGATGGGGTTAATTTCTATTCCTGGTCTGCTATACGGTCTCAAAGGCAACATAGGCCCAGCAAACCAATCTGGAAAATTTAAATGTGCAAATATGGAAAAGGGGAAAGCCCTACATTTGACCCATGTAAGTTTGCAAAAAAAACATAAAACATGTACATTGGGGCACTGTTGTACTCAGGAGATGTTGCTGAACACATATTGGGGTGTTCTTTGTCAGTAATACATAACAGGAAGTTGGAAAACTGGAATGTGCACCCTCAAAATAAGGTATTTTAGCCCGCAGAGAACTGGACACACCTATACATGGGTGGTATCGCTGTACTCAGGAGATGTTGCTGAACACAAATTGGGGTGTTCTTTGGCAGTAACCCTTAAAGTTCTCCGTACATGTATTTTTAAATTACTATGTGTGTCAAAAAAAATCATCAATTATTTTATTTTTTAATTTGGCATAGATTGGTGGTAAAATGGTTGCATGAAAAGAGTCAAAATACTTCAAGTTTAATACCTTTGGTTGTCTTCTTTTAAAAAAAGATATACATGTGAAGGGTTATTCAGGGATTCCTGACAGATATCAGTGTTACAATGTAACTTGTGTTAATTTAAAAAATTGTGCTACTTGTAATTATTGCCCTATAACTTTCCAAAAAAGCTAAGAACATGTTAACATTGGGTATTTCTAAACTCAGGACAAAATTTAGAAACTATTTAGCATGGGTGTTTTTTGACGGTTGTAGATGCGTAACAGATTTTGGGGGTCAAAGTTCAAAAAATTTTGGTTTTTTTACATTTCTTCATCATATTTTATATTTTATATAGTAAATTATGAAAATAATAATAAAATAATTAGAACTAAAATAATTTAGAAAGATCATTTAATGGCGAGAAAAAAGCAGTATATAATATGTGTAGGTACAGTAAATGAGTAAGAGGAAAATACAGCTAAACACAAACACCGCAGAAATGTAAAAAGAGCCCTGGTCCTTAACCGTGAGAAAATTGAAAAACGGTCTGGTCTCCAAGGGGTTAATCTTTGTTTACCTATTTCTATAGGAAATTTATTATATATACTTGTCCTAGTCTTTTAGAAATAAATTAATTTCAAGTTATCCTGGTGTTCCTGACGATTCTTTGGGAATTCCTCTGCTGGAGTCTCCTACAAGTGGTTTCCTTTTGCCTATTTAGGCACCATTGAGTGCATTACACAGAGTCTGGTATGGCTCTGAAATCCATGAATGCAATCATTGATTATTCTCTTATCTGGATGCATTAGCAGTATACATTATGTGTTGCATGTTCTGTTGTTGCAGGCTCTACCATTGACATCTATATAAAACTACAATATTACTTGTACAAAATAACAATGTCTGGTCATATATTTATAAGTACAGTTTAAAATCAATCAACTATAGATGTTCATTTTGTTGTCCAGAAAATACAGCCACATATAATTTAGCAATAGGCTAAACCACTATAGACAAGTACAAAATGTAAGGGTCATATTACACTTTAATAATTGTCACATTCAAATGAGTGTTCTCAAATGCAAATTCTGCTACATTGCAAAAAAACTGTGTTTATTTAAACTATAAATTAAAAAGTTGGGAACACTTACCTTGGGTCTTTTTGAATGCTATCAATTGAAGGTGACCTAGCTAATGTTCCTTCTGGTGGAATAGCTGGCCCAGACTTGCTGTATGGTGAGTCAACTGAAGGACAATACTGCAGCTGTCGGTACGGGTCTGCGTAATTGGCAGCAGGACCTGCAGCAAAGCTGGCCCTCTGGAATGTTCCTGTTGCATTCTGGGTGCCGTGTTGGCTGCCTGTGCGCTGTAAGGGTACGGAGT